>NC_134358.1:61923331-62223331 GCF_048569485.1 Anomaloglossus baeobatrachus
ATGTAGTCTACCAGCCGAGCAGTTTCCCTCTAGATGTCCGTGTGTGCAAGGCACTGCTCTGGTATTTATGGGACCCTTAAGGAAACTGGACATGGGACTGCAGGAATGGACGGTGACTGTCATGGGGTGTGATATAATGCTGGATTGGGTTTCACTGGGACTCAGCGGCCCAATTAGATTGGACGCAATCCAAAGGAAAGTTGAACTGTGTCTTTTAACCCCTTCACGACCATGGACGGAAAGATCCGTCATGGTGCCCTGGGCCTTAACGACCAAGGACGGATCTTTCCGTCATGGCAGAATCGCGGCACCGGAGCCTCCGGTGACTGCAATCTGTTAACACAAACCGCAGATTCAGGGAGGAGGGGACCTGTTCCTGACCTCAGGAGGGGTGGTGCCTCCTCCCCGGACCTACGGAGGCTGTGATTGGCTGACGAACGCCGCTCAACCAATCACAGCCACTGTAATGTTCCAGCCATTTAAAATGACTGAAACATTGAAATCCAGCCCTGACCAGTGCAGCTGTAGCACTGGCCATTGGCTGGAGCTGGGTGACCTCACTGGATCACCCTCCCCCAGCTCCAGTAGCTCTGATTGGAGAGATCGGCCTTGTGACCGATCTCTCCAATGACAGTGGACCTGTTGCCGGTGACCGCCCCCATCAGCTTCACTTCCCTGCAGCACGCCAGCACAGTGAGTGTACACAGTGCAATGGCAGGGCGACAAGCTCCGGTCCCATGCTGTTATGAGACCGGAGCATGGGACCCGGAAGTAGCCGCGCTGCCATTCCACTGTATGAAACCGGCGAAAAGCCTCCCGATCCGCTGCCGCCGCCGCCACCCTCCATCTGCCACAGTGCCACCGCTCCCCCCGATCTGCTGCCCGGCCCCTCCCCCCTCGTGATCGGTGCCCGCCCCCTCACCTCCATGATGTGCTGCCAGCCCCCTCCACTCGTGATCGGTGCCCGCCCCCTCACCTCCGTGATGTGCTGCGCGCTCCCTGTCCTACGTTATGTGCTGCCCGGTCCCTCCCCCTCGTGATCAGTGCCCGTCCCCTCTCCTCCGTTATGTGCTGCGCGCTACCTCTCCTCCTCCATCTGCCACAGTGCCACCGCTCCCCCCGATCTGCTGCCAAGCCCCTCCCCCTCGCCCCCTCTCCTCCGTTATAAGCTGCTCGCCCCCTCCCCTCCGTGATGTGCTGCTCTCCCCCTCCCCTACGTGATGTGCTGCACGGTCCCCCCAGCTCTCACCCCTGTGGTCGGCTACCCGCCCCCTCCCCTGTCACCCCCGTAATGTGTCCTCCCTCACCTGTCACCCCCGTGATGTGTGCTCCCTCCCCTGTCACCCCCGTGATATGTGCTCCCTCCCCTGTCACCCCCGTGATGTGTGCTCCCTCACCTGTCACCCCCGTGATGTGTGCTCCCTCCCCTGTCACCCCCGTGATGTGTGCTCCCTCCCCTGTCACCCCCGTGATGTGTGCTCCCTCACCTTTCCCCGCTGTGATGTGTGCTCCCTCCCCTGTCACCCCCGTGATGTGTCCTCCCTCACCTGTCACCCCCGTGATGTGTGCTCCCTCCCCTGTCACCCCCGTGATGTGTGCTCCCTCCCCTGTCACCCCCGTGATATGTGCTCCCTCCCCTGTCACCCCTGTGATGTGTGCTCCCTCACCTGTCACCCCCGTGATGTGTGCTCCCTCCCCTGTCACCCCCGTGATGTGTGCTCCCTCCCCTGTCACCCCCGTGATGTGTGCTCCCTCACCTGTCCCCGCTGGGATGTGTGCTCCCTCCCCTGTCACCCCCGTGATGTGTGCTCCCTCACCTGTCCCCGCCGTGATGTGTGCTCCCTCCCCTGTCACCCCCGTGATGTGTGCTCCCTCCCCTGTCACCGCCGTGATCTGTGCTCCCTCACCTGTCACCGCCGTGATCTGTGCTCCCTCGCCTGTCACCCCCGTGATCTGTGCTCCATCACCTGTCACCCCCGTGATCTGTGCTCCCTCACCTGTCACCCCCGTGATCTGTGCTCCCTCACCTGTCACCGCCGTGATCTGCGCTCCCTCCCCTGTCACCCCTGTAATCTGTGCTCCCTCCCCTGTCATCCCCGTGATCTGTGCTCCCTCACCTGTCACCCCCGTGATCTGTGCTCTACTCACCTGTCTCCTCCGTGATCTGTGCTCCCTCACCTGTCACCCCCGTGATCTGCTGTCTGCTCTCCCTCCACCTCTCACCCCCGTGATCTGCGCTCTGCTCACCTGTCTCCCCCGTGATCTGCGCTCCCTCACCTGTCACCCCCGTGATCTGCGCTCCCTCACCTGTCACCCCCGTGATGTGTGTTCCCTCACCTGTCACCCCCGTGATCTGTGCTCCCTCACCTGTCCCCGCTGTGATGTGTGCTCCCTCCCCTGTCATCGCCGTGATCTGTGCTCCCTCACCTGTCACCCCAGTGATCTGTGCTCTGCTCACCTGTCTCCTCCGTGATCTGCGCTGCGCTCCCTCTCCCACCTCTCACTCTCCTCGATCTGTTGCCTCCTTCATCTCCTGTGATCCTGCTGCCTAGATCCATTATGTAGGGTAACTATCCCCAATCCCACCTCCCACTCCCCTTCCCTCCCATCCCCCCTTCCCCCTATCCTCTGCCGCTCCTGCATCCACTGCGCCCTCTCCCATCCCATCTGGAATGTAAAATGGTGAAAGACAGTGAATTATACAGTAAAGAGTTGTTTTTTAAAGAGATCTGCTTGTCTCTTTGTACGTGCATCATCATCCGGTCCTGGCCAGTCAACGTTAGCAGCAATATGTGGCCTGTATTGGTTTCCACTCATATGGTGAAAGTTCCCACACCCCGTCAGGACCCTGGAATTTCATTTAGGGTCATCCCAAATGAATCCCTCGCTGTCGACTACCGCTGCATGCCACTCTACACATCAATACCAGGTGATTTCGTATTTGGCAAATGCCTCAGCAATCAGTACACTTCACAGTCTATTTGTCATGGGGCTATCATAACAGAAAGTAGTATTTCCTATTCTTGTTGTCAGAAGGTGGCTACACAAACACCAGTTATAATTTTAGCTACTTTGCTGTCATGTTATCCGTGCAGATTTCTCTTGTGCTATTGTAAAGATTAAAGCTGTTCTTTTGTCTCCTTAGACTTTCCAACCTGGCCTATATCAGCTGTTTTGTTGTATTCACTTCCTTCTGGTATAAGTACTCACCTCTTAGCTTGGGTAATTGCCAGTAATAGCCTGCTATACCTTGGTATCAGTGTGGAGGTGTGAGCCGTGGAAAGAAAGGTTGCTTTGGACTTGTTTCTGGAGATCACTGCCCAAAAGTTTCTTTTACCCCTGTATGTCTAATTCCCTTTTGTGTCTTTATCATAGAGCAGGACTATTGCTCCTGCTGCCCTGCGCACTAGTCAGGGCTGTTATTAGGGTAAGTCAGCTGTAGGAACATGATCGCTGTATGAGGTAAAAGAATCCAACTAGAGATGTAAGGGAGCTCAGGATTGGTTAGAGTGTCAGTGATTACCCTTCCTGTTTGTTCCTAGTGGCAGTATACTCTTTTTCTTCTGTCTCACTGTGCACCGTTTGGCTCCTTAGTGGTTCGTGACACTAATAGATGGTTTTTTGGTCCTCTTGACTCACGCACTCCTCTTGATGATCAATGTTGGCACCAGGGTATAGTTCTTTTGTGTATTCCTTCCAAATCTGCCTTGCCATGACGGCTAGTTTGTTAACAGGTGTGACAGAATGGCTGGTGGTAAAGAGCTGACTGACACCAGAGTGGTCCGTAATAGAAGCCACTAGTGTAACAAGTCAGTTCATGACATTTCTTCTCCAAAATAAATAATCCATCATCTCCTGTGAATGATGTTATTGAGAAGTTGAAGAAATCACATCAACTCAGCTACAAAGTGCAGATCACATAAAGTAACAGAGCTGAAGAGCAGAGGGCATAAAAGACACCAACACTCTGCTGACTTGACTACAGGGTCCAAACCACATCTGGTATTAATATCAGCACAAATCTGGGGGGGTCTCCATTTCCCTTCACAGGTCTTTGACACACACGATTGTGGATTCCTTGGCTGACCCTGGAGGTAGGTTTCTTTTTCTGAAATTATGTATTGGCTCCACCGTATATACAATTGCCAACTGGTATTTCCCCAACAGGGATCCCTCTCGGGCCTGCGCCTCTATTCTGTCCCGTCTGGCTGAATTTTCTGAGGGCGTGTTAGTGGCTGGTGGAGACTATAACCTCACACAGGATCCAGACATAGACACCTCGTCAGGGCGTCATTTTATACCACACAGAAAACTTAAGGCCCTTAAATGTGACATTCAAAATATGCAGTTGGTGGATGTATGGCGTGCCCTATACCCCACCACAAAAGATTATTCCTACTACTCCCCAGCCCATTCATCATATAGCCGCCTCGACATGATACTCCTGAGCCAACATGTCCTGACGTAGCAGGTTGGAGCATCTATTGGGAACCTTTCTCTCTCCGATCACGCCCCGGTCTTTGCTCACTTCACTCCTCCAAATAGCTCACAGCGCCCATGGATTTGGCGCCTCAATGAAAATATGCTTAATGATCAATTGTGCTGTAGTGAAATACGGAGCCACATATCTGAATTCTTGGCAAATCATGCCAGCGACCCGACTCCTCTTCCGACACAGTGGGAGGCGCTAAAGTGTGTAGTTCGAGGTTTATTAATTAAACATGGCTCTAGATTGAAGAAGGAGAGGTCTTCCCTTATCACAGAGCTCCTACAGCAGATTGCCTCTTTGGAAGCTGCACACAAGCAATCCCTTTCTGCCACGATTTATGCGGACCTCACAAAGGCTAGGGAGGGGCTGAGGGACCTTCCCGATCAAAGGTACAGGAGATAAAGGGACAAGTTAAGTCGATATTTATATGAGCATTCAGACAAGTGCGGGAGAGCTTTGGCTCGTTTTCTGCACCCCAGAAATGCTACTGGCCATGTTCCAAAAATCCAGACCAGGGGGGTGCCCCCGACCCAAGATCCCATCCAAATTGCAGACCTGTTCTGTTCGTTCTATGATGACCTCTATAATTTGAAGGGGCAGTTTAGAGATATGCCGCCACAATCTTTCCAGCGTAAAGTTAACAAATATGTGCAGCAAACTGCACTCCCTCGGATCTCTGAAAGGGATGCGGTAGCCTTGGAAGAGGACTTTTCCACAGAAGAGAACCTCGCCATAATTAAAGCCTCCCCGAATGGTAAGAGTCCGGGTCGGACAAATTTACCTCCAAATTTTATAAGATATTTGGTGACCAATTTGTCCCTTTCCTCAAGAGGGTTTTTGGCTCTGTATCTGTATCCCCCTTTGTCGCCCAGTCCCTAGAAGCACATATTAGTGTTCTACCCAAACCGGGGAAGAATCATTCATCTGTCTCTAACTACAGACCCATCTCCCTCATCAATGCTGACATCAAAATTTTGCCAAGGCTCTCACCAATAGACTGGCTCCACTTCTTCCCGGTATTATTCACATTGATCAGGTTGGCTTTGTATTGGGCCATGAGGCTAGGGACAATACAAACAAAACCCTTATTCTTATGGCGTGGGCTAAGGCCAAAGGTCTTCCTACGTGCCTTCTCTCCATTGATGCAGAAAAGGCCTTTGATAGAGTCAGCTGGGAGTTTGTGATTGTAATACTTATATATGTTCTGAGGATTTCGATAGCGTAGGGCAATGACAATCAGAGACGAGTTCCTGGTACAAGATGTTTTATAATATGTAACCACGGTAGATACACAACGGAAAACACAGCAGTACAAATACACAAAATACCTTTCCGAAACGGAGCGAAGGGAATTCCCGGGGCCACGCACCGGACTCCCCCAGGAAGACCACCAGAGCGAACCCCTATACAGGGACTGTCCGGCAATCACCCCGGAAGGCCTAAATGCGCCGCAGCCGGGACACAAGGGGCAAGCGGTAAAAGTCCAGGAGTGTCCGTACGGAATGATTGTCCAGAGTGGTTACGAACCAGAGAGAACCGGGCAGAGTGCTGACCGAAGATGGCAGACGGAATCCGGGCACAGCTTAGAGAAACCGGGTAAGGTCCAGAGTCGGTCGGTCGGTCGTCTTTAGGAGGATCCAAAGGCAATCAGGATTAGCAGCAGCAAAGCAGGAGCACACAGCAAGCAGTATACTCAGGCACTGGACTAGGCTTAGAGGCGGCCTTTTAAGCAGCTGGACAGGAAGTAGGGCAACAGAACAGTAAACTCCATGTTAACCGAGGGCAAGCTCATTCAAAAGAGAACTGGAAAACCTGGAAACCTGACATTACTCCCCCCCCAGAGACGGCCTCAGGACGGATCAGGGCCAGGCTTGTCCGGGAAACGTCGATGAAACTGGGCAATCTTCCGGGGTGCCCGAATGTTACCCACCGGTTCCCAGGAATCGTCCTCGGGGGCGTACCCCTGCCAACGCACCAGATACTGGAGCCGACGACGATGGAGCCGGGAGTCAATAATGTCCTCAACCACGAACTGCTCCTCGCCGTCGACCATCACAGGCGGAGGAGGAGGCACAACACGACCATGAAACGTATTAGGGGAAACGGGTTTGAGGAGAGACACATGAAAGACCGGGTGTACCTTTAGATGGTGCGGTAACCGTAGCCGACAGGCCACAGGGCTCACGATCCCGGTGATCTTGAACGGACCGATGAATTTCTGACCCAGCTTCTGCGAAGGAACACCCAATCTCAGGTTTTTGGTGGATAACCATACAGAGTCCCCTACCTTGTACATGGGTGCCGGTTTCCGGTGAGTGTCTGCCGACCTCTTGTAACGCTCCTGGGCCATAGCCACAGTGTCCTTTAAAACCTCCAGATTTTGTCGTAGTTCTGTCAATCTGTCCTCCACCGCTGGCACTGAAACCGCAACCGGTGACCTAGGCAAAACAGTCGGATGGTAACCCAGGTTAGCGAAAAAGGGCGTTACCTTAGTGGAGCTGCTCTGAGTGTTGTTATATGAGAACTCCGCCAATGGAAGCATCTTCAACCAATCGTCTTGGAGATGGCTGACATAACATCGAAGGTATTGTTCCAGGGTTTGATTCGTCCGTTCGGTTTGCCCATTTGTCTGAGGATGGTATGCAGAAGACAAACAGACATCAATCTGGAGTGCCGTACAAAACCCCTTCCAGAATCTAGACGTGAACTGCACGCCCCGGTCAGAGATGATCTCGTCTGGTACCCCATGCAATCGGAATACGTTCTGGATAACCAAATCCACTGTCTCTGCGGCTGAGGGAAGACCGGTACACGGAATGAAGTGAGCCGCTTTAGTCAATCGATCCACCACCACTAAAATGGTATTGTGCCCGCCTGAGACTGGCAACTCCACAATAAAATCCATGGAGATAGACCCCCAAGGGCGAGATGGCACGGGTAACGGTTGGAGGAGTTCCGTAGGAGCCACACGAGGGACCTTGCACCAGGCACAAACCACACATGAGTGGACATAGTCCTTCACATCCTTTAAACAGGTAGGCCACCAGAAGAAACGGCTCAGAAATTCCTGCGTCTTCTGTACCCCCCTATGACCAGCCAACACGGAGTCATGGACCAACTTGAGAACCCGAAGTCTTACGGCCTCCGGGACATAAATGCGTCGCTCTCTCAACCACACACCATTCCGAAGAACAAGTGTTACATCATTCGGGGGGGCAGCAAGAAATACGTCACCATCATAGGCCAGCTTGATGTCCTTCCACAAGTCCTGGTCCTGGATTACTCCAACGAAATTGGCATCCGATAACACGGTCTGAGACGGGGTTCCAGGTACGGAGTCCACGGCGTGGATTCGGGACAAGGCATCGGCTTTCCCATTACGTGAACCTGGACGGTATGTAACGATAAAATTGAATTGGTTAAGAAATAGGCTCCAACGGGCTTGCCGTGGAGACAGGCACCTGGCAGACTTAAGAAATTCCAGATTACGATGATCTGTGAGTACTATCACTTGCTGCGCGGCTCCCTGTAAGTGGTGTCTCCATTCCTTGAAAGCGGAAATAATCGCCAATAATTCCTTGTCCGCAATGTCATAGTTCCTTTCTGCAGGGGACAACCGGCGGGAAAAGAAGGCACACGGATGCAAGAGACTCTTGTCCCCGGTCCTTTGAGAAAGAATGGCCCCTAATGCATAGTCGGAAGTGTCGACCTCCACGATAAAGGGAAGTGCGGGATTCGGATGTACTAATATTGGCGCTGAGGTAAAACATACCTTGAGACGATGGAATGCTTCCTGGGCCTGGGCGGACCACACAAACTTCTGTCCTTTCTTGGTCAACAGAGTGATGGGACGAACAATCTCCGAAAAGTTACGGATAAAGCGTCGGTAAAAGTTGGCAAAACCGACAAAGCGTTGTACCTCTTTGATGTTTCCCGGTTCCGGCCAGTCTAGAATGGCTTGTATCTTGCTAGATTCCATGTTCAGTCCCTGAGGAGAGATGACATAACCTAAGAATTGTATTTGTGAGCAGTGGAACTCGCATTTCTCCAGTTTAATGTATAGGCGGTTTTCCCTCAGACGGGTAAGTACGGTCTTGACGTGCTCCTGGTGGTCCTGTAGAGAATCAGAAAAGATTAGGATATCGTCCAGATAGATCACCATGAATTGGTCCATGATATCCCTAAAAATATCGTTAACTAGATGTTGAAATGCCGCGGGAGCGTTACAAAGTCCAAAAGGCATCACTAGGTACTCAAAATGTCCGTACCGACATCGGAACGCGGTCTTCCACTCGTCTCCGGGACGTATACGAAGCAGATTATATGCCCCACGGAGGTCTAATTTGGTGAATATTTTTGCCTGTTGGACCCTCTCCAATAGCTCAGGAATCAACGGTAACGGATACCGGTTCCGGATGGTTATCTTATTCAGTTCCCGGTAGTCAATACAGGGTCTTAGAGTCCCCTCCTTCTTTTTCACGAAAAAGATGGGTGCCCCTGCGGGTGAGGTAGACGGACGAATAAATCCCTTGGCTAGGCTTTCATCAATATACTCTTTTAGTGCTTCTAGCTCAGGTGCCGCCAACGGGTAGACATGACCAAACGGAATCTCCGCCCCTGGGAGTAAGTCTATGTGGCAATCGTACGGTCTATGCGGGGGAAGCTGATCGGCTTTTCTTTTGTCGCATATATCAGCGAAGTCACGGTAAACCGGGGGTAAAACAGGTACCTGTACAGTGCCCTCCGTATTTGGTGTTACTGGAACCGGAACGGCTGGACAAATGGTCGGACCACTCTGCGGTGGGAAGGATATTTCCTTAGTCTCCCAATCGATGACCGGATTTGTAGACCGTAGCCACGGAATACCTAAAATAATCGGAAAATGAGGAGAAGAAATTATCATGAAAACAAGGGTCCCCTGCTGACCTGGCTTCATCACGCATTCGAGCGGTACTGTTTCCCGATCCACTGGTCCAGAGATTAACGGAGATCCGTCTACCGTCTCCATGGTAACCGGTGAGGATCTTTGCTGAGTCCGGATACCGTGTTTCCTGGCAAAGGAAGAGTCCATGAAATTTCCCCCTGCCCCGGAGTCTATCATTGCAGAGGTAGGAATTAGCTGTCCCTCCCAACGGATCTGAATGGGGAGTAAGCAATGGGTATATTTCCCCTCTGAGTCCTTCGGTGAGGTAGACATTACAGTCAAGGGAAATACCGCATCCAAGTGTCCACTTGCCTCAGAGATATCGGACTCTGCATCCGTGTTGTCACACTCTGCCATGGCTGCCAATACCTTATTTGGGCGATTTGGACGTTTCGGGCAGTCGATCAAGAAATGGTCCGATTGACCGCAATAGAAACACAAACGCTCACGGAGCCGGTGTTCACGACGTTCGTTGGTCTCTCGTTTTTGCAAAGAGTCCACTTGCATAGGTACGTCCTCGGCCTCCCGTGGCGTCCTGAGAGCGGGTTCTCTGGAAGGAAACGCAATATTGTTTACACGGTTTACAGCTGCCCATTTTTCCTGTCTACGTTCCGTCAAACGAGTATCAATGCGCACACAGTGCTGGAGAAACAGTTCAAAATCCCCTGGAGATTCGGAACGGGCTAACTCGTCCTTGATGGTACTGGACAAACCTTTTCTGAAAACAGATAATAATGCATTGTTTCCCCAGTCGGTGTCTACCACTAACCTCTTGAACTCAGTGGCGTATTCAACGACAGAACGCTTTCCCTGACGTAAGGAAAGGAGAGCCGATTCAGCGGTAGCACGGCGATTCGGATCATCAAACATTTGCGCCATTGCGGTCAGAAAGTCATCCAGGTGGTTCAAACGGATGTCCCGATTCTCTATCATGGGATTAGCCCAAGCCAGTGCTCGTGAGGTTAATAACATGATGATACATAACACCTTTGACCGATCAGAACGGTAATAATCAGAATGTACATCGAAAAACAGTATACATTGGTTAACAAATCCACGGAACTGACTACGATCACCATTGAAACGGAATGGGGGTAACCTAGGCATACCGGCAGCTGATACGGACGTAGTGGGGACGGCTTCCTGAGCCTCCACTCTGACTTGCAAATCCTGTATAGCCGGCCCCAGTACCTGGTGATCATGGCCCAGCTGTGCCTCCACATCTCTAAGTTTATTCTGCACCGCCTCCATCTCCTGCTGCAGGGAGTTAATCATGGAGAAGAGCTGATCTACTCGTGTCTCAGTCATTGCCCCAGCGAAATCCTCCTATGGCCTGAGTATAATGTAATACTTATATATGTTCTGAGGATTTCGATAGCGTAGGGCAATGACAATCAGAGACGAGTTCCTGGTACAAGATGTTTTATAATATGTAACCACGGTAGATACACAACGGAAAACACAGCAGTACAAATACACAAAATACCTTTCCGAAACGGAGCGAAGGGAATTCCCGGGGCCACGCACCGGACTCCCCCAGGGAGACCACCAGAGCGAACCCCTATACAGGGACTGTCCGGCAATCACCCCGGAAGGCCTAAATGCGCCGCAGCCGGGACACAAGGGGCAAGCGGTAAAAGTCCAGGAGTGTCCGTACGGAATGATTGTCCAGAGTGGTTACGAACCAGAGAGAACCGGGCAGAGTGCTGACCGAAGATGGCAGACGGAATCCGGGCACAGCTTAGAGAAACCGGGTAAGGTCCAGAGTCGGTCGGTCGGTCGTCTTTAGGAGGATCCAAAGGCAATCAGGATTAGCAGCAGCAAAGCAGGAGCACACAGCAAGCAGTATACTCAGGCACTGGACTAGGCTTAGAGGCGGCCTTTTAAGCAGCTGGACAGGAAGTAGGGCAACAGAACAGTAAACTCCATGTTAACCGAGGGCAAGCTCATTCAAAAGAGAACTGGAAAACCTGGAAACCTGACAGTGATGGCCTCTCTGCGTCAGGTGGGACTGGGAGACAAATTCATTGAAAGGGTTCCTTCCCTTTATAGGAATCCCTCCGCCAGGGTCAAAGTCAATGGGTTTCTCTCCTTACCAATTGCAATACATAATGGTACACGTCAGGGGTGCCCCCTTTCCCCCCTACTTTATGTCCTGGTTATGGAACACCTTGCCGTGGCAATCAGAAACAATTCCAGTATCCACGTGATAGGGGTGGGGGTGGGGCATGCAAGGCAGCTCTTTACGCAGATGATCTACTTCTGTTCATCTCGCAGCCTCGCCTTTCTTTCCCCTCACTTATTCAAGAGTTTGAAAAATTCAGCCACCTCAGCAACTTTAAGGTCAATTACTCCAAATCCGAGGCATTAAACATATCTCTCCCTGATGCTGAGGCAAGACCCATTTCTGTTCTGGTATAACTGCCTCAATTTATATGGCAAGATCCAGTGGCGTAACTAGAATTTGATGGGACTTGGTGAAGCCTGGCTGTGGAGTTTTTCCACAGCAAGCGAAACGTACGTAGGTAGGATGATGGGGGGATTGTTCACAGGTCCATGTTTGCTCATGCATTTGTCACTTTAAACTTTGGTTTGCACTTAGCACTTTTTTGATTGGCACATTAGCATTTTAGAACATGTCCTTTACATAGGAGCTTTTCTTTATTTAAGATACTTTGCGACCCTGCATATATATAAATTAGGCTGTTCTACCTCTTTTACAATCAGTTTCATGTGCCATATCAGTGCTCTTATGTGCTTTTACCTATTTTGATACGAGATTATTTCTTGCATGGCTACCTGTTACATCTATGTCTGTTCTTAAATTTTGTGTCACTTTGGTATTAATAAATGAAATTTGCGTCAATCACTCTCTGTCCTCCGGTTCTTGTAACATTGTTAGAGTTGTCAGCAATGGTCGCAGCTACACTGCTTACCTGCCCATTGCTATAAATATGGTTGCCTATTGGAGGTTTCCTTGTTTACCTCCAAAATCTTGTAGAAAGTCTTCCCAGGACAGTGGAACCTGCTAAAACTACAGAGGAATGGGTGCAATTTCATATTAATACTTACAGGTTTAGAATGGGATGTCATAGCAGCTCCTGTAGGTGTAATATGGAGGTTTCCTAGTAATTTTCTCCTTATAGAGTATGTCCTTTCCGAATGCCTACAGAGACTCTATTCTTAGCTTGCCTTTCTCACCTCATTAGTCTATGTGACTGTGAACTTTCTGTCACTTTGCCTTTATTATATGTTTCATTCTTTATTGCTAGTAGGAAATCTCTAATTATATACCCACTGACAATTCCCCTGATATTTCACTTGTCTCAACAACAGATTCATCATTTTACTAAAAACAATGAGAATTTGCAATTATAAATTGTAGGAACTCACTTCAGCATCTTCTTCTGAGATTGTTTATTTTGGTTATTAGAAAAACAGCAAAACCATCTTGGAGTCTCAAATCTGCAGATATCTGAATATTAGGACGTTGGCAGTTTGGAAGGTTTTCATGAAGACTATGTATAAGGGAAGAAGGCTTCATTGTCTAATTGGGGTAAGAACGCGGAGAGAGTTGCCCAAGAACGTGTACAAGTAGTGGGGTAGTTATTGGTGTGAATCAGAAAGTAGTTGGCTCTAGATTTGATTTATTGCTTGGCAAAACTCCTTCCATGGTCAACATCAACTTCAGTCTGGAGATTAAGATATTGGAAAAGACAGTGCACCTTAAAGAGGCTGTCCCACCGTGGCAAGTCATCACCTATCCACAGAATAGATGACAAGTTGCTGATCCTGACTAATGAACCCCAATCGATCCCAAGAATGGGGCTCATTAATGATCTGGTAGAATGGAGAGAATGGAGTGGTGGCCACATGTGAATGCCACAGCTTCATTCCTTGTTTATGGACCGCTTTACCATAATAGAGTATTTCACACCCCTCTTCTTGAGAACAGTCATACATGGATTACCCAGCAATCCACAATTTATCACTTATGGTGCAGATAGGTGATAACTTTTTGATTCATGACAGCTCCTACAAGTTTCAGGGGTTACAAAAATATCTTGCATGTTGAAATCCAACATTCCCCTATCATAAACCATCAGAGGAGTGTTGGGCTGTCATTATACAGAGAGATTATTAGTTAACACAGTATGGTCAGCTTTAGCTTTGGAATTTTTGAAACTATTTGCCCCAAGGAATATTTACACCACCTCACATACTTATGAACAAAAGCAGATGGCTGACATCTTTGGTTATATTTACATCACATTTATGGCTTCTACTCAACATGTTTGTACTTTTGACCTCTATCAGGCCAGTATATATCAGTGCACTACAATGAAAAGGCACAACTCTCTTCCACAGCTCACATCCGATACAAAACCAATTTGTTATACAATATAGTCCAATGATGATGAACATCACTGTTAATGTGGCGCCCTGGACTAGCCAGGTCGTCACAGGTACTACAACACACACCCCCACCCTGAGACAGGCACATCAGCCAGACACAAAATCCTTGTTGCCTCCCTCCAGGGGCTGATGTCCACACCAGGTGGGGTGGAGCCAGTCAGTTGGCCCCACCCACTGAAGAGTTCACAGGCCTGGAGGCAGGAGAAGGAAGTCAGAGAGTAGTGAGAAGTGAGAAAGGAGTGAGGAGTGAAGTAGAAGTGGAGGAGCGAACTGACCATGTCTGGGTGTGTGGCCCGGGCACCAAGAGCAAGGTTGGCAGACGGTGGTGGCCGTCTGCTGGAGAGGCAGATCAACGCGGAACCGTAGGACCGAGGACGAGCGGTGGCCCACCGGTACCGAACCGGGAAGCGAAGTGAAGCCAGCACACACAGGCAGGGCCTACGGACCCCGACCAGGCTTGGAGTCGCCATTAGAGGTCAAATCCATCAGTGACCAGAACCCCAGGGGTTTCCTAACAGCCAAGACCCGATTGAAGGCAACCGTCCAACTAACAGAAGAAAATACAGCTACCGCCACAGCTAGAGTTCCAAGGGCCAGAGCCTGCAGGCAAAAGGGCTCCTCCGGCACATATATATGCTGGGGAGCGGGTTACCGGTGGGGATCCATCGGGACCGAACGTACACAAAGGTGCAGGGAAAGGCAGCCACCACTAATCGTCCGGGAGAAGCCACAGCAGCCGGCTGCAGAACCCGTCCATCCAGCCGTTTGGTTTACCAGAGACTTTGCGTACATTTGTGGCTGAGTGAGTACAACCGTGCCGTCCAGCACCGCGCTGCGCAGTCCAGGCGACCCTGCCCCTGCAACCCTGCACCCATCCAACCAAGCCTCCCCGTCATCTCACAGGGCCCGGGGACCACCAACCGCTACCCACGGAGGGGGTAAACAACATCCCAGCTGCTCCCCACCATCGCTCCCGGGATCCCCGTCACCAGCAGCGGTGGTGCCCATCTTCACCACAACCCGTGGGTGGCGTCACGGACCAAATCCCCAAACCAAACTACCCCCTTTCACTGACGGGCGAGGAGCGCCGCTTGAGCCCCCGGATCCGGCCCACCGCTCGAGCCATCGAGCAGCCATTGCAACAGCGCCGGACCCGAGCGTTAGCGAGCGCAGCGCAGCGGCGTCCTCCCCGCCCGCGACAACTTGGCGTCACGAACAGGATCTTACCGTTCTGCCAGCTGGTAGAAGTGCGCCTTGTGCCCCGCCAGCGGTGTCCGGCCGAAAAATTTCAGAATCCGCCATCTTGGGCGCGAAGATTTTCCCGCTCGAGCGTCTTCTCGAGCAGTGGAGGCGCGAAAGCCGAAGCCCCACACCTGAAGAGGAGGTGCCGAGAAAAGACCAAGGGGTGCGGTAACAAGATGTCTGCGCCCGACGGAGCCGCTGGAGGAGCGGCGGTCGCAGCCGCGGCGGCATGTAACTAGCGCTGCGGAGTGCAGGGACGCCAGGACTCTGCCGAAACACGTTCCTGGACGCCAACATGGAAGGATGTGTCAGAAAATCCAGGCCCAGGCTGATTCCCTGATGGAGCGGTGGATGGACGAGGTGGACGATCCGGCTGCGGCTGTGCAAGCACGCGAAGCGGAAGCAACCGTGGAGGAGCGGGTAAGCGACCCACGCCCCTATGTCCCCTAGGGACCGGCCGCTGCAGCTGAGGGACTCGGTCTGCCTCTGCCTTCTATATCGCCTCCCCCGCCGCCCGTACTGGTTGCCGCTGCTCCCCTGCTCGGTCCGCTGCCACCAACACCGGCAGCGGAGTCAGTTCTACCAGCCTGCAAAGACCCGCCTGCAGAAGATGCGAGCAGTCAGCCCGTCATCGCTCCGACACCCGTACCAGCCCCACGTCGCGCCTGCGTCCAGAAAGTACCTCATCCCGACTTGGATGCACCAGCGATCCCAGAGGAAGCCGCGCTCCAGATGACAACGGCCCCGGCAGTCCGCCCGGCCGCAGCAGAGGCAATCCTCGACCAGAGGCAAGCACCGCAAGTCCCATCGACCGCTCCCAGACCCCGGGGGTCGGCTGAGGCACGGCGGGGATGCAGCTGCCAGGAGGCAGAGCAGGCCACGTCACAGTGGGGTCCCTCATTACCGAAGGTACCGGTCGTAGCCGGCACGGAGGGACTCTGTCTGGGCCCATCCCCCACACCGCCTGAACCGGAGCAAGCAGAAGGTTCTCCACACCAGGAGCGCCAGCAACAGCCGCTGTGCCGCGGGATTCCCGTTTAAAGATGAGGAAAAGAGAAGTTGTTGTCCCCCGTTGGGACCCTCAGCAGTGTGATTGAATGACTTTGATGAACCGTGACCTTCACCTGATTGTCCAAGTGATTATTCCGGCCGTTGCCGGCAAGTTGTCCCCGTAGGGACCCTTTGTACCGTTGCATGAGGAACTCTTCATGAACATGCCTGAGAACTTGCAGGGCACCCACGAACTTGTGGGATTGTAAATATGTTGGGGCATGTTTCCGTTGCCGCCTCCGGAGAGGCTGATTTGGAGGATGGGCCTGGAGGAAAGAGATGACCCAGGCCCGTCACTACCGCAACCGGTGGCGATCCTCCGGGGGTCAGGGGTCCCCCAAGGACGTGGGGTCCCATGAAGTGACAGTCGGGTGCGAGACACCGTACCCGTTCCCGCTCCGGCAGCCTGGATCTGGACTGGGGTCAAGGGGTGCTGCCCATTTTCTTAGGGGCAACATCAGGGCCAGGTTGCTTAGGTGGGAGAGCGGAAGCCGTCCGTTTAATGCCAGTAAAAGTGTAATATGATTGTTTTGCAACGTTCAAGTGTCCTTACAAGTATGCATATGTTGAAAAGTTTTAAATGTTATTTTTTTTTTACAGTTTAAAAAAATAAATAAATAAAACCGGTGATGGACGGGCAGCCCGCGGACGGTCTGCATTTAACCAAGGGGGAATGTGGTGCCCTGGACTAGCCAGGTCGTCACAGGTACTACAACACACACCCCCACCCTGAGACAGGCACATTAGCCAGACACAAAATCCTTGTTGCCTCCCTCCAGAGGCTGATGTCCACACCAGGTGGGGTGGAGCCAGTCGGTTGGCCCCACCCACTGAGGAGTTCACAGGCCTGGAGGCAGGAGAAGGAAGTCAGACAGTAGTGAGAAGTTAGAAAGGAGTGAGGAGTGAAGTAGAAGTGGAGGAGCGAACTGACCATGTCCAGGTGTGTGGCCCGGGCACCAAGAGCAAGGTTGGCAGACGGTGGTGGCCGTCTGCAGGAGGGGCAGATCAACGCGGAACCGTAGGACCGGGGACGGGCGGTGGCCCGCCGGTACCGTACCGAGGAGCGAAGTGAAGCCAGCACACACAGGCAGGGCCTACGGACCCCGACCAGGCTTGGAGTCGCCATTAGAGGTCAAATCCGTCAGTGACCGGAACCCCAGGGGTTTCCTAACAGCCAAGACCCGATTGAAGGCAACCGTCCAACCAACAGAAGGAAATACAGCTACCGCCACAGCTAGAGTTCCAAGGGCCAGAGCCTGCGGGCAAAAGGGCTCCTCCGGCACATACAGTTAGGTCCAGAAATATTTGGATAGTGACACAAGTTTTGTTATTTTAGCTGTTTACAAAAACATGTTCAGAAATACAATTATATATATAATATGGGCTGAAAGTGCACACTCCCAGCTGCAATATGAGAGTTTTCACATCCAAATCGGAGAAAGGGTTTAGGAATCATAGCTCTGTAATGCATAGCCTCCTCTTTTTAAAGGGACCAAAAGTAATTGGACAAGGGACTCTAAGGGCTGCAATTAACTCTGAAGGCGTCTCCCTCGTTAACCTGTAATCAATGAAGTAGTTAAAAGGTCTGGGGTTGATTACAGGTGTGTGGTTTTGCATTTGGAAGCTGTTGCTGTGACCAGACAACATGCGGTCTAAGGAACTCTCAATTGAGGTGAAGCAGAACATCCTGAGGCTGAAAAAAAAAGAAAGAATCCATCAGAGAGATAGCAGACATGCTTGGAGTAGCAAAATCAACAGTCGGGTACATTCTGAGAAAAAAGGAATTGACTGGTGAGCTTGGGAACTCAAAAAGGCCTGGGCGTCCACGGATGACAACAGTGGTGGATGATTGCCGCATACTTTCTTTGGTGAAGAAGAACCCGTTGACAACATCAACTGAAGTCCAGAACACTCTCAGTGAAGTAGGTGTATCTGTCTCTAAGTCAACAGTAAAGAGAAGACTCCATGAAAGTATATACAAAGGGTTCACATCTAGATGCAAACCATTCATCAATTCCAAAAATAGACAGGCCAGAGTTAAATTTGCTGAAAAACACCTCATGAAGCCAGCTCAGTTCTGGAAAAGTATTCTATGGACAGATGAGACAAAGATCAACCTGTACCAGAATGATGGAAAAAAAAAAGTTTGGAGAAGAAAGGGAACGGCACATGATCCAAGGCACACCACATCCTCTGTAAAACATGGTGGAGGCAACGTGATGGCATGGGCATGCATGGCTTTCAATGGCACTGGGTCACTTGTGTTTATTGATGACATAACAGCAGACAAGAGTAGCCGGATGAATTCTGAAGTGTACCGGGATATACTTTAAGCCCAGATTCAGCCAAATGCCGCAAAGTTGATCGGACGGCGCTTCATAGTACAGATGGACAATGACCCCAAGCATACAGCCAAAGCTACCCAGGAGTTCATGAGTGCAAAAAAGTGGAACATTCTGCAATGGCCAAGTCAATCACCAGATCTTAACCCAATTGAGCATGCATTTCACTTGCTCAAATCCAGACTTAAGACGGAAAGACCCACAAACAAGCAAGACCTGAAGGCTGCGGCTGTAAAGGCCTGGCAAAGCATTAAGAAGGAGGAAACCCAGCGTTTGGTGATGTCCGTGGGTTCCAGACTTAAGGCAGTGATTGCCTCCAAAGGATTCGCAACAAAATATTGAAAATAAAAATATTTTGTTTGGGTTTGGTTTATTTGTCCAATTACTTTTGACCTCCTAAAATGTGGAGTGTTTGTAAAGAAATGTGTACAATTCCTACAATTTCTATCAGATATTTTTGTTCAAACCTTCAAATTAAACGTTACAATCTGCACTTGAATTCTGTTGTAGAGGTTTCATTTCAAATCCAATGTGGTGGCATGCAGAGCCCAACTCGCGAAAATTGTGTCACTGTCCAAATATTTCTGGACCTAACTGTATATACGCTGGCGAGCGGGTTACCGGTGGGGATCCATCGGGACCAAACGTACACAAAGGTGCAGGGAAAGGCAGCCACCACTAACCGTCCGGGAGAAGCCACAGCAGCCGGCTGCGGGACCCGTCCATCCAGCCGTTTGGTTTACCAGAGACTTTGCGTACATTTGTGGCTGAGTGAGTACAACCGTGCCATCCGGCACAGCGCTGCGCAGTCCAGGCGACCCTGCTCCTGCAACCCTGCACCTATACAACCAAGCCTCCCCGTCATCTCACCGGGCCCCGGGACCACCAACTCCTATCCACGGAGGGGGTAAACAACATCCCAGCTGCTCCCCACCATCGCTCCCGGGATCCCCGTCACCAGCAGCGGTGGTGCCCATCTTCACCACAACCCGTGGGTGGCGTCACGGACCAAATCCCCAAACCAAACTACCCCCTTTCACTCACGGGCGAGGAGCGCCGCTTGAGCCCCCGGATCCGGCCCACCGCTTGAGCCACCGAGCAGCCATCGCAGCAGCGCCAGACCCAAGCGTTAGCGAGCGCAGCACAGCGGCGTCCTCCCCGCCCGCGACATTAATATATCAAAAAGACTGACCCATACATCCAACAGGTGTGAACAGGTGTTCGCTAAAAACACATAACTACAAAATACATCCAGCTGCACTCTATAATGCTAACAATAAATAAGGAAACTCGTATTGAATTACTGATATGGGAATATTTGAAAAAAAGAGATATTTAACTTATGTATTGGCCAATCCATGTGAGCCCGATAACCAGCAACAAGGTGTACATCAATATACCAGGATCCTAACTCAAATGCCTCTACTTGTGTTTAAAACCTACATGTCTGGGCAGCTAGGCTCCAGCTATAAAGGGGTGTTTTCAGTGTTGTCCTATACATGACTCAATCTTCGAAAATGAGAAACAGACTTAGTGCCTCCTCAACACAGAAGGAAACCAAGTAACTTCAAAGTAATATTCAATAGAACATTTGAAAAGGGAAATGCTAAAACCTGGAATTTTAGGAAAGCTGATTTCAACAAATTAAGGGAAAAGCTTAATTGTGTAGATGGGGACAATGTCATGGTAATTGGGGATACGGAACATAAATGGGGTAAGTTTAAGGATATACTACTAGAGTCCTGTAAAAAACTTACACCCTCTGGTAATAAAATGTCCAGGAATAAAAAAAAAACCACTATGGATAAATAAGGCTGTAGAAAGTATAATAAAACAAAAACAAAGGGCGTTTTAAATCTTGAAGGCTGAGAATACAGAAATAGCATTTCAGAAGTATAAAGATATCAATAGGAAATGTAAAAAAGAAATCAAGCAAGCAAAATTAGCTACTGAAACAAAAATTGCCAAGGACATTAAAATAAATCCCAATTTTTTTTATAACTACATTAATGCCAAAAGGAAAACAAAGGATAGTAGCTACCCCTTAAAATATAATAACAAGTTAATTAAACAGGACAAAGAAAAGACTGAGATATTAAACAAGCACTTCTCATTAGTGTTCACTAAGGAACTGACTGTTCCAGGGATCATTCAACAAGTCAAAAATCAAAGTTCACCACCCGATCTAATTAATTCAACACAAGAAGAAGTACACCTGTGTCTGAGTAAATTAAACATTGACAATTCCCCCAGGCCAGATGGCATTCATCCACGAATATTGAGGGAATTGAGCTCAGTAATTGACAGACCACTGTATCTCATCTTCTTATACTCGCGTGTAACAGCGTTGGTGCCTCAGGATTGGAGGATTGCTGAAGTGGTACCGATATTTAAGAAAGGTAAGCGGGTGGATCCAGGCAACTAGAGTCCAGTAAGCCTGACATCAGTAGTATGCAAAGTTTTTGAGGGCATTTTAAGGGGTGATATGCAAAAATATATTGCAGAAAATAATATAATAACTGACAGACAGCATGGATTCATGAAAGATAAGTCATGTCTAACCAACCTGTTGGGGTTCTATGAGGAGGTAAGTGCAAACCTGGATATTGGTAATGCGGCTGATGTGATTTATTTGGACCTTGCAAAGGCATTTGATACTGTACCACATAATTGTCTTATACTAAAGCTCCAGAAGCAGGGACTAGGGGAAACTATATGCAAATGGGTAAGGAATTGGCTAAAAGGAAGAAAACAAAGAATAGTCCTAAATAGTACATTCTCTAAATGGGCTATAGTCAGCAGTGGGGACCGCAGGGATCTGTGCTAGGACCGATTCTTTATAATCTCTTTATGACCTTGTGGATGCGATTGTTACTAAAGTGTCAGTCTTTGCTGATGACACCAAACTATGTAGGATATTAAAAACTGACCTCAATACCACAATATTACAAAACAATGTGGATAAGATGTCAGAATGGGCAGATACTTGGCAAATGAGATTTAATGTTGATAAATGTAAAGGAATGCACCTAGGATGGAGTAATCCTTTAGCTGCGTATACATTAAATGGAAGTAAACTCGGGACTACAGAACAGGAGAAGGACTTGGGTATTCTCATTACAAATAAGCTGAGCAGCAGCACTCAATGTCAAGCAGCAGCTGCTAAAGCAAACAAGATTTTAGGGTGTATAAAAAGAGAGATTAGATCCCGGGATCCCAACGTATTGTTACCCCTCTATAAATCACTTGTAAGGCCACATCTGGAATATGTGATCCAGTTTCGGGCTCCACATTTTAAAAAGGACATTCAGGAGTTAGAGTCAGTTCAAAGGCAGGCAACTAGACTACTACAAGGAATGGAGGCCGACCATTTGATGAGAGGTTGAAAAAGTTAGATTTGTTTCGCTTAGAAAAAAAGACGTCTCCGAGGAGATCTCATTTATATGTATAAATACATGTGTGGTCAATAAAAAGGACTGGCGCATGACTTATTTCTTCCAAAGACCTAAGGACCAGGGGGCATACACTGCGAGTTGGAGAAAAAAGATTCCGGCAGCTAAATAGGAAAGGGTTCTTTACAGTTAGAGCAGTCAGACTGTGGAATGCCCTACCACAAGAGGTAGTAATGGCAGATACTATAACAGTTTTTGAAAAAAGGGTTGGATGATTTCCTCAGTACATAACATTGTTGGTTATAAATTATTTAATGACAAAATGTAGAATTGGTGGAGGAAGGTTGAACTAGATGAACCTAGGGCTTTTTTTTAACTTATGTAACTATGTAACTGGTTGATTATTGGGTAGTTGGGCAGAGCTCTTGGCTCTCATTATCTGTGCTATAATACCCCAGCCTTCTTTGGCAGCTGCAGATTATCCAAAATAAGGCCACGATGCTGACATTCGGCATCACTGGTACATAATATAAGACTCAGGTGCATTATAACTGAGACCCTCCACAATCATGTGCCCTTTAGTAACTGTCTATAAAGGGATATCCTCAAGTCTGAAAGTGTGAAAGGATTAATTTCTCAATTGCTGAGAGTCCAAGCCCTGAGACCCTCACTGATCTCAAAAACTTGGGCTCTGAAGAGTCCCATGTGAATGGAGCACTACCTCTTCATTCACTGTTATTCATGTGCCATAGAGATTAAGCAAAGTGCTCGGCTATCTCTAGTGGTCTGATTAAGAATAAATGGATGGAGCAGCAATCGTCCACCACTCCATTCACATGGGACTCTTTGGAGTCAGTGTCCCAGTTGTTGGAATCAATGGGGGTCCGAGCAGTCAACACCCAAGTAATCAGGTATTTATCTCCTATCCGAAAGATAGGGCAAAACTTCCAAGCTGTTAGCCCCTATCCTAAGGATAAGGTAAAACTTCCAAACTGTTATCACCTAAGGATAGAGTAAAGTTCCAAATTGTTATCCCATATCCCAAGGATAAGGTAAAACTTTTAAACTGTTATCCCCTATCCCAAGGATATGGTAAAACTTCCAAATTGTTATCCCTGATCTTAAGGATAGGGTAAAACTTACAAACTGTTATCACCTAAGGATAAGGTAAAACTTTTAAACTGTTATCCCCTATCCCAAGGATATGGTAAAATTTCCAAACTGTTGACCCCTGTCTGAAGCATAGGATAAAACTTCGAAACTTGAGATTCCCAATAGTCCATTGATATAACACCCTTGATAAGATCATGAGACAACCATTCTAGTGATTCACAATATATTGTGCTGGGTAGTGCCCGCATGATCACCAATAGACTGTAATCGGGCATGGTGCACAACACATATCTATGCAACAGGCACCTTGTACAAACCTTATTTGTGGGCATTTAAAATAAATATCAACCACCTCCCCATATACAACAGGCACGTGAGTGGTTGGTTCATCAGTATTTTGGCTCTTAACGCCCCCCCCCGTTTATCATAGAGGACTGCTGTATCCTATAGTGCATTAGTATTGTGGCCAGATATTGGTAAGTCTTTTTTTCTGTAACTTTTTTTTTTTTTACATGGATATCCGTAAATGCTGGTAAACGAAACAGAAGCAAAGGTCAATTACATCCAACAAAGGATTGTAAAAATCAAGGTAGTCAGCAGCTACATTAATGTGTTTACATGAAAGTGTCTACAATGTTTTCTGACATTTTCTTCTCAGGATGACTTTCTATTCTGTTCATAAAGAAAAGTGAAAAGATCGTAGAACACAAAGTTCTGAAACGCGTCACGGCCTTTATAATTTCACGATTTACTGTAACGGATGAAATAATAATAATCCTTGAATAACTTCCCACAATACTTTATAAATATATAATAAATATTATATTTAACGCTAGAAAAAAAAAATAAAGAGATATTCTATCACCACTCTAAGGGGTATTTTGCAAACTACGACATCGCAGCTGCGATGTAGGTGGGGTCAAATCGAAAGTGACGCACATCCGGCGTCGCTGTCGATGTCGTAGTGTGTAAATCCATTTACATACAATTAACGAGCGCAAAAGCGTTGTTATCATATGATTGGTGTAGGGTCCGACATTTCCATAATTTAGCAGCAGCGACGGTACGATGTTGTTTCTCGTTCCAGCAGGCAGCACACATCGCTGTGTGTGAAGCCGTAGGAGCGTGGAACATCTCCTTACCTGCATCCCGGCTTCAATACGGAAGGAAGGAGGTGGGCGGGATGTTTACGTCCCGCTCATCTCCGCCCCTCCACTCCTATTGGCCACCTGCCGTGTGACGTCGCTGTGACGCCACACGACCCGCCCCCTTAGGAAGGAGGCAATTCGCCGGCCAGAGCGATGTCGCAGGGCAGGTAAGTGCATGTGAAGCTGCCGTAGCGATAATGTTCGCTACAACAGCAATCACAAGATATCGCTGCTGCGACGCGGGCGGGTACTATCGCACTCGGCATCGCAAGCATCAGCTTGCGATGTCGTAGTGTGCAAAGTACCCCTAAATGTATCAGAATATTGCTTGTGTCATGTGTTCAATTGCTCTAGAGTAAGAGCTTCTGTCATTCTGGATCCACAGCCAATAACCCAAAATATGGCAAAATAAAGTATTTCCCTCCATTGTATAGTTCCCATTACCGCAACATCCAAATCTCAAAGTTTTTTCTCCTCAGTCCTCCTTATCATCTGTATCAGGGCCGGCGTTGTGGAGGCGGAAGGGTGGGAGGGCACCGATCCTTTTAGAGGCCCCAGCTTGTCAAGCACAGACTGCAGTGATAATAAAAGTTCTGTACTATAACTGAAGTTTCCCAGGTTAAGGCTATGTGCGCATGTTGCGTAATTACATGCAGTTACGCTGCGCTTTGTAGCGCAGCGTAACTGCATGCGTCCTGCATCCCCTGCATAATCTATGGAGATTATGCAGGAGCTGTGCGCACGTGGCGTTTTAGAGCGCAGCGCTTCGGCTGCTGCCCGAAGGGCGCGTTCTAAGAAGTGACATGTCACTTCTTCCGTGCGCTTTGCCTGCAGCCCCTGCTCTGTCTATAGGAGGAGCTGCAGTCAGAGCGCATGGAATTGGCTTTTTTTTTTTCCACTACGGACATTTTCTGCAGCGATTGGAAGCACACGTATGCTCTTCAGATCGCTGCAGAAATTTCTGCAGTGACTGTACGCAACGTGCGCACATAGCCTAAGACGGTAGCAAGACCTTTGGTGACACCACGGCCATGTGAGCATAATGTCACCAAAGGTCCTTAATACTGGAGACCAGTACATTATGCAGCCCGCAGGAGCCTGAAGACACAATTCGCCTCTTATATTCAAAACTATTTGTGTCAGACACATATACATTTCAACAGTGCGCCACCAGGACTGGGGCAGAGGAGCACTTGTCAGCCCAGGCCCCTATGTGCAGCCGCATGTTTCGGCAGCGTGCTGCTGACATCATCACACTGCTGCTGATGCCAGGGCAGCAGATGTGGAGAGGATGCACCAATAAGCGCTACAGGAAGAGCCGAAGAGATGTGGAATGATTTGAGATGAGGGGGAATTGGTGGTGGGAGAGAATTGGTGGTAACTTCCAATGGACATTACGGGACAATAGGGGGCTTTGTGGAGCAATGGGGGACATTATGGAGCAAATTATGACATTATGGGGCAATGGGGGATATTATCACGCAAATTGAGTTATTGTAGGACAATGGAGGACTTTATGGGGCAATGGGGGACATTATGGAACAAACTGGGACATTATGGGCCAATGGGAACTTCATGGGGTAATTTGGTACATTATGGAGCAATGTGAAACTTTATATTGTAAACAATGACATTATGGGGCAAGTAGGGGGATTGTGAAAAGGGGCATAATATAATGGGAGGCATAGAAGGAACTTTATGCAGAAAGGTAGTATGAGGGAGATATTATAGACAGGGGAAGTTTAAGGGGGACATTATGGAAAGGGGCAGTTTGGAGACTATTTTGGAAAGGGATATAGTGTATAGAGAGAGTCAGTGTGTTTTGGAGAGGCACAGTGTGTTGGGGACATTACAGAAAGTGGCAATTTGGGTGGCTGTTATAGAAAAAGGCATTGTGGGGGACTATTTGGAGAAGGACAGTTTGTCGGGGACATTATGGAGAGGTGGAACATTATGGAGAGGAGCAGTGTGTATTGGGAAATTATGAAGAGGGTAGTGTGGGGGGACATTATGGAAAATAGCAGTTTTGGGGGATATTATGGAGAAAGGCAGTGTGGAGGGGGCTTTATGGGGAGGAACAGTGCGTGGGAGGACATTATGGAGAGGTGCTGTGTGTGAGGACATTTTGGAGAAGGACAGTATGTGGGGGGACATTATGGAGAGGCACAGTGTGTTGGTGGACATTATGGAGAAAGTAGTGTGTGGGGAGACATTATGGAAAAGGGCAGTTTCGGGAGATATTATAGAGAGGGACAGTCTGGGGGCACTTTATGAAGAGGGGCAGAGTATGGGGAAACAATATGTAGAGAGGCCTTGTGTAGGTGACATTATGGAGATGGGTAAATAATCTGTATGGGAACAGCATGATCAATTAGTAATCATTCTAACCCCATTGTTCTTTGCCAGCCTGTGTGAGGAGACTGATACACAATCCCTGGATGACATTACTAGAGTCGATCACACTTGTTTAAAGGTCTGAAATTAGCTCCTGTAAATGCAACTTAAATGTTTGTGTGTGATGGTGCAATATGTTAGCAGTTGGGGGCCAATTTTTAACTTTTGCCCTGGGCCCAACTTTGTCTAAAACCGGCCCTGCAGCTAATCGATGCATCCATGGCGGCCATTAGAAATTCTTGAGCTCCATACAGTTCAATAATCTGAGCCCCAATGAATTGTTCCAACATCACCTTCTATTATAGTAATCCATGGCCATTACATATTATAGGAAACACCCCTTCCCCCCACAGGAGAGTAGGTTTTTTGTTGTTTTCATTTTATCAATTAGCACTTTGTTGCCTCATAATGTCTGAGGGAAGTGTGGGGACATCATACTGTGGGAGCATTATACTATGTGGAGGCATCACACTGTAAGGGGGTATGTGCTGTGAGGCTTCATACTATGGAGGTGTGACTGGAAGCATCATACTATTGGGAGCCATAGTGGAGGCATCATACTATGGGGTAGTATGTGCTGTGGGGGAAAAACATAATACTATGGAGGAGTCACTGTGAGGGCATCATACTTTGTGAGAAGCACTGAAAAGGCATTATAGTGTGTGGGGAGCACTATGGGAGCATTAAGCAGTGTGGGAGGGTGCTGTGGGGTAATCACACAATGTTTGTAGCACAGTGGGGTAATCACACTATGTCTGGAGCACTATGGGTGCAATATACATTGTGGGAAACACTGAAGATGCATTATAGTGTGTGGAGAGCACTATGGGAGCATTAAGCAGCGTGGGAGGGTGCTGTGGGGTAATCACACAATGTTTGTAGCACAGTGGGGGTAATCACACTATGTCTGGAGCACTATGGGGCAATATGCTTTGTGGGAAACACTGAAGATGCATTATAGTGTGTGGGGAGCACTTTGGGGGCATCAAACAGTGTTTGAGGGAACTGTGGTGTAATCACACTATGTTTGGAGTACTGTGGGGTAATGACACTGTTTGGAGCACTGTGGGGTAATCATACTATGTGGGGGGCAATATTCTTTCTTGTGGGCAATATAGGTGCATCACACTTTGTTATGGTCACTGTTAATTCATTATGAAGGTATCATTCTGTGATGTAGGCATTAATGGCAGTCTCCTGGCAGTCTAGATTTTCAGAAGGCCGGTTGCTCCTAAACACAGAGTGGCCATAGGCTTCACAAACTTGGCCTCCTTGCCAGTGTGTCTTCAGGGAAGTCTGCAGCCAGCTCTAAGACCACATGGTCTCCTCACAGGCTGCCTCAAGGAAGTAAACTGCTTCCAAGCACACAGAGACCATGTGACCAAGCAATCATTCTTATATATCAGACCACACACACCCATGGGTGGAGATATGTGAATAGCCAGAGCTGCCCAGCACTCTGATAATTCATACACCTGGCTCATAATACATTTAACAAGACTTGTGGAACTACAATTCCCATAGTACGCATTTCAGGTTTTACATTGCAGAGGACATCATAGCGACCATTTAAAATATAAGGTGATCGCTACCTCACACCCTACATAATCCTGCTGTTCAGATTGCATAGCAAAAACCTGGTGATACATTCGCTTTAAGGCTGTGTTTGCATAAAAGAGCTTGAAATTAGTCGTCTACAGTGCTATAAGACCACAGGGTGTCATACATGTCTTCTCAGAGCAACTGGAGACTTTGATATACTTGTGAATCACAGTGAATCTATTTACTATAATTTGAATTTAAAAAAAAAAATTCAAAGCTGCGAATTCAAATTTCAAAAGATTCACTCATCTCTAGTCACTATATAACATGAATTTTTTTTATTTTTTTTTGCTTAGTGGTATCAATCAGCCACAGTATGCCAACATTGTTTGGTTCATGAAAGTTGAAAATAAAAACATGATCTCAATATAAAAAAATACCTAAATCTCTGTCCTGATATCTGAATTCTCTAGAAGCTGTCTTGATCTCAGACTCCTATAAGTTGAGAGGACAGCTTATGAACAGTAGAGTTACTAAAGTTGGAAAGCAACCAATCATCCAGAACTGAAGAAAATTAATGGAAGTGAAGCATTAACGAAATGTAATAAATTACTGACATTTTATATTCTGTACTTCTGCTTGCAATTTTCTAAGATTTAAAATTACTATGACCTAAACTATCAAGTGGTGTGATGAGATAACTAGGGACCGAGGCTCCTAAACTGACCTTCAGGATAAAGGGCCTTAGCTGTCCCTGATCCCAGAGATACGTTTAATGGTGATGATGTCTGGGCCGCCTTTCTTGCCCTGTTCCAGAACAACCCTGATCTAAAACCCTCACTTCCTCACGCACAAGGTAATAATAGAAAGGATAAAGCTCACCAGTTAGGCCGGTTTCACACATCTGGCTTTTTGCCGTTTTGCCGGATGCGGCGCTCTCCCGTACAGTTAATACAGTACAATGACAGCGCAACAAGCGCCGGTCACATGCTGTCATGTGACCGTCGCATGTGACCCGGAAGTTACAGCGCTGTCATTGTACTGTATTAACTGTACGGGAGAGCGCCGCATCCGGCAAAACGGCAAAAAGCTGGATGTGTGAAACCGGCCTTAGTTGTTTGATTCAAAGCTGGATGGAGACTCCTGGACGGTGCTCGGTGGACAAGGGAGGCTGCAATCAATCAAGACAGGGAGGAAATCCAGCACAAAAACATCCATAGAAGCAAAAATTTGAGGAAGATTAAAAAATCATCTTTATTCCTTAGTAATTAAAAACATGGTGAGTATAAAAACTCCTATGATTTACGCGTTTCAGACGCTCAGTCCTTAATCATAATCAATGACTAAGGACTGAGCGTCTGAAACGCTTAAATCATACGAGTTTTTATAATCACCATGTTTTTTAATTACTAAGGAATAAAGATGACTTTTTAATATTCCTCAAATTTTTGCTTCTATGGACGATTTTGTGCTGGATTTCCTCCCTGTCTTGACTCACTCCCTCACACCAGGGGATGGCTGGGACAGTAATGGTAGAACCCACAGATAAGGACAAACAGGGAAAACCAAAACTTGCTCACACAGAGGTATTAGACAAAGGCGGGCTTTGCACACTACGACATCACAGGTGCGATGTCGGTGGGGTCATGTCGAAAGTGACGCACTTCCTGCGTCGCTCTCGACATCATAGTCTGTAAATCCTAGATGATACGATTAACGATCGCAAAAGCGTCGTAATCGTATCATCGGTGTAGCGTCGGCAAATTCCATAATTACGCTGACACGACGGTCCGATGTTGTTCCTCGCTCCTGCGGCAGCACACATCGCTGTGTGTGAAGTCGCAGGAGCGAGGAACATCTCCTACCTGCGTCACTGCGGCTCCCGTCGGCTATGCGGAAGGACAGAGGTGGGCGGGATGTTTACATCCCGCTCATCTCCGCCCCTCCGCTCCTATTGGCCGCCTGCCGTGTGACGTCGCAGTGACGCCGCACGACCCGCCCCCTTAATAAGGAGGCGGTTCACCGGCCACAGCGACGTCGCACGGCAGGTGAGTGCATGTCAAGCTGACGTAGCGATAATATTCACTACGGCAGCTATCACAAAGATATCGCAGCTGCGACGGGGGCGGGGACTATCGCGCTCGGCATCGCAGCATCGGCTTGCGATGTCGAAGTGTGCGAAGCCCACCAAACAGTGATAAGGAGGAAAATAAGAGCAGGGAGATAACAACGAGACATCGGGAGAACTCCACCTCAACTTCACGCACAAAGCAATACAATCATAAGCAGGACTGGGACACAACAGCACACAGACCGGTGTAGCTAAAGCTATAGTCAGCATAGGAAGACAGGCTCCTCCATCTTAAAAAGGCGGGGAGTGACTGTGATAGGTCTCCCATAACATGTGATCCAAGAGGTAGTCAGCAGGCTAGCAGATATTAGCTCCTATAAGCCCAATCACTAATGAGAACACAGCTGGTCAATGCTCGAACCTGTCTAGCACCAAACGAGACACAGTGAAGAGTGTCAGACTCTGCAGTATGAATAGTGCCAGATACCGCCATGACACTCGTCGAGTTTAGAGACAAATACCATGTGACAAAACTATTCTGAATTACGTAAAACAATATAAACCCTATATGATTCGTGCAGTTTGCAGTAAGCACTACAGCCATGTTTATCTACAAAATATTCTGGGCATCTCCAGTAATGGTTTCTTGGTTCTTTCACGGAATAATAATGAATCAAATCTCTTCACATCCCAATATACTTCTAAGGCAGGAGCAGATGAAAGCATCTCCATGCATAAAATACAGTTATATTATTTACGGCCTATAAGCTCACAAATACTAAAGCTGAAAAATTACCTTATTCTTCACGGATTGCATTCATCACATATTTTTGTTCTTTTCACGTACCATAAAATGGCTTAGATTGGTCCACCACGAGTCATTGAAATTCTAATCACAATTTCTATAACTTTACTGTGAAAATCTTTTATCAGGGAGTAATTGATACGTGAAATATTCTCTGACGGTTTACATAATTTACCTTAAAATTGGTTGACAGCATCTGAGGACATGCATACAAATCTGCTTAGGAGGAGGCTGCGTTCCTATCGGCCTACAGGAGGAATATCAATGTGTGTATTACTCGGTAATGATGGATATAAGAAGCCTATTCATTACACAGGTCTGCAAGGGTAAAATTGTTTAAAAAGTAAGAGGTGATGTTTATATACTTTCAATTGCTGAACTCAGTAAAATACTGACTCCATAGGCTTCAAAAAGAATAGAATGCTATAGATTTTCAAAAGGAATTCCTTACATACTCAACTCGGTGTTCAGGCAGAACGGCACCAAGGCAGAGCCATGGGCATAGTGAACCATGACTCTCCTTTGCAGGGCAACAAGGGGTTAACTTTTGTTACAGGAAAAAAGCTGGTTTTTGTGAGATCGTTAGTTCAAGGGGTGGGTATATAGGGCCAGGGGAGGTAAAAGGGGTGGGTCTACTATATATATATATATATATATGTCTAGGGAGGAGGGAGGCCACCACTTCGGCACGAGGTGCCTTTAGCGAAAGGTGCCACCCTCCCTCCCTATTTTTAATCTTTGTAGGGGGAGGTAGAGGAGTTGTGTTTACTTTACATTACAGGTCATTTCGGCGAGCGGTGGCGAGGGGGGTTCTTGGAGTCGGTGGAAATGTTGGGGTGGGGGATAGTACATCAGAGAGATGGGGACCACCCCCCTTGTTTATTCTGGTATGGTAATTGCCTGGTGGACTTAAGGGTGCTCTCCAGGGGTGGGGGTCTCCTGAGCAGGGTCGGTCTGACCCGGCGGAGTAGCGGGGAATCCCCTGGAAGGCCCCGAGCCCTCAGTGGGCCCCTGTGCCTAAGGCCCCCTTCACACGTCCATGAAACACGTGCGTGTTTGTTCCGTTTCCGTATATACCGGAGACACGGACAAACATGCACCAATGTTAATCTATGATTGTGGTCACACGTGCGTTATTTTATAATGTCCGTGTGTGCGTGTTCGTGATCCGTATGTGTTTGCGTTTTGCACGGATGCATGTCCGTTATCTGCACGGAGCACGCACACGTGGACACAATGAAAGTCTATGGGTATGTGCACACACGTTAGTAAACACGTATGCATCTACCTATAGTCCGTGTCCGTTTGGTGTTTTTATTTCTAGTGATGTCGGCAATTCTTTCTATTTCTGTGTATGTCGGCAATCTCCCTGAGTCCGTCGGTCGGTCTCTCTGTCTCTCTGTCGGTCTCTCTGTCTGTCTGTCCCTCTCTCACAGTCTGTCGGTCAGTTTCCCCCCCTCTCTCATACTTACCGTTCCCCGATCACCAGCGCGGCGCTGCACGGCATTCACACTGCTGCAGCGGCTTTTACTATTTTGAAAAAGCCGGCCGCTCATTAAACAATCTCGTATTCCCTGCTTTCCCCGCCCACCGGCGCCTATGATTGGTTGCAGTGAGACACGCCCCCACGCTGAGTGACAGGTGTCTCACTGCACCCAATCACAGCAGCCGGTGGGCGTGTCTATACTGTGCAGTAAAATAAATAAATAAATAATTAAAAAAAACGGCGTGCGGTCCCCCCCAATTTTAATGCCAGCCAGATAAAGCCATACGGCTGAAGGCAGGTATTCTCAGGATGGGGAGCTCCACGTTATGGGGAGCCCCCACCCTAAAAATATCAGTCAGCAGCCGCCCAGAATTGCCGCATACATTAGATGCGACAGTTCTGGGACTGTACCCGGCTCTTCCCGATTTGCCCTGGTGCGTTGGCAAATCGGGGTAATAAGGAGTTAATGGCAGCCCATAGCTGCCAATAAATCCTAGATTAATCATGTCAGGCGTCTCCCCGAGATACCTTCCATGATTAATCTGTAAATTACAGTAAATAAATACACACACACCAGAAAAAAATCCTTTATTAGAAATAAAAAACACAAACATATACCCTGGTTCAACAATTTAATCAGCCCGAAAAAGCCCTCCATGTCCGGCGGAATCCAGGATGGTCCAGCGGCGCATCCAGCTCTGCTGCATGGAGGTGACAGGAGCTGCAGCACACACCGCCGCTCCTGTCAGCTCCACGCAGCAAATGAAGAGAGCCGCGCGATCGGCTGAGCTGTCACTGAGGTTACCCGCTGTCACTGGATCCAGTGTTGACAGCGGGTAACCTCAGTCACAGCTCAGCTGATCGCGCGGCTCTCTTCATTAGCTGCGTGGAGCTGACAGGAGCGGCGGTGTCTTCTGCAGCTCCTGTCACCTCCATGCAGCAGAGCTGGATGCGACGCTGGATCATCCTGGATTCCGCCGGACATGGAGGGCTTTTTCGAGCTGATTAAATTGTTGAACCAGGGTATATGGACAGTGCGGCCGGTGTCGGGACTGAGGCAGAGGAGCTGCTCAGCCCCGCACCGACACAGCGGCCGTCATCACACTGGAGCAGCAGAGAACAGGACGCGCAGGGCTGCAGGTAAGCGCTCAGGAGGAGACGAAGAAAAAAAAAAAGTATATATTCTCACCTCTCCTCCTCGTTCCCGTGGTGTTTCAGCTGCTTCTTCCAGACTGCAGGACACAGACCCCTCGGTGATCCCGTCCTCTGCACGGAGCCGTCACTGCAGGTGACTTCATGGCTTTACTGCAGTTAAATGCTTTACGGCGCCGCAAAGCATTTAACTGCAGTAAAGCCATGATGGCATCCTGCGACGGCGGTTCTGTGCAGAGGACGGGATCACCGAGGGGTCTATGAGCCTGCGGACTGATAAGGTAAGGACCCCGCAGGAACGGAGGACAGGTGAGAATAACGTGTGTATCAACAACGGCATAATAGGGGACAGGAAGGGGGGCCCATTCATACACAGCACAAGGCTGGGAGGCCTATTCATACACTGCACAAGGCTAGGGGGCCCATTCATACACAGCATAAGGCTGGGGGGCCCATTCATACACAGCACACAGCTGGGGGGCCCATTCATACACTGCACAAGGCTGGGGGGCCCATTCATACACTGCACAAGGCTGAGGGGCCCATTCATACACTGCACAAGGCTGGGGGGCCCATTCATACGCTGCACAAGGCTGGGGGGCCCATTCATACACTGCACAAGCCTGGGGGGCCCACTCATACACTGCACAAGGATGGGGAGCCCATTCATACACTGCACAAGGATGGGGGGCCCCATTCATACACTGCACAAGGCTGGGGGGGGCCATTCATACACTGCACAAGGATGGGGGGCCCATTCATATGTGGCGCCCTGGACTAGCCAGGACGTCACAGGTACTGCAACAACACACCCCACACCCCGGTTAGGAACATCTAAGTCAGACACAAATCCTTGTTGCCTCCCTCCAGGGGCTGATGTCCACACCAAGTGGGGCGGAGCCAGGCGGTTGGCTCCACCCACCGAGGAGTTCACAGTCCTGGAGGCGGGAAAAGGGTGCAGTTTTTTGAGTGGAGTGTAGAGCGAGAGTGAGGGAGGTGGTAGTGGAGGAACTGACTGGCCGTGTCTGGGTACGTGGCCCAGGCACAGAAACAGCAAGGTTGGCAGACGGTGGTGACCGTCTGCAGGAGAGGCCGATTGACGCACAACCGTGGGGACCGGGGACGGGCGGTGGCCCGCCGGTACCGGATCGGGGAGCGAAGAGAAGCCAGCACCATCCGGCAGGGCCTACGGACCCCGACCAGGCTAGGAGTCGCCGTAAAACCGGTCAAATCCGTCAGCGACGGGAACTCCGGGTCTCCCAGCAATAAAGACCAGACTGAAGGCAACCGTCCAAACCGTGAGGGAGATAAAGCTACCGCCAGAGCTAGAGCTCCCAGGGCCAGAGCCTGCGGGCAAGAAGGGGCTCCCTTAGCCAACATACCGCAGGAGACCGGGTTACCGGTGGGAAGCCATCGGGGCCGAGAACATAATGCCGGTGCAGGGAGAGACAGTTACCGCCAGCCTACCGGGAGTAACCGTTGCAGCCGTCCATGGGACTCGTCCATCCAGCCGTTTGTTTTACCAGAGACTCCGTGTGCGTTACTGGCTGAGTAAGTACCACCGTGCCGTCTGGCACTGCGCTGCCTCGCGACCCTGCACCTGGTCAAGCCCTGCAATCCACCAAACAGACAATCACTCCGGGCTCCGGGACTACCACAATCCCCCTACCCATGGAGGGGAGGAAAACATCCCAGCTGCTCCCTGTCACCGCTCCCGGGATCCCCGTACAGAGCAGCGGTGGTGCCCCAACCTCACCACACACCGTCGGTGGCGTCACAAACCGACACCCCAAACACCAACAAAACCCCCCTTTCACTCACGGGCGAGGAGCGCCGCTCGAGTCCCCGGATCCGGCCCACCGCTCGAGCCACCGAGCAGTAGCAGCAGCGCCGGACCCGAGCGTGGTGAGCGCAGCGCCCCGCCGCCCGCGACAACTTGGCATCACGAACAGGATCCGTACCGTTCTACCGGCTGGTGGAAGTGCACCTTGTGTCCCGCCAGAGTCCCGCCGGACGAAAATTTTCGGAAGCCGCCATATTGGGCGCAAAAAGTCCCCGCTCGAGCGTCTTCCCGAGCAGTGGAGGCGCGAAAGCCGAAGCTCCGCCCCTGAAGAGGAGGTACCAGAGAAACACCAAGGGGGCACGGATGGCGTCTGGCCGCATGTAGAACGTGGCTATAAAAGCAGGGACGCCAGGACCCTGCGGCCATTTTTTGGTTCCTGGAGGAGGCCGCCGCAGCGATGCATCGTCCGACGAGAAACACCGTAACCCCCGCGCCTGGCACCACGGCGTGGGTGGAGGCCCGGACCGCTCAGCTGCATAGCCGACTGCAGGTCCGAGTGCAGATCCTCTTGGAGGAGCGGGAGGCCAACATAGCAAATATGGTGGCGGACATACGGAGATGCGAGGTGGAGGAAGTTTTGGAAGAGCGGGTAAGCGACCCATGCCTCTGTATTCCGATAGGGTCGGCCATCGTGGCTGAGGAGCCCGGTCTGCGCCCGCTCGCCCTGCTGCCTCCCCCGCTACCCGTGTTGGCTGATGCTGCCCCGCCACTAGGCCCGCTACCACCGCAACCGGTAGCGGTACCCTGCCAATCCGCCCAAGCGGACCGACCTACAGCCGAGGCCCGTGACTGTCCTGGACTGCTTCCCTGGGAGCTATCAACAACCGTGCCCGTCAGCGGAAATGTACTGGAGGCACCTGCCGTGATCGTGCCAGGTTTCGAATCCGCGCCCGGGACCGTGGCGTGGATAAAGGCTCGAATAACTGAATCCAACCGACGTCATCGGGACCAGATACGTCTCCTGACGGAGCAGTGGACCACTGAGGTGGAAACGCTGGCTGCGACTGCCCAGATGCACGAAATGGGAGCCGACGAGACAGAGCTAGCGAGTGACCCACGCCTCCATGTCCCACAGGGACTGGCCACTGCGGCTGGGAGACCCAGTCCGACCTTGGCCCTCATACCGTCTCTACCATTACCTACCTGACCTGCTGCCCCATGCTACAACGGTGGGGCCCGACGTCCTGAGTACCGGGGGCCCGGAGACTGCGACAGCTGGCGGTAACCCGCCTGGCGCAGGGACAGCTGCTAGTGACTCCGGCCCTGGCACCGAGTCCGTCTCAGAGTCCGAAAGAGCGAGCGAGAGCCTTCGCTACGACGGCGGACCAGTAGTTTTCTATAGCCCGCGCACCGGTGGAAACGGATACCGGGCACCCCTTTCCCAACGGGCCTGTCACTGCATGTTTGACATGCTGGTAGCGGAGGATGAGGCCACCTCAGCAGAAGAGTCGGGGTGATGGCAGCGGTTCCCCACCGCAAATAGTCCCCGTTGGGACCACAAACACTGTGTGATGTTCTTGATGCTGTTGAATGCGTGATCTGTTGAAAATGTAATGGATGGTAAGATTGAATCAACCGAACAGTTATCTGATTTGCAACCGTGATTGAACCTGCCGTTGCCGGCAACTAGTCCCCGTTGGGACCCCTTGCACCGTGCGTAAGGAACTGCTTACGGACAAGCCCGAGAACTCGCAAGGCAACCACAAACTTGTGGCGTGTAAATAAAATGTTGGCTTGATACCGTGACCGCTTCCGGAGAGGCTGATTTGGGAGGATAGGCCTGGAGGAAATGGATGGCCCAGGCCCGCCACTACCGTAACCGGTGGCAATCCTCCGGGGGTCAGGGGTCCCCCATGGACGTGGGTCCCCTGAAAGAGACCGTACCCGCTCGGGCAATATGGTTCGGGACTGGGGCAAGGGGTGCTGCCCACTTTTTAGGGGCAGCATCAGGGCCAGGTTGTTTGGGCGGGGGGAGAGCGGAAGCCGTACCGTTAATAAAATGTTGGTAATGTTAAAGTATTGTGCCTCCCGTTGTGGGAAGTTTATAAAATGTTTGATGTTTTACCGTTTTATTACCTTTTTTCCAGTTGTGAAAATAAAACCGGTGATGGACGAGCAGCCCGCGGATGGTCTGCGTTTAACCAAGGGGGAATGTGGCGCCCTGGACTAGCCAGGACGTCACAGGTACTGCAACAACACACCCCACACCCCGGTTAGGAACATCTAAGTCAGACACAAATCCTTGTTGCCTCCCTCCAGGGGCTGATGTCCACACCAGGTGGGGCGGAGCCAGGCGGTTGGCTCCACCCACCGAGGAGTTCACAGTCCTGGAGGCGGGAAAAGGGTGCAGTTTTTTCAGTGGAGTGTAGAGCGAGAGTGAGGGAGGTGGTAGTGGAGGAACTGACTGGCCGTGTCCGGGTAAGTGGCCCAGGCACAGAAACAGCAAGGTTGGCAGACGGTGGTGACCGTCTGCAGGAGAGGACGATTGACGCACAACCGTGGGGACCGGGGACGGGCGGTGTCCCGCCGGTACTGGATCGGGGAGCGAAGAGAAGCCAGCACCATCCGGCAGGGCCTACGGACCCCGACCAGGCTAGGAGTCACCGTAAAACCGGTCAAATCCGTCAGCGACGGGAACTCCGGGGTCTCCCAGCAATAAAGACCAGACTGAAGGCAACCGTCCAAACCGTGAGGGAGATAAAGCTACCGCTAGAGCTAGAGCTCCCAGGGCCAGAGCCTGCAGGCAAGAAGGGGCTCCCTTAGCCAACATACCGCAGGGGAGCGGGTTACCGGTAGGAAGCCATCGGGGCCGAGAACATAATACCGGTGCAGGGAGAGACAGTTACCGCCAGCCTACCGGGAGTAACCGTTGCAGCCGTCTGTGGGACTCATCCATCCAGCCGTTTGTTTTACCAGAGGCTCCGTGTGCGTTACTGGCTGAGTAAGTACCACCGTGCCGTCTGGCACTGCGCTGCCCCGCGACCCTGCACCTGGTCAAGCCCTGCAATCCACCAAACAGACAATCACTCCGGGCCCCGGGACTACCACAATCCCCCTACCCACGGATGGGAGGAACACATCCCAGCTGCTCCCTGTCACCGCTCCCGGGATCCCCGTACAGAGCAGCGGTGGTGCCTCAACCTCACCACACACCGTGGGTGGCGTCACAAACCGACACCCCAAACACCAACAAAACACCCCTTTCACTCACGGGCGAGGAGCGCCGCTCGAGTCCCCGGATCCGGCCCACCGCTCGAGCCACCGAGCAGCAGCAGCAGCAGCGCCGGACCCGAGCATGGTGAGCGCAGCGCCCCGCCGCCCGCGACACATACACTGCACAAGGATGGGGGGCCCATTCATACAGTGCACAAGGATGGGGGGCCCATTTATACAGTGCACAAGGATTGGGAGCCCATTCATAAACTGCACAAGGATGGGAAGCCCATTCATACACTGCACAAGGCTGGGGGGCCCATTCATACAATGCACAAGGATGAGGGGCCCATTCATACACTGCACAAGGATGGGGAGCCCATTCATACACTGCACAAGGCTGGGGGGGCCCATTCATACACTGCACAAGGATGGGGGGGGCCATTCATACACTGCACAAGGATGGGGAGCCCATTCATACACTGCACAAGGATGGGGAGCCCATTGCTACACGGCACAAGGATGGGGAACCCGTTGCTACACGGCACAGGGATGGGGGGCTATTGCTACACGGCACAAGGCTTGGGTGGCCCATGGCTACACGGCACAAAGATGGGGGGGCCCTTTGCTACACGGCACAGGGATGGGGGGGCCCATTGCTACACGGCACAGGGATGGGGGCACATTACATTTTATTAGGGTCTATTTTTAATTTTGAAATTTACCAGTAGCTGCTGCATTTCCCACCCTAGGCTTATACTTGAGTCAATAAGTTTTCAGTTTTTTGTGGCTCTATTAGGGGCCTCGGTTTATACTCGAGTATATATGGTAATTTGAGATGAGGGGGCCTTGGTGGGGGAGGAGCAGTATTACTTTACAAGGGACATTATGGGGCAGTGGGGGCTTTATGGGGAAATGAGGGTCATTATGAGGAAATTAGGAAGGGAATTGTGAAAGGCAGCATAGTATAATGAGGAGCGTGGGAAATTTATGCAGAGAGATATTATAGAAAGGGCACATTTTGGGGGTACATTATGGAAAGGGACAAGTTGTGGCCCTATTTTGGAGAGGAGCAGTGTGTGGGGGGATATTTTGTGCAGAAAGCAATTAACAAGCCTTCTGATTACACTTGCTCCCCCAGATATTATTAAATAAAAGGGGCCAGGATGAGGGACATACATTATTGGTTTATGGTGGCACGTGGGGCATAATTACTGTAGGGGCAAATTAGGGGGCATTATTACTGATGAAATATAGGTTCATTTTGAGGATACTGTCTCCAATCGGGGAACAAAATTCTGATGTAGTGTAGAAATTGGGAAACAGTGTGGAATGTGCCCTGGGAGTGATCAGCTATAGGTGACTGTGTGTTATTTTCTGCAGAGGCATGTTCTGGCAGGAAGAGGTAATGACTGTCAGCGCCGGATAAAGAGGAAAAGTGAAGATGAATAACCTCAGCTAGAGACGTCAGTGGTAAGTCAGTGTGTTACATGTACACACACACTGTATACTATATACAGAGCTCCTGTGTATAATGTCACTGGTGATCACTGTATTACCTATATACAGATCTCCTGTTTATAAAGTCATCTGTGCTCACTGTATTACCTGTACAATGACACTGTTACGGGGGCTGTCGGATAATAAGGGAATGGAAGGCTATCCGACAGTCAGGGTCCACCGTGCAGAGTTCTGCTGCAGAGTAGAGCAGAGGATAGGGGAAACCTGTACCACCAAAGCGTATACTGTTTAAGTCACAGCGGCTACCTTATTAGCATAATATAGGAGTGGAAATGCAAAAGAGTGAGGAATAAAACATAAAAGTGCAAAGAAGTCTCACACTCTGTGAGCGTGAAAGCACCTGTCTCAGTTACCAGTCACAGAGACTAAGGCGGGGTTTGCACACTACGACATCGCAGGTGCGATGTCGGTGGAGTCAAATTGAAAATGACGTACTTCCGGCATCGCATGCGACATCGTAGTGTGTAAAGGTTCGATGATACGATTAACGAGCGCAAAAGTATCGTAATCGTATCATCGGTGCAGCGTCGGCGTAATCCATAATTACGCTGACGCGACGGTCCGATGTTGTTCCTCGCTACTGCGGCAGCACACATTGCTGTGTGTGAAGCCGCAGGAGCGAGGAACATCTCCTACCGGCATCACAGCGGCTTCCGTAGGATATGCGGAAGGAAGGAGGTGGGCGGGATGTTTACATCCCGCTCATCTCCGCCCCTCCACTCCTATTGGCCGCCTGCCGTGTGACGTCACAGTGACGCCGTACGACCCGCCCCCTTAATAAGGAGGCGGGTCGCCGGCCAGAGCGACGTCCCTGGACAGGTGAGTCCATGTGAAGCTGCCGTAGCGATAATGTTCGCTACGGCAGCTATCACAAGGATATCGCGGCTGCAACAGGGGCGGGGACTATCACGCTCGGCATCGCAGCATCGGCTTGCGATGTCGCAGCGTGCAAAGCCCGCCTAGGTGTAGTGTGTGCAATATGGCACCTACCTATGTCCGCTCCACTTGTGGTGCAAGGATACGGACAGCAGCAATGCTGCTAGCTTGAAACTCCTGCCTATGACCGCTCCCCTAGTGTGCGAGGATACGGACTGCTGCAGGAGGCAGCGTAGTGGAGCGTTACCCTAGAAGACAACGACCACCTAACCTACCTATGTCCGCTCCACTAAGATGCAAGGACACGGACAACAGTACGGCTGAAAGGTACAGGAGCACTACCCTACCGATAGCGCTCACCTCAGAATAGAACCACAAGGCCCAGTCAGACCATGTGCAGCAGGCACCTGCCTATGTCCGCTCCACTAAGGTGCAAGGTACAAGAGTGTTAACCTACCGATAACGCTCACCTAGATAGACAATAGGTGCCGCAAGGGACATGCACAGAGTGTCTACTCCTATGCAGGAACCAAGAGGACTGAGCGCCGAGCAGCGTGCGTCAGGGTCTTATATAGACTCTGTGCCTCATCCAAGATGGAGGACACCAGCCAATCCGCTGCGAGAATCGTCAGCAATGATGTCACGCTGGCCTATCACAGAGCAAAGCGTCATAAGCACATGACCAGCGGCCAATCAGCTTAGAATGTGTCAGAGACATGTGACCTCGTGTCAGCGATGATGTCACCCGCACATGTGCAGTGGCTCCAAGACAGGACTTAGTCTCCAGCGCTCGCACATGCTCAGTAGCATGGAATCAGAACATAGTCCCCAGTGCCACACAGACCTGGGACCAAGATATAGCATAGCCAGACCACAGCAAAGGATAAGGAGACACGCAGATCCCCAGAAACGGGAACTGTAACAGACACTATATACAGAGCTCCTGTGTATAATGGCACTGATGTTAATATTAATGTTATTAGGATTGTGGGTTTTATTCATGATCATTTCTTGTTGTAGTCATCACTGTGTAGTAGTAATATGTGGTCTTGTCATGGTTTGGTGGTATTTGTCTCTTGTATGTAGTATTATTTGGTAGTCTGGTCATAGTGTTGTGGTATTTCTCCCTTGTATGTGGTATTATTTGTTTACTATGTGGTCTAATTATGGTGTGGCGGTATTACTCTCTTGTATGTGGTTGTGTTTGAGCACTATGTATTGGTAATATGTTATCTGGTCATGGTGTGGCGGTATTTCTCTCTTGTATGTGATTGTATTTGGTCACTATGTGGTGGTAATATGTTGTCTGGTCATGGTGTGGCGGTATTTATCCCTTGTATGTGGTTGTATTTGGTCACTATGTGGTGGTAATATGTTGTCTGGTCACGGTGTGGCATAATTTCCCCCTTGTATGTGGTATTATTGGTCTTGGTATTGTGGATTGTGTTGTGTATGGAGGTCACTTTTTCTCTCTATCAATATGGGGAAAATTCTTTATTGCCAATAGTTTAAATATTTGAATGTTTAAACCCTCGCTGTCCTGTGACTATTGCACTGCAGCAAATATGCACTTACAGAGGTTCTCTAGTGAAAACAAGTAATCTCCTTTACTAACGCCACGTACACACAGTATTTGGTGAGTTTTTTACCTCAGTATTTGAAGCCAAAACCAGGAATTGTAAAATCAATAAAATGAGAGGAAAAGTATAATAGAAAGACGGCACCGCTTCTGCATTTTTCACTCACTCCTGATTTTGGCTCTGATTGCTGGGACCCGAACTGATCGGCAAAATGTGCAACTTCTGTCCCCCCTTACACTGGAGCTCATGTCCGACTCGACCCCTGATCCATTCATTCCCTCAGTGGCTGTGAGCGCTGTGCTTGTTTTTATCTGACTGCCCCATTTGGATAAATGGAGCTGCGGTCACACATCCCACCGGCCGCCGATGCATTGTATAATGGGCATATAAGTGCCCTGTCAGGGATAAAAGTTCCTCATTCTCCCGATCGGTGCGGTTTCCACTGGTCTGGTTCCACTGATTAATAAGTTATCACCTACCAAACCTGTGGATCCCATGGATCGGTGATAACTTATCACCAAAGATCCCATTACTGCAAACTACTGTAATTATACAGAGTTATTGTGTGTGTGCACAGGAGATGTGCAGGAGCCGCCTGTGCTTTACAGTCAGCGCTAAACTATAACGGGTATAGCAGCTAATAGATATTTGCATGTAGCTGTAGGGTGGGCTCCTAGAGTTATTTCCCCTGGTGGGCCCCAGAAACCCCAGTCTGACCCTGCTCCTGAGAGTCGGTCAGGGACAAAGGTGGAGCCCCTGAGCTTGTGGTCGCGGCTGGGGGCAAATATGCCGGATAGTTTGATAAAAAAAATTTGGTGTCTGTCAGGTTTTGGGGCTCCAAGAACTGCCCTTGCATTGGCTATAAATGGTTATTTATTTGTTTATATTGTTTGTTAATAAACCGGGCCGATTTGTCCAATTTATCCAAATAATGGTGTAGTGTGTTTATTAACAGTGGGGGGGAAAAAAAGGGGTCCTTTATGTTTTCGGAGGTTTTACTGAGCCAATGGGGGAAGCCTCTGCAGTAGGGCAGTCATGGTGTATTGCAGTGTTGCTCCTGGGCTGATGGAAAAATGTAACATTAAGAACAATGTGAGTGAGTGGAGACTATTGATTCATCAAAAAAAGTCTTCACTGCCTGTAGAGTATTCTGTGCACTAGAAGGAAAGCATCAAAATGTAGACTTCATTCTCAAGAAACTTAACTACTGTATGGTTAAGATCAAGAATGGTCAATACGTGATGATCTGAAAGTTGTCTCTTGGCTCCTTGGGCAGCGAGGAGGATACACGAAATACCCATGCTTTTGGTGTCAATGGAACAGCCGGGATAGGAGCCAAAAAGTTGGCAAACAAGAACATCTTTGCAACCTGGACTCAAGTTCATAATTGCGGAAAGTTTAGTTAATCCCTCTAACGTTCTCCTGCCATCACTCCACATTAAGCTTGGACTCATGAAACCATTTGTGAAAACTCTAACGAAAGGAAGAGAGACTTTTAAGTACTTGTGTAGTAAGTTTCAGGGACTGTCTGAAGCAAGATTGAAGGAAGATATTTTGTGGGTCCAAATGTTCAGAAACTTGTGAAGGATGACTTATTTGAAAAATGAAAGCTGCTGAGAAAAAGGCTTGGGATTAGTAATGGGCAAACCTGAACTTTAAAGTTCTGGGTCCATACCAGACACCTAGTGTCCGTGCACGGACCCCAAACACGGAATTCTCAGGGAAGTCTGTGTTAATGTTTGGGTTCGGCCAGCTGGATAAAAAAAAAGGAAGGAAAATGGGAATTAAAGCAGGAGAATTATACCAAGTCTCAGCACGGCTGTCAAACTGCTTCCGGGTCTGCTCATTAAATCTCATGATTATTCACGGTTTCCCCCTTCCACTCTCTGTGACAACATCTGTAATTGGTTGCAGTCAGGCTGCTGGTGTGTCAGTGTCTGTGATTGGATACCATCACACTAGCTGTCTGGGTCCCGAAATGGAGTATAAAAATAAATAAATTATTGGAAAACATGGCATAAGGTCCTCCTTATCTTGATAACCAATACAGATAAAGCAGACAGCTGGAGGCTGCAGCCCCCAGCTGTGTATTAAAATATGAGGGACCCCATGTAGCTTTCTTTTAATTATTTAAATAAATAATTTAAAATAAATGGCTTGGGGTCCACTCAAATGTTGATACTCAGCCAAGATAAAGCAGACAGCTGTGGATTGGTATTCTCAGACAGGGAAGTCCCATGGTCATTGGGACCTCCTAGCCTAAAAATAGTAGCCTGTAGCTGCCTCAGAATTGGAGCATCGATTAGCCGTGGCAATCCTGGTGGTTATCCTGCTCATCCCGATTGCCCTGGTGCGGTAGCAATCAGGATAATATAAGGGGTTAATAACAGCTGTTATTTGTCAAAAAATCACAGCTGTCATCAAGCCCGAGGTTAGCAATGGTTAGGGGTCTATGAGACTCCCCATTACTAATCGTGTAAGTCCAAAGAAATAAACACAAAACACAGAGAAAAATCCTTTAAAAAAAAAACAAAAATAAACCCTGATTCTCCAATTTATTAACCCCCAAAACACCCCTGTAGGCCCGATGTAATCCACACAACATCCCACGATGATTCCGGTACTGGTACATCAAATGTCACAAAAATGTGACTGCTCACTGCGCCTTCAGGAATACACTAACAGAGCCACAACTTTGAGAGTGGTGACGTCCGTTAGTTCACTTGAAGTCACTAGTTGGTGGTTTCCACTGTACCCCGGCTATAACCTAAATAAACTCTGTGAACTCACCTGAGGTGAACTGAATGCCAGATTACCGGTTTAGGCTATGTTCACACGTTGAGTATTTTGTTGCAGAAAATCTGCATCTCCTGGTAGAAAAGCGCACCAGAAATGCGATGTGGTTTTGATGCATTTTTCTACCAGGAGATGCAGATTTGGTACAGAAATATGTTCCAGAAATCTACACCAAATGAATCTTCTGGTGAACCCATTGAACATAATGGTTGATTACCGGATTAAGCTGTCTGCGTACATTGAATATTTGGTTGCAGACATTTCTGCACCAAATCTGCGTCTCTTGGCAGTAACACGCATCAAAAATGCATCATCGGTACTAGAGGGTAAAGATGCCAGAAGGGGAGTATAAAGGGTGCTTTACACGCTGCGACATCTCTAGTGATAGCTAGCAATGTCGTGCGCGATAGCACCCGCCCCCGTCGTTCGTGCGACATTTGGTAATCGCTACCGTAGCGAACATTATCGCTACGGCAGCGTCACACGCACATACCTTATCAGCGACGTCGCTGTGACCGCCGAACAATCCCTCCCTCAAGGGGGAGGTGCGTTCGGCGTCATAGCAACGTCACTGCGGCATCACTAAGCGGCCGCCCAATAGCAGAGGAGGGGCGGAGATGAGCGGCCGGAACATGCCGTCCACCTCCTTCCTTCCTCATTGCCGGTGGACGCAGGTAAGGAGATGTTCGTTGTTCCTGTGGTGCCACACGTAGCGATGTTTGGTGCCGCTGGAACGATGAACAACATCACCACTGACCAGACAACGATTTTTGGCAAATGACCGATGTGTTACAGACCAACGATTTTTAACTCTTTTGCGATCGTTTAAGGTTGCTCCTAGGTGTCACACGCTGCGATGTCGCTAACGACTCCGGATGTGCGTCACAAACACCGTGACCCCGATGATATATCGTTAGCGATGTCGCAGCGTGTAAATGGCCCTTTAGAGTCAGATCAGGAACCTTAAGCCTGCTTTACACGTTGCAATTTCGCATACGATTTCGTATGCGATTCGCAACTCCCCCATCGTATGTGAGGCACGTTCAATTTGTTGAACGTGCCGCACAAACGATTAACCCCTGTCACATGTACTTACCTTCCATACGACCTCAATGTGGGCGGCGAACATCCACTTCCTGGAGTGGGAGGGACGTTCGGCGTCACATCGACGTCACGCGGCAGCCGGCCAATAGAAGCGGAGGGGCGGAGCTGAGCGGGGTGTAAACATCCCGCCCACCTCCTTCATTCCGCATTGTGGGCCGGGAGCCGCAGGAGGCAGATGAGATCTGTTCATCGTTCCCGGGGTGTCATACACTGCGATGTGTGCTACCCCGAGTACGATGAACAATCTGACGTGCAATTCTAGAGACAGGTACGATGTGTATGCGACGAACGTTTTAACGTTCAATCGCAATCGCACGTACCTGTCACACACTGCAATGTACCTTACAATGCCGGATGTGCGTCACTTACGACGTGACCCCACCAACACATTGTAAGATTTATTGCAGCGTGTAAAGTGGGCTTTAGATGAGAACCCCCACTCCAGAGAAAAAGCCCTGAAGTGCTTTAAGAAGTGTATTACCTTGTATTATTATACCCTGATATTAGCACATTTTACCACGCAATTAGTAATTTGCAGAGGATAAGTGTACGAGAGAGGTCAATATTTTGAAGGATACATTTTTTTTATAAGTGCTACCAAGAGGCAGGTGTATTTAAAGCTCGATGAGATGTAATCAAAGTTTCCCTCTTCACACGCTCTGCTGATTACTTCATCTTTAATTTATACCGATCCTCCACAACAAGTGTAATACTAAACACTGTAGGTGAAAAAATTGAATTATTTCTACTAAAATATATAATAATTTTTCTAATCTTTTGCCACTTAGAATATAAAATAAATTGGCTTATTTCAGGTATGAAAAATATTTTTAGAGTTTATGCATCCTTTTCAAGAAATTGTCTGACATACCCCTAGTGATGAGCAAAGTATTTTACACTCTATATCTAATACTTAAAGGGAACTTGTTACCAGATTTGGCCCCTATAAGCTGTGGCCACCACCAGTGAGCCCTTATATAGAGCATTCCAGAATACTGTATATAAGAGCACAGGCCTATATTTATAAGATAAAAAAAACACTTTTATTATATTCACCAAGGGGGTAGTCCGGTCCAATGCGTGTCGCTGCTCTCCAGTCCAGTACCTCCTCTCTGGTGTGATCACCGTCCTCTTTCTACCCAGCCCAATGTGGATGACGTGTCCAATATCATTCACAAAGGCCGGCATTGCAGTCCTGTGCAGGCGCATTTTGATTTACCCTGCCCTGAGGTGAGGGCACTGACTGAAATCACCTGAGGTCAGGATAGCTACGGTCACAGGTGGAGGACCATGGGAACCTCCAGTTGTGCATGCAATTTACCTAAGTGATGTCACTGCCTGAAGTCCACAGTGGGCGGCCATGTTCCACGATAACGCGAACTTGCGTCCGAACACCGAATTTGGACTTTACAGTTATAGATGGATGGATGGGGCGGGGGGGGGGCTGTAAAATGAAGAAAATAGTTAATAATAAACATTGTCATTATACTTACAGGTCCTGCGACGCGTCCTGCAGACTCTGTCTCCCGTCAACTTCTGCTTCTGGGTCCGATCATTGCTGTGCCCTCGGTAACCACCACTGACGAAAGGACCTTTCCATGACGTCATAGCCATGTGACAAGTCAGATGTGAATATTGTATTACCTTGTTGGTTACAGACTGGTCACATGGCTATGATGTAATTGAAGGTCCTGTAATCAATGAGGTAACAACAACATTCACACCAGACTGGTCATATGGGTATGACATCATGAAAGGTCCTGTAGTGTCAGTGGACGTTACACAGGGCACAGCTGACCGGCATCAGCTGTGCACTCGGTTGAAGTCCTGACCTCTCTCAGCTGAGTCTGTGTGAGCAGACATGTGTTTGTCTCCTCCTCAAATGTGGCAGAGCTGAAGATGGTCGCCCGCCTTTGGACTACGTCGGAGGAGTTTATTTTGGGTATTAAAGATGGAGTCCTAAATGTCTTCTGTTTTATTTCTAATAAAATATTTTTTTCTCTGTGTTGTTGTTTCATTTTACAGTTAAAATAACAGACAATCAGAGACGCTGGCACAGAGTGGGCATTTGTAATTGGATGCTGGAGTAACCTGAAACCAGGCCATACATTCTAGTATCTATACACATATAGTAGGGTAAAAATAAATAAATAAATAATTAAAAAAATGAAGTAGCGCTCCGCGGTATTTTTGATTCTCAATGCAGATAAAGCGGACAGCTACGGGCTGCCACACCCATCTCACTGGCTTTACCTTGGCTGGCAATGAAAATACAGGACACCCATTAATTTTTTTAAATTATTTAAAAAAATAGTAATAAAAAAAATTCATGGGCTCCCACCGTATTTTGATCACCAGTCAGGTAAAAACAGGCAGCTGGGGGCTGGGATTCTCAGCATGGTAAGGCCCAAGCGTTCTGGGCCCCCCACGCTACAAACCACAGCCCCCAGCTGCACCTGGAAATGGCACATTGTTTCTTAGCACCATTTTCAGGTGCTTTACCTGGCTCGTCCAGCAACCCTGATGGCGGTGGCACTCTGGGTAATAAAGTGGTTGATACCAGCTTTAAATTCTCAGCTTGTAATAAGCCCTAAATTCATGGTGTTACGCCAAATTAGACATGGTCACCATGAATTTCTAGTAAACAGTAAAAAAAAGACAACACATAGAAATTTTTTTTATTAGAAATAAACAAAAAAAAACATTCAGAGACTCCATCTTTATCATAAAAAAATTATTAGTTTGACGTAGTCAACAGAGAAAGCAATGTCAGCTCTGCTTCATCACTCTTTATAGACAAGAGTCTATACAGAGTGAGAAGCAGAGAGAGCAATGTCAGCTCAGCTTCATCACTCTGCACAGACAAGCATCTATACAGAGTGAGAAGCAGAGAGAGCAATGTCAGCTCTGCTTCATCATTCTGCACAGACAAGTATATACACAGAATGAGAAGCAGCGAGAGCAATATCAGCTCTGCTTCATCACCCTGCAGAGACAAGCATCTATACAGAGTGAGAAGCAGAGAGAGGAATGTCAGCTCTGCTTCATTGCTCTGTACAGACAGCGTCTCTACAAGGAGTGAAGCAGGTAGAGCAATTTTAGCTCTGCTTCATCACCCTGCACAGACAAGCATCTATACAGAGAGTGAAGCAGGTAGAGCAATGTCAGCTCTGCTTCATCGCTCTGTAAACACAAGCGTCTCCACAGCCTGACATTGAGGGTATGATTCCACTTGCGTATGACTCGTGCGAGTATTGCATCAGCATCACCTAGCACGGCCTGATGCTCTCCCAACAGGAGCGGATCAGCTGCACAGAAATTCATCCTGCTGACCCGCTCCTGTGAGGAGATTGTATGCCATGCCGGGTGATGCCGATGCAAGACTTGCAGAGTGACAGTCAAAGATTAATCAAGTCTGTGCCTCATGGACTTGGGTGAACCCTGCAGTCACCGCAAACATGGCCAAAAACAACTGAAGACTGCCAAGTGACGAGCAGTGCAGTGAATACCCCCAGAAGTTAACAGGACCTTCCATGACGTCATAGCCTTATGACCAGTCTGTAACCCAATGTCTATACAACCTTCACACTAGACTGATCACATGGTTATGACGTCATGGAAGGTCTTTTAGTCAGTGATGATTACCTGGGGGCACAGCAATGATTGGACACAGAAGCAGAAGTGGCCAGGAGTCAGAGTCTGCAGGACCTTTAAGTATAATCATAATGTTTTTTAATAATGTGCTTTTTTTTACAGCCCCAGGAAAGCTCATGTTCAGGATCATGTGCACGAACACAATGTGTTCAGTACGAACCCCGAACTTTACAGTTCAAGTACACCCATCACCAGAGATGAGGAGGTATTATAGATATCTCCCATTACCAATCTAAAGCTTAGTGGCAGCTGGGAGCTGTGACTAACCCATTATTACCCCAATTGGCCAACTTTAGTGCCTTTCATGTGTTTTTGCACTCTCCCCCCAACTGCTACACATTATTGTGCCGCCCCCATGCCAGCAGCCGCCGCTGCTCGGATCCGGACCTCCTAAGGGGGTGGCTCGAGGGTCTCCGGACCCGACGGTCTCGCGGACACGCCGAATAAAATGGGGGGTGTAGATGTATGGGCTAGGCCGTATTAACTTCGTGACGCCACCCACGGTGTGTGGTGAGTTGGGACACCACCGCTGTGGTATGGGGCACCCGGGGGAGATGTAGCGGCAGCTGGATGTTAACCCCTCCGTGGGTAGGGATGGTTGCCCCAGAGCCCAGTGTCTTTGTGCAGGGTATAGCGACGGCAAGGGGGATGTTTAATTACTCACAGTCAATGAATCACACGAGTCTTTGGTAAACCAAGGTGCTGGTGGCCGGCGCCACGGCCGGTTGCATTCGGATCCCCCACCCGGGCTGGTGGTCTCTATCCTTTTCTCTGCACTGACTTTGTGTAAGGTGGACTTCCTAGTCTGGAACTCAGGAGTCCACTCCCGGCTGGATGTGGCCTAAGGAGCCGTGCCCGCATATGCTGGCCCGTGGGATCTATGGGCCCTGGCGGTGACCTCCTATCCCTATCGGTGGGCTGTTGTCTTCTATGAGGGACTTTGGGTGGGACAGGACCTCTAGTCCTGGCCTCAATCGGTTAATTAACCAGACCGCTGGTTTCTGGTCCTGGCTTCAGGGTCCGAGTACCCCCCTTTGTGCTCCAGTTTCCGGGTCGGTTTCCCGTGTCGGTACCGGCGGGCTACAACCCTGTCTCGGTCCACCTCGGTTCTGCCGAGCCATCTTCCCGTCTCCTGCTGACGGAGACCACCATCTGCCACCTAGCCAAAAGCACCAGGGCTCCAAGCCTGGTACCGTTCAACTTGAACCTCCTCTGCTGGAGCTACACCTAGCTCCAGCCCACACTCCTCTCAACTTGAACTACAAACTAGACTAGACTACTTGTTTTCCCGCCCCGGGCTGTCTAGACCCCTGGGTGGGCGTGTCCAACCACCTGGTCCCACCCACTGTTGTGTCTATCTTTCCCTAAGGGGGGGGTGACCAGGGTTTCAGGTCGGCTGTGTGTTTCCTAAGTGAGGGAAGGGTGTTAGCAGGGGCCTATCTGTGACTACCTGGTTTTGCTAGGGCGTCACATTATTATTTAACTACCCAACACAGGGGTATTGAAAAGAGACAGCTCACATCAGAATGGGAACATTCTATGTTGTGACTGCTCACCTTTTCGAGTGTGAAGAGACCAATAGCCATGGATCTTCCCATATTGGTGCTATTTTTAACTGAGAGGAGGAACCTGTGTTATTTTTGTTTTCTAACCATTTATACATACTCGATCAGTCTGTATCACCTATAGTGGAGTCATTTATTTCTATGTCTTTTGAATAGAAGCAGATCATTTTTATCATTTTGTGCACCTGGTTATTGTCTGAAGCAAATACAAGATAAATGTTGACATGTTTAAAGGGAACCTGTCAGGTCCAATATGCACCCAGAACCATGAGCAGTTCTGGGTGCATATTTCTAATCCCTGCCTAACGATCCCTGTATCTAGTAGCATAGATAATGAGATCTTTAGAAAAAGTATTTCTAAAGATCCTTTATGATATGTTAATGAGGCCAGGGACTAGTTGCAAGGACGTATTTTTTTTTGACTAGTCCGCCCTCTTAGCATTTTAGCACAGCAACAGGGTGTGCTAACATGCTATTCAATGCCCATTGGCCAGCGTCATCGGCGGTGACGCACGTACCTGTTTCCATTGTCATAGCTTCAGATGCTGGGTTTAGGCTCAGTACGCATGATCAGAAGTCCCAGAATTTAAAGTCATGCACACTAGACCTCTCTGAAGCCGGGATGCATACACCCGCCTTCTTAGTGCGTGTAACTGGAAGGGTTATTTAGAATCATCACTATAATCTTCCCATTCTTTTCTTGGATAAAAAGGGCAGCCCCAGACTTTAAGGTTGCATCTCCATGATATTCAGTTTCTTACTATGAGCCCCATTTTAACACTTTGTATCTAGGATGAAACAGAGAAATTTGTTACTATCATATTATATGAAGATGGTTGATAAATGCATAAAATAATAATTTTGGCATTTTAGGTCTCGTTACTTCTTTCTTAAGGGTTAAAATGCATAAAAATGTAAAGTGTATTTTTAACCTTTTAAATTATTTAGTTGATGCTGCAAGAAAGTTCATTCAGTCGTTTAGAGATGCATTAATGAGCAGCGGCTCAACTTTAGAGCTCATTAAAATTTCACACAATGTTGATAAGACATCTCACAAGGAATATTGTTTTTGGAATTTAAAGTATATTTATAAATATTTTTCTGTTTTCTGGATCTTAGAATTCAGTTTCTGTCTCGAAAAGCAAAGTCCAAGGAGGTGCATTGTATTCTCCAAGGAAGGTTTAATTCCTTAAGGGATTTTCTGGGAAAATACAGACTTATTTCAAATAACATTAAACTTTACTGAAGAGTTTTAAGACCAAGGAAAAAGAATCAGTAAAACAATGCCAAACTAAAAAGTTAAAATTGTGAGAGAAAAACAAGGACGTAGCTATAGGGAGTGCAGTGGTAACAGCATCGGATGTAGGCCCAATGGCGCAAAGACCAAAGTTTTCCAAACAATGGGAAATTTATATTTGCATAACTGTACCGCTTTTTGGCATACAACACCTATGACCCTATCCATCCCCTGAATGTGCCTCTAGACAGTATGGCTCAGCATCACAGCAATGAAAAAGGTAAGGAGACATAGTGTAGCGCCTGATTGCAGCGCAACATCCCCGCATGCTCCCGCTCCCAGCCTCCAAAGGGGCGGTCCCGACATGACGTCCCCCCCCGCTCCCAGGCCCCGGCGGAGGTGCCCTTCTTCTCTCCTGCCTCCCGGCTCCATGTACTCCGTGCCTGTCCTGAGCTCTGCAGTGGCCTCCCTCAGCTTCCAGTCCACATGCAGGTCATCTGGGAGTGCCCATAGGGTGAGCGCCCAGCCACACGCCATTTCTTAAAGGACCGGCCTCTTATTATCCAAAAGTGTTCCTGGAGGTCAGCTCACCCTGGAAGGTATTTAAGATCACCTCCCCCTTGTGGAGGCACCTGAACAATATTGCCTATTAGTTAGTGCATTGCTAGTCTAGTTCTGCTATTGTGTTCTAATACCAGTCTCGTGTTGCTAACCTGTGTCTCGTTCTAGAGCCTGCTCTCTGCTATCACCTCCGTGCTGCCACGTCTCAGCTTCTGTGACGCCCTGGCAAAGCCAGGATGTCACAGAAAGAGTTAATCCTCCTTGGTAACCTGATCCCACACCGGTGCAGCAGGACAAACCACATCCCCCAGGGTAAGAGAAAAGCAGAGCAGAGGGGAGGAGCTGGAGCAGAGTGTGTGGAGAGACAGAGAGGAGAGGAGTCTGGAGTTGTAGCTCCCAGGCTGATAGAGAAGCGTGCTCCGAAAGGGCCGGGACAGGCTGTTAGTGAGGAAGGGGCCAGAGGTAGCCGGGGAAGGGTAGTGGCCCGCCGGTACCTAGGGTGACCCGGATCATTGCAGGGGAGTGGATTCCCCGTTCCCGGCTGAGGAGAAAGAGGAAGAGAGTGGAGAGAGAGGCACCTGGCTGCAGGGAAAGAACAGGAGCTGCTGCACCGTGTGTGGGACACTAACACCCCCGTACCGAAGGCTGCGGACACCGGCAATTCCTAGTTTACCAGTGACTCTGTGTGAAATACTTGTGAGTACGCCCATGCCCTTGGGCACCGCACCGCAGCACTGCGCCCTGCTCCCTGCTTATCCCCGAACGGGCCCCGGGACCAACTGCCCCTACCCACGGAGGGGTTAACATCCAAAGCTGCATCCCAACACCGTTCCCGGGAGTCCCGCACCCATACAGAGCAGCGGTGGTGTCCACCATCACCACAACCCGTGGGTGGCGTCACGGACAATCTCCCTTACCTCACCCCCTTTTTACTGTGGAGCCTGGGATCACAGACCGGGTCACGCCACCGTGATACCCACAGAAGTGACCTCGTGGCCCGGATCTGAGTACCCCCTGGTCCCCTGGCGACACATTTGGAGTCACGAACAGGATCGAACCCATCCAGTTACCTGGAGGAAGTGCGCCTTGTTCTGGACTGTCAGCGGTGCTCCGCTGCAAAAATTTTGAAAGTCGCCATCTTTGCCGCCATTTTGGGCGCGAAAATCTCCCGCCCAGCGCCTTCTTCCCCAAGCGGTGGGCGCGAAAAAGAGGCTCTGCCCCCTGAGAACGCGGGCGGAAGTGAAGCTCCGGAGGACCGGAAGCGAAAGGAAAACTTTAAAAGCTACTAGAAGGACTGCTCCCGAGTACCAAGGGGGAGCAGGAGGAAGGAACTGCAGTTCATGTGACCAGGACTGTAAAGGCAGGGACGCCAGGACTTTGCCTAATTCCGTTCCTGGACAAGCAGTAGCCGCAACCCCGATGACATCTCACCCGGCTCCGGCAGTCCGCCCAGCCGCCACGGTGATGACTAGAGATGAGCGAACCGGTCCCGGTTCGGCTCGAGGCGGTTCGCCGAACGGGGGGTCTGGCTCGAGTTCGGCTCGTCGAACGTTCGACGAACCGAACTCGAGCCCATAGGAAACAATGGCAGGCAATCACAAACACAGTAAAACACCTAGAAAACACCCTCAAAGGTGTCCAAAAGGTGACAAACAACTCACAACACAACACAAACACATGGGAAAGTGACAAGGACATGTACTCATGCGAAAACAAAACAGCTGGACAAGGAAAAAGAGGAGGACACACAGATATAGGCATGGCACGCCCTTCTAAAGTCATGTAAAACACCGCAAGGTGACTCCAAGCGGAGTCTCCCTTTTTTCCAAAAATTGGGCCCCACACACCCACCCCTTCAGTGGCAGCAGTTGTGCCCCAGTTGTACACTTCACAGCTAGATTTGCATCAAGCACATTCAAAAATACGCCATTCTTATCCGTCCCCAGGATGACACCGGGGTAGGTAGCAAAGTCTTTCCTGATCCCAGCTCTGTTCATCTTGGCTTCTTTTAAAAACACAGCAAGCAAGGGTTACTCCAAGCGGAGTCTCCCTTTTTTCCAAAAATTGGGCCCCACACACACCCACCCCTTCAGTGGCAGCAGTTGTGCCCCAGTTGTACACTTCACAGCTAGATTTGCATCAAGCACATTCAAAAATACGCTATTCTTAACCGTCCCCAGGATGACACCGGGGTAGGTAGCAAAGTCTTTCCTGATCCCAGCTCTGTTCATCTTGGCTTCTTTTAAAAACACAGCAAGCAAGGGTTACTCCAAGCGGAGTCTCCCTTTTTTCCAAAAATTGGGCCACACAGACACCCACCCCATCAGTGGCAGCACTTGGGCCCTAGTTGCAAACAGGATGTTTTGATTTGCATCAAGCACATTCAAAAATACGCTATTCTTAGCCGTCCCCAGGATGACACTGGGGTAGGTAGCAAAGTCTTTGCTGACCCATGACTTGTTCATCTTGGCTTCTTTTAAAAACAATGTAAGCAAGGGTTACTCCAAGCGGAGTCTCCCCTTTTTTCCAAAAATTGGGCCCCACACACACCCACCCATTCAGTGGCAGCAGTTGTGCCCCAGTTGTACACTTCACAGCTAGATTTGCATCAAGCACATTCAAAAATACGCCATTCTTATCCGTCCCCAGGATGACACCGGGGTAGGTAGCAAAGTCTTTCCTGATCCCAGCTCTGTTCATCTTGGCTTCTTTTAAAAACACAGCAAGCAAGGGTTACTCCAAGCGGAGTCTCCCTTTTTTCCAAAAATTGGGCCACACAGACACCCACCACATCAGTGGCAGCACTTGGGCCCTAGTTGCAAACAGGATGTTTTGATTTGCATCAAGCACATTCAAAAATACGCTATTCTTAGCCGTCCCCAGGATGACACCGGGGTAGGTAGCAAAGTCTTTGCTGACCCATGACTTGTTCATCTTGGCTTCTTTTAAAAACAATGTAAGCAAGGGTTACTCCAAGCGGAGTCTCCCTTTTTTCCAAAAATTGGGCCACACAGACACCCACCCCATCAGTGGCAGCACTTGGGCCCTAGTTGCAAACAGGATGTTTTGATTTGCATCAAGCACATTCAAAAATACGCTATTCTTAGCCGTCCCCAGGATGACACCGGGGTAGGTAGCAAAGTCTTTCCTGATCCCAGCTCTGTTCATCTTGGCTTCTTTTAAAAACACAGCAAGCAAGGGTTACTCCAAGCGGAGTCTCCCTTTTTTCCAAAAATTGGGCCACACAGACACCCACCCCATCAGTGGCAGCACTTGGGCCCTAGTTGCAAACAGGATGTTTTGATTTGCATCAAGCACATTCAAAAATACGCTATTCTTAGCCGTCCCCAGGATGACACCGGGGTAGGTAGCAAAGTCTTTCCTGATCCCAGCTCTGTTCATCTTGGCTTCTTTTAAAAACACAGCAAGCAAGGGTTACTCCAAGCGGAGTCTCCCTTTTTTCCAAAAATTGGGCCACACAGACACCCACCCCATCAGTGGCAGCACTTGGGCCCTAGTTGCAAACAGGATGTTTTGATTTGCATCAAGCACATTCAAAAATACGCTATTCTTAGCCGTCCCCAGGATGACACCGGGGTAGGTAGCAAAGTCTTTCCTGATCCCAGCTCTGTTCATCTTGGCTTCTTTTAAAAACACAGCAAGCAAGGGTTACTCCAAGCGGAGTCTCCCTTTTTTCCAAAAATTGGGCCACACAGACACCCACCCCATCAGTGGCAGCACTTGGGCCCTAGTTGCAAACAGGATGTTTTGATTTGCATCAAGCACATTCAAAAATACGCTATTCTTAGCCGTCCCCAGGATGACACTGGGGTAGGTAGCAAAGTCTTTGCTGACCCATGACTTGTTCATCTTGGCTTCTTTTAAAAACAATGTAAGCAAGGGTTACTCCAAGCGGAGTCTCCCCTTTTTTCCAAAAATTGGGCCCCACACACACCCACCCATTCAGTGGCAGCAGTTGTGCCCCAGTTGTACACTTCACAGCTAGATTTGCATCAAGCACATTCAAAAATACGCCATTCTTATCCGTCCCCAGGATGACACCGGGGTAGGTAGCAAAGTCTTTCCTGATCCCAGCTCTGTTCATCTTGGCTTCTTTTAAAAACACAGCAAGCAAGGGTTACTCCAAGCGGAGTCTCCCTTTTTTCCAAAAATTGGGCCCCACACACACCCACCCCTTCAGTGGCAGCAGTTGTGCCCCAGTTGTACACTTCACAGCTAGATTTGCATCAAGCACATTCAAAAATACGCTATTCTTAACCGTCCCCAGGATGACACCGGGGTAGGTAGCAAAGTCTTTCCTGATCCCAGCTCTGTTCATCTTGGCTTCTTTTAAAAACACAGCAAGCAAGGGTTACTCCAAGCGGAGTCTCCCTTTTTTCCAAAAATTGGGCCACACAGACACCCACCCCATCAGTGGCAGCACTTGGGCCCTAGTTGCAAACAGGATGTTTTGATTTGCATCAAGCACATTCAAAAATACGCTATTCTTAGCCGTCCCCAGGATGACACTGGGGTAGGTAGCAAAGTCTTTGCTGACCCATGACTTGTTCATCTTGGCTTCTTTTAAAAACAATGTAAGCAAGGGTTACTCCAAGCGGAGTCTCCCCTTTTTTCCAAAAATTGGGCCCCACACACACCCACCCATTCAGTGGCAGCAGTTGTGCCCCAGTTGTACACTTCACAGCTAGATTTGCATCAAGCACATTCAAAAATACGCCATTCTTATCCGTCCCCAGGATGACACCGGGGTAGGTAGCAAAGTCTTTCCTGATCCCAGCTCTGTTCATCTTGGCTTCTTTTAAAAACACAGCAAGCAAGGGTTACTCCAAGCGGAGTCTCCCTTTTTTCCAAAAATTGGGCCCCACACACACCCACCCCTTCAGTGGCAGCAGTTGTGCCCCAGTTGTACACTTCACAGCTAGATTTGCATCAAGCACATTCAAAAATACGCTATTCTTAACCGTCCCCAGGATGACACCGGGGTAGGTAGCAAAGTCTTTCCTGATCCCAGCTCTGTTCATCTTGGCTTCTTTTAAAAACACAGCAAGCAAGGGTTACTCCAAGCGGAGTCTCCCTTTTTTCCAAAAATTGGGCCACACAGACACCCACCCCATCAGTGGCAGCACTTGGGCCCTAGTTGCAAACAGGATGTTTTGATTTGCATCAAGCACATTCCAAATCCACAAGCATTTACTCTCCCCAGGATGACACAGGGGTAGTAAATTCCTTCTGGATCCATGACTTGTTCATTTTGATGAACGTCAGTCTGTCCACATTGTCACTGGACAGACGCGTGCGCTTATCTGTCAGCACACACCCAGCAGCACTGAATACACGTTCAGAGACAACGCTGGCAGCTGGACACGACAAAATCTCCAAGGCGTAAGTTGCGAGCTCTGGCCATTTTTGTAGGTTTGAAGCCCAAAAGGAGCAAGGCTCCAGTTGCACAGTCATGGCATCGATGTTCATTTGGAGATACTCCTGTATCATCCTCTCCAGCCGTTGACTATGTGTCAGACTTGTTGTCTCTGGTGGCCTTGCAAAAGAGGGTCTAAAAAAATTATGAAAAGATTCCATAAAATTGCTGTTACCGGCACCAGAAAAGGTCCTACTGGTACGGGTAGACTGTTGAAGATGACGAGACCGTCCCATGTTTGTCAAGTTACAACTGGGAGATTCACTCCCTGCACCTGCACGGTTGTTTGGTGGAAAAGCCGAGCTAAGATCTAGTAACAGCTTCTGCTGATACTCCTGCATACGTGCGTCCCTTTCTATGGCTGGAATTATGTCACAAAATTTGGACTTGTACCGGGGATCTAATAGTGTGGCAATCCAGTAGTCATCATCACTTCTAATTTTGACAATACGACTGTCATGTTGGAGGTAGTGCAACAAAAAGGCACTCATGTGTCTTGCGCAGCCATGCGGACCAAGTCCATGCTGTGTTTGTGGCATAGAGGTGCTACCCGTTCTTTCTTCCTCTGACATCTGACCCCAACCTCTTTCAACTGAAATTTGACCAAGGTCTCCCTCATCCGCTGAGTCTTCCATGTCCATGGACAGTTCGTCCTCCATTTCTTCATGTTCTCCTGCACCTTGCTCAACATTTCGCCTGCTACTATGCGCCCTTGTCGATCCCTGTCCCCCATGGTCCCATGCCTGCTGCGTTGGTGATGATGAACGTCTGGACCTTCGTGATGTTGTTGTCCCTTGCGCATATGAATCCTCCTGTAGTTCCTCCCCTTCATGTTGTCCCACCCCCTGACTCCGAATAGTGTTTAGCGTGTGCTCCAGCATGTAAATGACTGGAATCGTCATGCTGATAATGGCATTGTCAGAGCTAAACATATTCGTCGCCATGTCGAAACTGTGCAGAAGGGTGCATAGGTCCTTGATCTGAGACCACTCCATCAGGGTGATCTGCCCCACCTCTGCATCTCGTTGGCCCAGGCTATACGTCATGACGTATTGCACCAGGGCTCTGCGGTGCTGCCACAGTCGCTGTAACATGTGGAGAGTTGAATTCCAGCGTGTCGCCACATCGCATTTCAGGCGATGAACCGGCAGGCCGAAAGACTTCTGGAGCGATGCAAGTCGCTCTGCTGCGGCGCTTGAACGGCGGAAGTGAGCTGACAGTTTTCGTGCCCTGTTCAGAAGGCCATCTAGGCCGGGATAGTGTGTTAAAAATTGCTGCACGACAAGGTTCAACACGTGAGCCATACAAGGTACGTGTGTCACCTTGCCCAGGCGAAGTGCCGCACCCAGGTTTGCAGCATTGTCGCACACGGCCTTACCAGGCTGCAGTTTGAGTGGAGACAACCATTTATTAAACTCGGACCGCAAAGCTGACCACAACTCCTCAGCTGTGTGACTCTTATTACCAAGACATGTCAAGCTAAAGACCGCCTGATGCCGTTGCGCTCTGCTGCCAGCATAGTAATGAGGGGTGCGTGATTCCTTCTGCGCAGTGAGAACGCTGGTGGCCTGACCAGGCAGGCTTGGGGCGGAGGTGGAGGACCCAGATGAGGTGGAGGATGCAGAAGCAGTGGCGGAACTTGGACAGACAGAGGATTGACACACAAGTCGTGGGGACGGCAAGACTTGTGCAGCAGACCCTTCACCATCTATCACCATAGTTACCCAGTGCCCAGTCAGCGACATGTAACGTCCCTGTCCATGCTTACTGGTCCAAGTATCGGTGGTGAAATGCACCCGTTCACACACAGAGTTTCTCAAGGAAGCGGTGATGTTGTGTGCGACATGCTGGTGTAGCGCGGGCACACCTTTCTTAGAGAAGTAGTGGCGACTAGGCATCTGGTACTGGGGCACAGCGACAGACATAAGGTCTCTAAAATCCTGTGTGTCCACTAGGCGGAAAGGCAGCATTTCGGTAGCCAACAGCTTACAGAGGGATAGAGTCAACCTCTTAGCTTTGTCATGGGTCGGAGGAAGTGGCCTTTTATTTGACCACATCTGAGGGACAGAGATCTGGCTGCTGTGTGTAGACGGTGTTGAGTAGGGTGTCCCTTGAAAAATGCAGGTTTGTGAGGAAAGTGCAGGCGGAGACATGATGTTGCCTTCATCCAACGTTGGTGCTATCGATGTCTGAGAGAGCTGTACACACTCACTTGTTTCCCCTTCCAAACCAACTGACGACCTTACAAGCAAACTGCCTGTTGCGGTTACAGTGGTGGAAGTTTTGCGTGGAAAAACAGGTGTGGCAGCTGTCCCCACAGTCCTAGAAGATGAAGAGCGCGCGGATGCAGTGGAAGGGGCGGGCGGTGGATGGTTCGCTCCACTAGGCCGCATTGCAGCACGGTGAGCTTCCCACCGGGACTTATGATATTTAGTCATGTGACGATTCATGGAAGAAGTTGTCAAACTGCTGAGGTTTTGACCTCTACTAACAGAATCATGACAAATGTTACATATCACATGAGTTGGGCGATCTTTTTCGATGTGAAAAAAGGACCAGGCTAGGCAAGGCTTAGAGGCCATGCGACCTGTTGATCCACCCCGAATAATGCTCATAGGCAGAGTGGTGGCTGAGGATGCAGTTGTAGACGTGCTACCAGTGCTCCGACTCTGTCCAGGAAGGCGCAAGGTAACTTCGTCGTCGGTTGCATCCTCCTCCACCGCCTCTGTTGACCTCCTCGAGTGCCTGACTGGGGGTTGACAGTAGGTGGGATCTAGAACGTCATCATCAATTGTTGTGTTTGCACTCCCCTCCCCCTCAGACCGAGCCTCTTCTTGCCCTGACGGAATATTTAAGTTGTCATCCCAATCGGGTATCTGCGTCTCATCTTCATCAGTATGTTCCTCATTGTCTATAACCACAGGTGTTACAGTTTGTGACAAAGGGTCAACATTATGCTCAGAAACTTGGTCCTCACGGCCTGAATCTGAGTCACAAAGGTTCTGGGCATCACTGCAGACCATTTCCTGTTCTGTACTCACTGTAGCTTGGGAGCAGACCTCTGATTCCCAGGCTATAGTGTGACTGAACAGCTCTGCAGACTCAGCCATCTCAGTTCCACCATACTGTGCAGGGCTGATGGAGACTTCAGAGCTGGGAGAAAGCAAGTTTGATTGGGATGACAACTCAGAGGACTGGTGTTTTTTGGATGCGGTACTTGAAGTGGCAGAGAGGGCACTTGTTGGACCACTTGAGATCCATTCAAGCATTTTCCTTTTTTGCCCATCATCTACCTTTGTTCCTGTTGTTCGTGTCCGTAACAAAGGGAGCACATCGGATTGTCCACGGTAAGTAGTAGACATCTTACTTTTGCTGGTAGATGGTCTATCTTCAGCAGATGATAATGGAGCTTTGCCACCTTCCCCACGGACAAAACCTTTTTTGCCTTTTCCACCACGCCTCTTCCCCTTTCCACCAGCATCTGTCATTTTGCCACTCATGTTGATTGCGACAAGATTGTGGACTGAAAATGTGGTAGTAAAAATTGAGAGGTGGTGAAGATTGCAGTGGTGGTCTAGCTTTATTAACAGCAGAATAATAAAGAATAAATATCCCTGACAATGCAACTTAGTTATAATTAGTTGGAGTGTGCAACGCAGGCAGACGTGCTGCAAATGTCTTTGCACTAGTGGGACTATAGCAAAGTCCAATAGCCACGTATAGGATGCCACTAGGTACACTGAGTGTTTGCTAGTATAATGGCTTGGTTAGAATGAGTTGTAGTGTGCAACGCAGGCAGACGCGCTCTGCAAATGTCTTTGCACTAGTGGGACTATAGCAAAGTCCAATAGCCACGTATAGGATGCCACTAGGTACACTGAGTGTTTGCTAGTATAATGGCTTGGTTAGAATGAGTTGTAGTGTGCAACGCAGGCAGACGCGCTCTGCAAATGTCTTTGCACTAGTGGGACTATAGCAAAGTCCAATAGCCACGTATAGGATGCCACTAGGTACACTGAGTGTTTGCTAGTATAATGGCTTGGTTAGAATGAGTTGTAGTGTGCAACGCAGGCAGACGCGCTCTGCAAATGTCTTTGCACTAGTGGGACTATAGCAAAGTCCAATAGCCACGTATAGGATGCCACTAGGTACACTGAGTGTTTGCTAGTATAATGGCTTGGTTAGAATGAGTTGTAGTGTGCAACGCAGGCAGACGCGCTCTGCAAATGTCTTTGCACTAGTGGGACTATAGCAAAGTCCAATAGCCACGTATAGGATGCCACTAGGTACACTGAGTGTTTGCTAGTATAATGGCTTGGTTAGAATGAGTTGTAGTGTGCAACGCAGGCAGACGCGCTCTGCAAATGTCTTTGCACTAGTGGGACTATAGCAAAGTCCAATAGCCACGTATAGGATGCCACTAGGTACACTGAGTGTTTGCTAGTATAATGGCTTGGTTAGAATGAGTTGTAGTGTGCAACGCAGGCAGACGCGCTCTGCAAATGTCTTTGCACTAGTGGGACTATAGCAAAGTCCAATAGCCACGTATAGGATGCCACTAGGTACACTGAGTGTTTGCTAGTATAATGGCTTGGTTAGAATGAGTTGTAGTGTGCAACGCAGGCAGACGCGCTCTGCAAATGTCTTTGCACTAGTGGGACTATAGCAAAGTCCAATAGCCACGTATAGGATGCCACTAGGTACACTGAGTGTTTGCTAGTATAATGGCTTGGTTAGAATGAGTTGTAGTGTGCAACGCAGGCAGACGCGCTCTGCAAATGTCTTTGCACTAGTGGGACTATAGCAAAGTCCAATAGCCACGTATAGGATGCCACTAGGTACACTGAGTGTTTGCTAGTATAATGGCTTGGTTAGAATGAGTTGTAGTGTGCAACGCAGGCAGACGCGCTCTGCAAATGTCTTTGCACTAGTGGGACTATAGCAAAGTCCAATAGCCACGTATAGGATGCCACTAGGTACACTGAGTGTTTGCTAGTATAATGGCTTGGTTAGAATGAGTTGTAGTGTGCAACGCAGGCAGACGCGCTCTGCAAATGTCTTTGCACTAGTGGGACTATAGCAAAGTCCAATAGCCACGTATAGGATGCCACTAGGTACACTGAGTGTTTGCTAGTATAATGGCTTGGTTAGAATGAGTTGTAGTGTGCAACGCAGGCAGACGCGCTCTGCAAATGTCTTTGCACTAGTGGGACTATAGCAAAGTCCAATAGCCACGTATAGGATGCCACTAGGTACACTGAGTGTTTGCTAGTATAATGGCTTGGTTAGAATGAGTTGTAGTGTGCAACGCAGGCAGACGCGCTCTGCAAATGTCTTTGCACTAGTGGGACTATAGCAAAGTCCAATAGCCACGTATAGGATGCCACTAGGTACACTGAGTGTTTGCTAGTATAATGGCTTGGTTAGAATGAGTTGTAGTGTGCAACGCAGGCAGACGCGCTCTGCAAATGTCTTTGCACTAGTGGGACTATAGCAAAGTCCAATAGCCACGTATAGGATGCCACTAGGTACACTGAGTGTTTGCTAGTATAATGGCTTGGTTAGAATGAGTTGTAGTGTGCAACGCAGGCAGACGCGCTCTGCAAATGTCTTTGCACTAGTGGGACTATAGCAAAGTCCAATAGCCACGTATAGGATGCCACTAGGTACACTGAGTGTTTGCTAGTATAATGGCTTGGTTAGAATGAGTTGTAGTGTGCAACGCAGGCAGACGCGCTCTGCAAATGTCTTTGCACTAGTGGGACTATAGCAAAGTCCAATAGCCACGTATAGGATGCCACTAGGTACACTGAGTGTTTGCTAGTATAATGGCTTGGTTAGAATGAGTTGTAGTGTGCAACGCAGGCAGACGCGCTCTGCAAATGTCTTTGCACTAGTGGGACTATAGCAAAGTCCAATAGCCACGTATAGGATGCCACTAGGTACACTGAGTGTTTGCTAGTATAATGGCTTGGTTAGAATGAGTTGTAGTGTGCAACGCAGGCAGACGCGCTCTGCAAATGTCTTTGCACTAGTGGGACTATAGCAAAGTCCAATAGCCACGTATAGGATGCCACTAGGTACACTGAGTGTTTGCTAGTATAATGGCTTGGTTAGAATGAGTTGTAGTGTGCAACGCAGGCAGACGCGCTCTGCAAATGTCTTTGCACTAGTGGGACTATAGCAAAGTCCAATAGCCACGTATAGGATGCCACTAGGTACACTGAGTGTTTGCTAGTATAATGGCTTGGTTAGAATGAGTTGTAGTGTGCAATGCAGGCAGACGCGCTCTGCAAATGTCTTTGCACTAGTGGGACTATAGCAAAGTCCAATAGCCACGTATAGGATGCCACTAGGTACACTGAGTGTTTGCTAGTATAATGGCTTAGTTATCAGTTGGAGTGTGCAGAGGACAAGAGGGTACAGTGGCAGGATTGTGGTGCTCTGGGTAGAGGAATGGAAGCCTGCCTTTCTATTCCCTCCTAATGGTGAAATGCAGGTAGGAAATCCCTGACCTGGGCTACACAGACGCTGTTGCTGTTTGCAGGACCTGTCACCTATGGCTCTCTGACCCTGCCGGTTGGAGCCCTTAAAAGGACTGCTATAAAGTGCTCTCCCTAAGCTGTCTAACGCTGTGTATGCAGCGCATACAGCTGTATCGGCTATAGGACTCAGGAAGACGGAGCTGCGACAGTGATGTCTGACACCAAAGACGCAGAAGGCAGATAATGGCGTCCGTGAAGAAAATGTCCGGTTTTATAATGCAGGGACATGTGACATGCAGATCCTATCACACATGCCGTTGCTTCTCTGGCTCAAAGTCCACTTAGCTGTGTGTGTGTCTGGGATTGGCTGACATGCTGGCCCGCCCCACAAGACGCGCGCACTTAGGGAAGGAAGACAAGAAAAAAAAAAAAAAAAAATGGCGATCGCCATTATAGAAACAGCAGTGATCTGAAGGCGCTGTTCCTGCACACTATACACTGAAATGTCATAATAGTGTGATTCACAGAGTGACTTACACTATTACAGCAGAAAACAAGCTATGATTTAGCTGTTTTTTGGCTGCTAGAACCGTTCTCGAACGTTTCTAGAACTACCGAGCTTTTGCAAAAAGCTCGAGTTCTAGTTCGATCTAGAACATGCCCCAAAATCACTCGAGCCGCGAACTGGAGAACCACGAACCACGAACCGCGCTCAACTCTAGTGATGACGTCGGCTCCGGCAGTCCGCCCGGCCGCAACGGAGGTGGCACCCGATTGGAAGTCTGCCCCAGATGTGGCGCCAGCCGCTCCCAGGTACCCCGTCACGGCTGTGGAGCAGCCGGAGTGCACCTGCAGAGAGGAGGAGCAGGCCAGTGAGAGATGGAGCCCTCGGCAGTTAGCGAGGCCGGTTGTAGCCGGCGCCGAGGGCATCCAAGTGGGCCTGGCTTCTGAGCAGGAGGCAGAGCACGGAACCCGTGCCCCGTACTGGGAGTGGCGGCAGCGGCAGTGGTAGTGGAGCATGGACGGCTACCCGCCAGTTTCAAGTTGACTGTTTTATGGACTGTCACCCCTGTTCAGCGTCCTCAAGTTCAGGAGGAGGCCATCTGCACAGCAGGTGGGGGCGGCAGAACAGTTTAGAGTGTAAGAAAACGTACCTCCCGATGTGGGAAGATGTATGATTGTAATGTGTTGATTTTTCCTTTTTCCAGTTTCAATAAATGTTGGTGCCCAGACAGCCCGAGGACGGGCTGTGTTTTACCAAGGGGGTGTGTGACGCCTTGGCAAAGCCAGGTTGTCACAGAAAGAGTTAATCCTCCTTGGTAACCTGATCCCACGCCGGTGCAGCAGGACAAACCACATCCCCCAGGGTAAGAGAAAATCAGAGCAGAGGGGAGGGGCTGGAGCAGAGTGTGTGGAGAGACAGAGAGGAGAGGAGTCTGGAGTTGTAGCTCCCAGGCTGATAGAGAAGCGTGCTCTGAAAGGGCCAGGACAGGCTGTTAGTGAGGAAGGGGCCAGAGGTAGCCGGGGCAGGGTAGTGGCCCGCCGCTACCTAGGGTGACCCGGATCACTGCAGGGGAGTGGATTCCCCGTTCCCGGCTGAGGAGAAAGAGGAAGAGAGTGGAGAGAGAGGCACCTGGCTGCAGGGAAAGAACAGGAGCTGCTGCACCGTGTGTGGGACACTAACACCCCCGTACCGAAGGCTCCGGACACCGGCAATTCCTAGTTTACCAGTGACTCTGTGTGAAATACTTGTGAGTACGCCCGTGCCCTCGGGCACCGCACCGCAGCACTGTGCCCTGCTCCCTGCTTATCCCCGAACGGACCCCGGGACCAACTGCCCCTACCCACGGAGGGGTTAACATCCAAAGCTGCATCCCAACACCGTTCATGGGAGTCCCGCACCCATACAGAGCAGCGGTGGTGTCCACCATCACCACAACCCGTGGGTGGCGTCACGGACAATCTCCCATACCTCACCCCCTTTTTACTGTGGACCCTGGGATCACAGACCGGGTCACGCCACCGTGATACCCACAGAAGTGACCTCGTGGCCCGGATCTGAGTACCCCCTGGTCCCCGGGCGACACACTTCCACCTACATGCTGCCACATCTGTGCTACCACCTCCATACTGCCATGTCTGAGCCACCACCGCCGTGCTGCCACATCCGAGCTACCACCTTCGTGCTGCCACGTCTGAGCTACTGTCGCGGGCGGAAGAGGGGACGCTGCGCTCTCCCACTGCTCGGGTCCAGCTGCCGCTGCTGCGGCCTGCTGCTGCTCGGTGGCTCGAGCGATGGGCCGGATCCCGGGGACTCGAGAGGCGCTCCTCGCCCGTGAGTGAAAGGGGTTTGGTTGTTGGTATAGTTTATTGTCCGTGACGCCACTCACGGTTGTGGTGATTGTAGGGACACCACCGCTGCTCTGTATGGGAATCCTGGGAGCGGTGACAGGGAGCAGCAAAGTTGTTAGTTCTCCCCTCCGTGGGTAGGGGGTTGGTTGTCCCGGGGCCCAGTGATGGGGTTGGGATGGTGGACAGGCGGGTTATGGGGCCTGTGGAGGTGCAGGGACGCAGGGGCAGCGCTGTGCCGCACGGCACGGAGGTACTCACTCAGCCCAAGGATGATGACACAGTTCTCGGTAAACAAACGGCTGGTTGGACGGGTCCCTCGGATGGCTACGGTGCTGATGTTCCCTGTAGTTAGCGGTGACGGTCACTTCCCTGCACCTAGGTACGGTGCTTTGGTAGCGATGGATTCCCACCGGTAACCCGCTCCCCAGCTTGGATATGAGCCGGAGGAGCCCCTCTCGTGCCCGCAGGCGCTGGCCCTGGGAAACTGGTGCCTTGGCGGTGGCGGTGTCTCCCCTTCACGGTGGAATGTTGCCTTCAATCGGGACTTTGCTGCTGGGAGACCCGGAGGTCCCCTTCACTGACGGATTTGGCAAATTATGGCGACTCCTAGCCTTGCCGGGATCCGAAAGGCCCCTGCCAATGGTGCTGGCTTCTCTTCGTATACCGCTCCGGTACCGCCGGGCCACCACCTGTCCATGGTCCTTTCGACAACCTCCAAGTAGCCTCTCCTGCAGACGGTCCCCGCCGTCTGCCAACCTTGCTGTCTCAGTCCGGGGCACACACCCGGACTAACTTCAGGCTTTTCAACTGTCACTTTCTCTGTCACTACTCTCACTGTTTACTCCTTCACCTCTCTATCTGATCTCTCCACTTAATCTGCTGTTTACTCCTCCACTTCCACTCTCTAACTCTGTCTAGACTGATCTGCCTGGTTTTCCCGCCTCCAGGGCTGTGAACTCCTCGGTGGGTGGAGCCAACCGCCTGGCCCACCCCCTGGTGTGGACATCAGCCCCTGGAGGAAGGCAACAAGGATTTGTGTTCTGACCTTGGTGTTCCTGCAGGGAATGTGGGGTGTGTGTGGTGTTGTGACCTGTGACCCCTGGCTTGCCCAGGGCGTCACACTACCACCTCCGTGCTGCCCAGTCTGAGTTACCATCTCCGTGCCGCCACATCCGAGCACATCAGCACCGGAAAATAAGAGACTATACCAGTCCATAAGAGCCAATCACCACTGATTCCTGTCAGTTGTGCATTTAGGCCCCCTGTTGCTGTGCCACACAGCCCTCATATAGAGGTTTGCTACTGGTTGCTCCTTCAGGGGAGTCCGGTGTATGGCCCAGTGGGTCCACTCCCGGACGGTCGCCACCCCTCGGCGACCGTAACATATAGGGAGACTTATAAACCAGCCAATGCTACCTGGACAAAACAGTATGTAAATTATCATTTTTCAGAAGGAAGAAAGCTGGATGTCTAGCGCCAACTATTGTATGATACTATAAAGATCTTATCCACATGAATTAGGATATTCAGCCAAACCAGTGTTCTCCGAAAGTATAAGCCCTCCATCTGCACAAAGCTGTTTCAGGGTTTTTGCCCTTTATCAGTGCAGGGTAGGATTCTGAAATAAAATTTTTACTTACAATTGATGCAGTTCCAATAACTGACCTTATAAGAGAGATTCCCTAACAACAAGCTGATCACAAGAGTCTTTGTTTTCCAAACCCCCAGAGATTTAATATTCAAATTAAATGTTTATCTGTCCAAGTCTAAGGGGAGCTTTGCACGTTTCATAGTTTCATAGTTTTTAAGGTTGAAGGGAGACTCTAAGTCCATCTAGTTCAACCCGCAGCCTAACATGTTGATCCAGAGGAAGGCAAAAAAAACCCAATGTGTCAAATAAGCTCCAATGGGGAAAAAAATTCTTTCCTGACTCCACATTCGGCAATCAGACTAGTTCCCTGGATCAACACCCTGTCATAAAATCTAATATACATAACTGGTAATATTATATTTTTCAAGAATGCGATATCGTCGTTGTCAAATCAAAAGTGACGCACATCCAGCGCCGGTAACGACTTCGCAAAGTGTAAAGCCTAGATGCGCCGATAAACGATCGCAAAAGTGTCGTAAATCGGTGATCTGTGTAGCGTCGGACATTTTCATAATATCGCACCAATAGGAGATACGATGTTGTTCCTCGCTCTTGCGGTAGCACACATCGCTGTGTATGAAGCCGCAGGAGCGAGGAACATCTCTTACCTGCGTCCACCAGCTATGCGGAAGGAAGGAGGTGGGCGGGATGTTTACATCCCGCTCATCTCCGCCCCTCTGCTTCTATTGGCTGCCTGCCGTGTGACATCACTGTGACGCCGCACGACCCGCCCCCTTAGGAAGGAGGCGGGTCGCCGGCCAGAGCAACATCGCAGGGCAGGTAAGTGCATGTGAAGCTGCTGTAGCGATAATGTTCGCTACGGCAGCTATCACAAGATATCGCATCTGCGACGGGGGAAGGTACTATCGCGCTCAGCATCGCAAGCATCGGCTAGTGATGTCGCAGCGTGCAAAGTACCCCTAAGTTCACTTGATAACTCCCTGCCTGTTCTGAACCTATAAACGACCTGAAGTACTGCATAGTAATAAAGTTCAAATACCAAAGTGGAATTACATGAACAAAATATATATTTTTATTGTACACCAACACACAGTGCAAGACATAAAACCTCATAAAAAAATAAAATAAGAAAGGCAGCATGGTCAAGACACATCAAATATTTGTCTTCAGGATATACAAAGAATAATAAATGTCATGGTTCATTACATAAGATAAATCCACCCCCAAGAATAGTATTAAATGGGTGTATACACATTTAAGACATGTTTGGACAGATGTGTAGTGCTGACTTCTCTGCAGAGATGCCAACTTACTCACCGCCCCAGCCGGGTCACGTTCTCTCCCACACTACCCCAGCCATTCACATGTGCTGATGTCTCCTTCCCCTCCCGGGCCCTGTACATGTCGCACAGGGTTCCTGGGAGTGCTCTCTTAATACATGTGCGCGCACTCCGGCCCTCTCCTTAAAGGGCTGGAGTGCAATTTCCAGAAAATGCCTCTCAGCCGTAGACTGTGTATGTAATACATCCTCCCATTAGGGGAGGTGCCTGCGCAAGACATTGAGTTAGTCAGTATCCCAGTCTGCTAGCTAGTAGTCAGGTCCCGTTAACCCTGTATTCGTCTCCAGTACCTGCCTTCCCATATCTGTGTGCCCCTGCCATTCCCACCATTCCTGTCCTTACCAGCCTGTCTAGCATGTCTCAGTCACACAGCCTGCATCTGTCTATTCCTGTGTCTACCACCTGTCTTGGGGTTCAGATGCCATAGTCACGGTCACTGCCCTGAGAGTGGTACCTGGTGTCCGCCTCGCAATGGGCCCTTGGTTAAGCCGCTTCCACTAAGGGGTAAGCCCGGGTTCCCCCTGTGGTTCAGTGGGTCCACTAATCCTGCTCGCTGCCTCTACACCTGCCGTGAGCATTACAATATGGACATACTGTATACCCGATATACAGTCATATGAAAAAGTTTGGGCACCCCTATTAATGTTAACCTTTTTTCTTTATAACAATTTGGGTTTTTGCAACAGCTATTTCAGTTTCATATATCTAATAACTGATAGACTGAGTAATATTTCTGGATTGAAATGAGGTTTATTGTACTAACAGAAAATGTGCAATCCACATTTAAACATAATTTGACCAGTGCAAAAGTATGGGCACCTCAACATAAAAGTGACATTAATATTTTGTAGATCCTCCTTTTGCAAAAATAACAGCCTCTAGTCGCTTCCTGTAGCTTTTAATGAGTTCCTGGATCCTGGATGAAGGTATATTTGACCATTCCTGTTTACAAAACATTTCCAGTTCAGTTAAGTTTGATGGTCGCCGAGCATGGACAGCACGCTTCAAATCATCCCACAGATGTTCAATGATATTCAGGTCTGGGGACTGGGATGGCCATTCCAGAACATTGTAATTGTTCCTCTGCATGAATGCCTGAGTAGATTTGGAGCTGTGTTTTGGATCATTGTCTTGCTGAAATATCCATCCCCTGCATAACTTCAACTTCGTCACTGATTCTTGCACATTATTGTCAAGAATCTGCTGATACTGAGTTGAATCCATGCGACCCTCAACTTTAACACTTTAACAAGATTCCCGGTGCCGGCATTGGCCACATAGCCCCAAAACATGATGGAACCTCCACCAAATTTTACTGTGGTAGCAAGTGCTTTTCTTGGAATGCCGTGTTTTTTTGCCTCCATGCATAACGCCTTTTTGTATGACCAAACAACTCAATCTTTGTTTCATCAGTCCACAGGACCTTCTTCCAAAATGTAACTGGCTTGTCCAAATGTGTTTTGCATACCTCAGGCGACTCTGTTTGTGGCGTGCTTGCAGAAACGGCTTCTTTCGCATCACTCTCCCATACAGCTTCTCCTTGTGCAACGTGCGCTGTATTGTTGACCGATGCACATTGACACCATCTGCAGCAAGATCATGCAGCAGGTCTTTGGAGGTGGTCTGTGGATTGTCCTTGACTGTTCTCACCATTCTTCTTCTCTGCCTTTCTGATATTTTTCTTGGCCTGCCACTTCTGGGCTTAACAAGAACTGTACCTGTGTTCTTCCATTTCCTTACTATGTTCCTCACAGTGGAAACTGACAGTTTAAATCTCTGAGACAACGTTTTGTATCCTTCCCCTGAACAACTATGTTGAATAATCTTTGTTATCAGATCATTTGAGAGTTGTTTTGAGGAGCCCATGATGCCACTCTTCATAGGAGATTCAAATAAGAGAACAACTTGCAAGTGGCCACCTTAAATACCTTTTCTCATGATTGGATACACCTGCCTATGAAGTTCAAAGCTCAATGAGGTTACAAAACCAATTTAGTGCTTTAGTAAGACAGTAAAAAGTAGTTAGGAGTGTTCAAATCAAGAAATTGATAAGGGTGCCTATACTTTTTCACCGGTCAAATTTTGTTTAAATGCGGATTGCACATTTTCTGTTAGTACAATAAACCTCATTTCAATCCAGAAATATTACTCAGCCCATCAGTTATTAGATATATGAAACTGAAATAGCTGTTGCAAAAACCCAAATTGTTATAAAGAAAAAAGGTTAACATTAATAGGGGTGCCCAAACTTTTTCATATGACTGCACTATTATTTGATCAAAAATAGTGTTTACTAAGTACCCTATGTTTATTTATTTGCACTATTGCTTTTACCTATTTACAGCAGGGTATATGTCCAGATAATTATTATTTGTATCATGTGTTTTGTTTATCTTATAACTAGTGTGAACATGCGCTTACAAGTTGCATTTTCACCGACTCATTTTTTTTTTTTTTGCTTTTCCCTTTAAACTTACTGTAGATGGAATAGGGAGAAAATTTGGTAATGCTTTTCTCAACATGGAAAAACAAATGAAAAAAAAACACAAAAGAAAGAGATTAAAGAAGTAGCATCAGATGTCTCTAAGATATTTTTTTAAAAAAGTTTATTTTTTTGTATTCAGTTGCTATAGCAGTGGGTAATTATTATTCCTTGCACCCCGCATTAAATGTCTGAGTGATTAAATCTGGATTCAATGTAATTATTCTCTTTGTCTAGAACTGTTGCAGAACTTTTCTTTTCTAAATAACAATAAAGGTGAAGGAAGCAGAAGAAGAGAAAGCAGAAAAATACTGATATATAAAATGGATATAAAATGGCCACTCCTACGACTCAAGAGAAAAGTTAATGGGACAATAAGTCATACAAAGCTATATTGTCACGGCTGTCTCTTTGCATTTGAGACTTGTAACAAATTCAGGGCTAGAATGCAATTTCTAGACTCACCCCTGTAATTAAATGTATTTTCCGTTCCTTTGGGAGGAGAAGGTTAATGTCATTATTTCTTGCCAGTAAACATTCTCATTACCATCCTAGGTGTTTCCGGTTTGGACCACTCCCAGTCCCTATATATACCCTCTGCTCTCAGTAGAGGGTGCCGGTTATTCACTCTTATTTGGATGCTTGGCCTGGAGGTGGAAGGAGCTGGTGGAATCCTGTCTGCAAGTTGCTGTGTAGGCTGCAGTCTTGGTGCTGACGGCAGCAGTCTGTTGGTGTGTTTCCCCCGTCTGTCTTTCTTTCACTTGTGTGTTGTTTTAGTGTAGCGATGGGGCTAGTGTGTCGCCCCTGCGGCTCCAGGTGCCACAGGGTACTGCACCTCACCCGAGGTGCAGTATTCATCTCGGATATGGAGGAGGTCGTCACCGGTAAACCACCAACAACACGCCAACCAACACATAACACAGGAGCTCTTCCACTGGAACTAAGCTAGGGTAGGTGCTGGGGTAGCCATCACGAGGTATGGGACCTCTTATCCACTAGTTCAGGAACTTGGGAGGCGGGGCACCAACAGGCATAGTTGGGAGCCATCACACACATTAGTCAGTCGGTTCTGAGCGCAGCCAGCGCCAGGTCACACTCAGGAAGAGTTAAGCAGAGACACAAACAGTTTGGGGCCTGTGGTCTAGAGCTGGAGGCTCGACCTGGGTTCTTAGGAAAGAAGGGGGATCCCAGGGTTCGCGGGGAGTGCGTAAGGCACCCGTGACCCCTACCACGGCCCAGGAGCTGGGGGTGGAGGGAAAACAAAGGAAGCAGACGCACAGAAGGAAACACCGGACTCGACCTCCATAGTATCCGGGATCGGCTGAGGCCCATCACAGCGTGCTCCAATGGCGGTGTGCTTCCAGTGAGTAAAGCTCTTGAACTGCACCCTTTGTGGGATCCCGTTACTGCTGGCACTTCCAACATCGCGCCCCAATGCCATCGGCGACTACTACCACCACTATCATCCTCCCTGGGGCCTAGCTCTACCTGTGGAGAGCTGTAACACCCGAGCTGTGTCACCATCCGCCCCAGATGAGAGCCTTTCCGCAGCGGTGGCTGATAAATGGCCGCATGCCACAGGAGGCGTCACAAACAACTACCCCCTTCCCCAACCTTTTATTGAGACCGCCAGGGTCACGGAGCCAGGCAAGGCCACCACGGTGACCCAGGAGAAGAACCATGGCCCAGTGACAGGTAACGTCAGAGCCCGTGGGCGCGTCACTAGCGTCCCAAACCTGTCCACTCACTAGCCAGGACTATTGTAGGATCACTCAGCTTCAGGTTCCTGCTCGGTGACAGGTGAGGAACCTGTATAAGGACTGGATAGGAGTGCAGCGTTCTCTTGCAGGTAAGTGGAGGAGGTGTCCATCATCCTTCTAACTACCGCTAGGGCACATCATTGTTAAAGTGTCCCCGGTGTACCCCTTGTGTTATGTGTCACTTCATGCACCATATTTCCCAGTCACAATCGTGACATATACATTGATCGACTTTACATATTAATATCACTGCTGAAATCATTAATGAAATTACCCACTTATCAATTAATTATTTTGGAGTTGCTCATGGAGACTTTTTTCAAACATTAGAAAGGTTTCGTTAACTTACTGTAGAGTCTCCCAGCATCTGACTTGAGTCCGTACCCTGTGTATTTGGTATTTTTGATGTTGATATTTTTATCTTTTTTATGCTGTTACTGTACAGTATATATCACCATGGAGCACTGACGTTATTGACTACGTCAGTAGAAGACATTTTCTGTATTTATGGCACTTTCTTTGCAATCATCCTACTTGGAACATCCTTTATGATGAGATGTGTTCAGGGTCATGTATAAATACTAGTACTGATGGGAAAATTGATGGAGGTTTTCACATATCCAGCTGAAAATATTGCTGCTATTGTGTGCACCGTTATTGTGCCTCGATCTATTCACATTACAATTAGTATCCATTGTTATGCTAAAATATTATGTAAAGGTGGAAAATGTTCCATTGTCTACATCATTAAATGGTAATCATTCAGCAATTGCCAGAATCATTTTTCATTCAATATTAATCTGATCTTTTTTAACAAGTGAGTTAGGAAATACAGTCAAGGGTGACTCTAATAAAATCCTAGTTCCAATACATGGCAGATAGTACAGTCCCCATGGAGCTATCTGGAATTAAAGTGGAGAAAAGTTGCTGACAAAATATTCATCTTATATGCCACATTGATAGTATTTTGTTTTTTGTTTCTTTTTTTGGGGGGGAGGTGGGGTTCACAAATTTTAGCCAATCCAGTGTGAGTTCACATAGTGTAATAGTTAGGATTAGCAAATGCAGCAGGATGTTCTCACTAATTAACGCAATGACCAAACTCAAATTCTACCTTCAGAACCTAATGGATGGGCTTTGCTGACTGCATTTCTCTTTTCTGAACTGATTGATATAGGGGATACAGTATATTGACCATCTCACAAATCAAGAAGCAGCCCAGGAAAAGTTGACCAGCCTATCTAACCATTACTTCACCCTAGTATTGTCGATTTTTCGGTGGTCAAAAGACCTTCTCATTATTCGGTGGTCAAGAGACCTTCTCTTATATTCCCATGCACACCCTCATCCCTAACACACTACCACAAATGCCTCAATAAAGACAGACTCAATAATTGGATAATATTAGCCACAACAGCCTTTATGAAAATAACTACAAACACTTATAAAAACCATTTTGAAAAACTGGTAAGGCCCTTGAAGGAACAAAAATTTGGTCATTCCAAACAACCATAATAAACATGAATACTCCCAGCCGTAACCCACTGGCTCAGGAGCACCATAACCAAAAGGGGTTCCTTCAGGAATACTCAATATCCAAGGACCCAACATTATCTTGCAGTAAGTCTCACAAATCATGAGGCCAAATAACCGAACTTATAAGTGATGGATACATATACTCATGGCTCCCCGGACCAATTTAAACCAACTTCAAGTCATCAAACACCACAACAAGAGCACTTTGGTAAACAGAATGTGACATGCACACAGTTGTAGAGCTGGTGCAAGCGAAAGGGGGTCCTGGGCCCCTAGAGCATCCAAGTAGAGAAATTTGCTACACACTCCTATAAATAAGACCTTATGTGAGGTCGAAACGTCATGCTTGTCGCCTTAACAGAGATTGAGGCAACAAGCATGACGTTTCGACCTAACACAAGGTCTTATTCATAAAGTTGCTGCAGTGGTTGTATCCCATGTATATTCATGTGATCAGGATTACAAGAGATCCCTGAAGGAATCCCAGGATGTGCCACCAAGAGTTAATACTGATACTGGAAATAGAGCACTCCCGCACCTTCTCATGTGCCTGCTGCATTTTTTTCTTTCAGGATACCTATTTAGTTAAGGGAGCATCATAATTAACTTCACCGGCATCACTGCCTTGGGAATTACTGGAAGGGCCCTTTCCCTTGTTCTTTTTGAAACATCATACAGTGCTATGCGATGATCCACCACAATGGGAGCAAAGGTCCTTAAACTTGCAACTGACACCAAATTTGCATTGGCCTTCATTGAATTGCCAACTCAGACCTGGCTTCTGTAGGCCCGAATGTACAGACTATATATAGGATAGCAGTAAGGAATAAGCTGGGCTCACTATATTAGACCTGGTGCTCGGGGGAAAAATAGTCCATATACAAATAGAGAACCCCGGCACACAGTATGGAAGGAGAAAAGCAGTCAATGGTTCTTGTTGTGTGTTCTAGTTTTATTCAAAAAAAGTTTTTCACAGCAAATTGTAATACAGTCTTTTCATGACAACAGGGAGTTGCATTAAAGTCCCATTAAAGTCCGACGTTTCGGCTCTTAATCGAGCCTTCACCAGGGACAAAAAGGTACTAAATTTGAACAGACAAGATCACAGAAAACATAATTACAATAATATCATGTTCAAAGAAAAAACATAACAACAGAGTTTCTTCATTCACCTCTCCATTCCCTCCTCTTCCCCCCCCCTCCTCTCCTCTCCATCGGATGTCCATCTGGTTAACACTGTCCCACGTGCACATATTTCACGCCTTAAAACCACATCACTTGAAGAAACTCTGTTGTTATGTTTTTTCTTTGAACATGATATTATTGTAATTATGTTTTCTGTGATCTTGTCTGTTCAAATTTAGTACCTTTTTGTCCCTGGTGAAGGCTCGATTAAGAGCCGAAACGTCGGACTTTAATGGGACTTTAATGCAACTCCCTGTTGTCATGAAAAGACTGTATTACAATTTGCTGTGAAAATTTTTTTTTGAATAAAACTAGAACACACAACAAGAACCATTGACTGCTTTTCTCCTTCCATACTGTGTGCCGGGGTTCTCTATTTGTATATATATAGGATAGGACTCGGCTCTACCGCTGAATAATTAGTGCTTTGGAGACAAATGGACATATAATAGAAGAATAGCTCTAGCACACAGGGATACTGGAAGGGATTAAACAAATGTTATTTTTATTTGTTTTCTGCAAAAATAGTACACCTCAACCAGAGCAAAAAACAATGTTTCAGCTATACAGCCTTTCTCAAGGTTTTGCATTTCTGTATATTGAGGAATGAGTCTGCGGTATTTGACGGTAATTGTGACTGGGGTTAGGGTAAGGTGCCCATGGATGCAGATACATGGTTCATAATGCAACCAAATAGAAGTAATGAGGGAGAAGGGATGGCAATTAAAAGGGTGCCTTTATGTGGCCCAAGGTGAAATAGGACCAAGTCCTGGTGAACACTGGTGGCAGTGGTAGTAGAGCCGCAGAGGCTGTGATGAGCGGTGAAACTCCGCCCACAGCCCAGTCACTCACGGACACTGGGGCCCGCCTCGGTGATGTTGGGTCAACTAGAAGTTGACATGACATCACCAGATCTCAGAGGTCACGTAGCCTGGGAGTCACTTGATGGGGATGAGTGGACCACAATAGCACTGTTCAAAGGCAGAATTTACTTCACAAGGTATTTGAGAAATGCCTTCTTTTTGAGTTTTACCTGGATGTGGCCACTAATGTTGAGTAGTGAACCACCTCTTTAATATTGAGTCAGCCAGAGGGAGGAGTGTTAGAGTTCAGGAAAAGAGTCTTTCCCATTTACAGGTTGTTGTGTGGTGTATGCAAAGGAGAAAGGGCATGTGAGTAGGTCAGGCTCAAGATGCAGAGTTAGCTCTCCAGAGATAGGAACCTCTTAGAAAGTAGAGGGTATTCCTACAAGCCAAGCTTGTGAAAAGTGTTGAGACAGTGTTGGCCAGCGGAAATGAGACCTTAGTGAAGGAAGGACTCCTAACTGAAGGACATTGGCAAGGGGGTAACAGCTCTACGAGTTGCCCTTGAAAGTAGCAAAGCAGTGCCAGAGGTATAGCAGCCAAGGCGACACACCTGGACCTGTGAGGCTTTATATCTGTAGGATATGGATAATCCAGTTGTATCCCTACTTTCCTGTAACATCTGTTGAAGAGAATAAGATGCCATCTGTAACTCTCACTAAAGAGCCGGTTCATTGTAGAGAGGAAAATGGAGAATGTATAACTTGTTATTCCATGTGTGTGAGTTTACCCGAATATAAGAGACATTGTTCTTAAGCCTTGGACAGTTTTCTTTATTACGGGTATGAAGAAAGATGGTACCGCACAATGTCCAATCCCAGAAGAGGTGAAGGCCTCAAGCTCAAAGGTACCAATATACCACAACTCCACACTTCCACTCACTAAACCTAATTTTCTGTAGGCTTACAAAACGCAGTGCTAGGCCGTGGCTACCACCTAGGACATATATATATATATACTAGAAGGCGGCCCGATTCTACGCATCGGGTATTCTAGAATTTACGTATTGTGTAGTTAATGTATGATTTTTGTTATATATATATATATATATATATATATATATAGATGTTGTTGTCTGTAGTTACCAAGTGTTTGTGTAGGGGCTGTACATGTTCTGGGTGTTGTCTGGGTGTGGCGGGGGTGAGAGCGTTGTTGTATGTGTGTTGCGTGTGTTGCGTTGTTTGTGGAGCGCTGTGTGTCTGTAGCGTTGTGTGTGTGTGTGTTGCGCGGTTTGTGTGGGTGTGGTGTGTTTTGGGGGGAGGTATGTTTTGTGCAATGTGTGTGTGTTGCGTGGTATGTGCGTATATTTATGTATGCCGCGGTGTTTGTGTGTTGGGTGTTGTGTGTGTGCAGCGTTGTCTGTGTGTGTGGGTGTCTGTGTAGGGCGGTGTTTGTGGTTCCCAGTGTGTGTGTGGTGTGTTGTGTGTGTGTGTGTGTTGGGGGGAGGTGTGCACCTCCCATCGTGCTCCATCCCCCATGCTGCGCACCCCCCATCGTGCTCCATCCTCCATGCTGCGCACTCCCAAACGTGCTCCATCCGCCATGCTGCGCACTCCCAAACGTGGTCCATCCGCCATGCTGCACACTCCCAAACGTGCTCCATCCGCCATGCTGCACACTCCCAAACGTGCTCCATCCGCCATGCTGCACACTCCCAAACGTGCTCCATCCGCCATGCTGCGCACTCCCAAACGTGGTCCATCCGCCATGCTGCGCACTCCCAAACGTGCGCCATCCCCCATGCTGCGCACTCCCCATCGTGCTCCATCCCCCATGCTGTGCACCCCCCCATCGTGTTCCATCCCCCATGCTGCACCAGCATCAGCCTCTCTGCCCCCAGCATCAGCCTCTCTCCTCCCAGCATCAGCCTCTCTCCTCCCAGCATCAGCCTCTCTGTCCCCAGCATCAGCCTCTCTGTCCCCAGCATCAGCCTCTCTCCTCCCAGCCTCAGCCTCCCCCAGCATCAGCCTCTCTTCTCTCAGCCTCCCCCCTCCCAGCCTCCCTCCTCCCAGCCTCCCCCAGCATCAGCCTCCCCCTCCCAGCCTCCCCCAGCATCAGCCTCCCCCTCCCAGCCTCCCCCAGCATCAGCCTCTCGCCTCCCAGCCTCCCTCAGCATCAGCCTCTCTCCTCCCAGCCTCCCCCAGCATCAGCCTCTCTCCTCCCAACCTCCTCCAGCATCAGCCTCTCTCCTCCCAGCCTCCCCCAGCATCAGCCTCCCCCTCCCAGCCTTCCCCAGGATCAGCCTCTCTACTCCCAGCCTCCCTCCTCCCAGCTTCCCTCCTCCCAGCCTCCCCCAGCATCAGCCTCTCCCTCCCAGCCTCCCCCAGCATCAGCCTCTCTCCTCCCAGCATCAGCCTCTCTCCTCTCAGCCTCCCCCAGCATCAGCCTACACCCTCCCAGCCTCCCCCAGCATCAGCCTACCCCAGCATCAGCCTACCCCAGCATCAGCCTACACCCTCCCAGCCTCCCCCAGCATCAGCCTACCCCAGCATCAGCCTACCCCAGCATCAGCCTCTCTCCTCCCAGCCTCCCCCAGCATCAGCCTCCCCCTCCCAGCCTTCCCCAGGATCAGCCTCTCTCCTCCCAGCCTCCCCCAGCACGCCGTGCTCCTCTGCCGACACTCACAGATCCGATCGCATACACTCACACACACACACTCACACATCACAACACACTCACACACATCCGATCGCATACACTCACACACACACTGACGATATCGCACATACGCGCTCACACTCACAACATCCGGAGATACCACATGCTTCTGGCCATGTGATCCTCCGGCAGGTCCTGGAAGGTCACTCCACAGTATCGCCGCCGAGAAGCAAGCGATATCCCAGGATGTTGTGAGTGTGTGGATGCGATGTGATGTGTGTGTGAGAGTGAGTGTGATCTGATGTGTGTGTGTGTGTTATTATGTGTGTGCGTGTGTATGTTCCGCCGCTGCAGGACCTTGATGCGCTGGTAACTATGCTACCATGGTTACCAGCGTATCTCGTCCCCCGCTCGCACGGGATCCCACACCAGCATACGGCGGCAACCCCAGCAATGCGAGGGTATGTGTCGGCTGGGTTGGCGGCGTACGCTGATGTGGGCTCCCGGGGGTACAGTACTCACCTGGGAGTCGTGGCTCCGTGTCGGTTCGGGGAATGCGTGTGGGGCGCGGGGCCAGAGCGAGCGTGCATTGCGTGAGGGGGGCGGGGCGTGGCCGAGTTGCAAATGCGTGCAGGGTGTCGGGGCGAGAGGCCAATCCGTGTGTGGGGCGGAGCCTGGGCAACCGGCCGGCCAATCCGTGTGCGGGCGGAGCCTGGACGAGCGGCCAATCCGTGCGGGGGGGGCGGGGCCATGGCGAGCCCAGCGGCCAATCAGCTTTGTGTCACCGTAAGGACACAATTTTGGAGCAAGACAGACAGAACGACAGACAGAATAAGGCACCGGCTGGTGGTCTCTATCCTTTTCTCTGCACTGTTTTGTGTAAGGTGGACTTCCTAGCGTGAAACTCAGGAGTCCGCTCCCGGCTGAATGTGGCCTAAAGAGCCATTCCCACAGACGCTGGCCCGTGGGATCTATGGGCCCTGGCGGTAACCTCTTATCCCTATCGGTGGGCTGTTGTCTTCTATGAGGGACTTTGGGTGGGACAGAACCTCTAGTCCTGGCCTCAATCAGTGAATTAACCAGTCCGCTTGTTTCCGGTTCTGGCTGCAGGGTCCGAGTAACCCCCTTTGTGCTACGGTTTCCGGGTCGGTTTCCCGTGTCGGTACTGGTGGGCTACAACCCTGTCCCGGTCCACCTCGGTTCTGCCGAGCCGTCTTCCCGTCTCCTGCTGAACTTTGCTGCTGGGGAAATACTTAGCTCCAGCCCACATTACTCTCCAAACTGAACTGAACTGAACCACAAACTAATCTGCTTGTTTTCCCGCCCCGGGCTGTCTGGGTGAGCGTGTCCCAATGCCTGGTCATGCCCACTGGTGTGTCTATCTTTCCCTAAGGGGGGTTACTAGGGTTTCTGGTTAGCTGTAAGTTTCCTAGTGGGGAAGGTGTTATGCGGGGGCCTATTTATAACTACCTGGTTTTGCCAGGGCGTCACAGTAGCATGCTCAGTAGAGGATGCCCTGAAATGAGGGTCTCTGATGATGCTTTGTTTCAGGCTTGTAGCACCGGCATCTCTACAGAGACACTGACTTACTACCCCAGCTGGGTCGCGTCCTCCCCCGCACTTCCACGGTCATCCACATGTACTGATGCCTCCTTCCCCTCCTGGGCTCTGTAGATGCTGCATAAGATTCCAGGAGTGCACCTAAGACTTGTGTGCGCACACCGGCCTTCCTCTTAAAGGGTTAGCGTGCCATGTACAGGAAATGGCTCTCAGCCTATGGCTGAAAAGTACTATGTATTTCAGGCACTTTCCCATTAGGGGAGGAGCCTGCACATCATTCAGTTAGTCAGTATCCCAGTCTGCTAGTGTACCGCCTCGCGGGCTCGGCCGGCTGCCGAGCCGCTCGGATCCGTGCTCGTCGGTGGGTGGCTTGAGCTCTCCACGGACCTGGGGGTCACGTCACTCTGAAAGGGGGTTGACGCTACACGCAGGGACTTCGGTGGTGGGTTCCACGGCCGGGGCCGCGTTGGTTTGTAGGGGATTTAAGTTCGTGATGCCACCCACGGGTTGTGGTGAATGGATGGACACCACCGCTGCCGTTGACTAGGCCTCCCGGGGACGGTGTTGCGCAGCTTGGTGTTGACCCCCTCCTTGGGTAGAGGAGTGATGGTCCCGGGGGCCCGAGGGAGGTGCTGAGGCGGGGGAGCGGGTGCGTGCTGGGTGCTAGTGCGGTGCGGCGCGATGCGCAGCCCGAAGGCACTGGTGTACTCACTATGATACAACACACTGGAGTCTCTGGTAAACCAAACGGGATGATGAACGGTGCCCGCAGCCGGCTGCAGCTTCCCCTTAACAGGTTGGTGGTTTCTGCCTTTCTCCTGCACCTCTTTAGTGTATATGTTATGACTCCTATGCCTCAGCAACGGTCGTAGTCCGCTCCCCGGCTTGCTGTGTCGGGAGAGCCCTGTTTGCCCGCAGACGCTGGCCCCTTGGGTCTCTATGCCTTGGCGGTGGCCTTACCCTAATGGTTGGGCTGTTGTCTTCAGTCGGGTCTTGTGTGGGAAAGGTCCTAAAGTCCAGTCTTCAATCAGTTGATTCGACTTAGCCTAGTTGTTTCTGGGCCTCGTACTGGGTCTGAGTACCCCTCCTGGTGCTCCGGTTTCCAATCGGCTCCCGGGTTCGGTACGGGCGGGCAACCGCCTGACCCCGAACCCTACGGTTCCACCGGCTGTAATCCCAGCTCCTGCAGGCGACCACCACCGTCTGCCTGCTTGCCAGAGGTGACTGGGCTCCAACCCAGACAGCTGGTGGACTATGGCAGGCCTGGTCACAGGTCTGCCCTTGAACTTGACTACTCCAGTCCACTGTCAAAGCTAATCTACTTAGAACTACTGTTTTTCCCACCTCCAGGCCTGTGAACTCCTCGGTGGGCGGAACCAACCGCCTGGCTCCACCCCCCTGGTATGGACATCAAACCTGGAGGAAGGTGACAAGGGTTTTGAAGTTTGACTGCTGTCACCTTTTTAGGGAGGGGGTGTGTGTGTGTGGGACTACCTGGGATGACCTGACTAGTCCAGGGCATCACACTAGCTTGTTATTAGGTCCTATTATCCTGGTGTCCGTCACCAGAGTCTGCCTTCCCATACCTGCATATTTCTGCCTTGCCCACCATTCATATCCGTACACCTGCCTGTCCAGCCTGCCTCCGTCACCCCAGAATGTACCTGTTTATTCCTGAGTCTGTCACTTGCCCTGAGGGTCAGCTGCCACAGTCCTGGTCTCTTCCCTGGGAGTGGTACCTTGCGTTCTCCTCGCGGTAGGCGCTTAGTTAAGCCCTTCCCAGTAAAAGATAAGACCGGGTTCTTCCTGTGGTCCAGTGGGTCCACTAACCTGCCTTTACACCAGCCACGAGCATTACAAGGGTGCAGGCAGAGACCGTAGCAGTGAATCACAGCCTCTGCCCCCTGATGACAGCTCATGTGGCTATCCCAGCATGCACTGGGGTTCTCAAATGAAGCATCATTACTAACGAAGTAGAAAAAAAAAACAGCTAGATAAAGTAGTAAGGTAGGGATAGGAAATTTTTAATTAAAATATATTAGAAAAAGGAAAAAATTATGACATTAAATAAATAAGAGTTTTAGCATTACATTAAAATTTAATTTCAGACCACCCCTTTAAACTCTGACAGATTTTCCCATCGATCAGAGCTGATTAATGGGGGGGGGTCCCAGTAACAGTTTGTGATCTCCTTATTGTCAAGGGTTCCTTCATTTGTCCAAAGCAGAGCACCCCTTTAATTGAACTCCTTCGCTTTGAATAGGCTTGATGTATTAGAGGACACTGACATTGTAAAGTTTGAAATATTAAATTTTATATGCAAAGCAATTCCTCTGTGATGAATGCACTCATCAGATAACGATTTCCTAATGCATTTTAACCAAGGCATTGCCACATTGCAATTCTGTGCCATGTAATTGGAATTTTGGAGCCGACATTCCACCTTGCACACGTCGCTATATGATGGTATCATTTAATTATAGGACTGTAAAGAGTAAACCGCAAACAGAATGACAAACTCTCACATTGGACAAAGTGCTCGAAAGAAGTAATTACAACAAATTTATTTAGAATTTCACAAAATGATTGAATTTTTCAGAGGTTAATTTAAAAATGTAAATAGTTCATTTTTTGAAGGATGCAGCTATATTTCTGCTTTTGGAAGTTTTTCCCCCTTTTGACTTTTTTAAGTTAAATTAGCTGACAGAAATATCAGGAAAATGAATCTATCGATGATCCCTCAACAGCCGCTACAACAGGGGGTTATGGTGATAGGCGGGCAGTTTGCCCATTCAGCTACCATTTGGAATTATTTAAACGTTTTTTTCCAGGAGTAAAGCGGGCTTCACACGGTATGATCTATCGTGCCATCGCACGAGCGATTGCACCCTCCCCGTCGTTTGTGCGTCACAGGCAAATCGCTGCCCGTGTCGCACAAAGTCGTTTAACCCCCGTCACACGTACTTACGTGCTGAGCGACGTCGCTGTGGGCGGCGAACATCCACTTCCTGAAGGGGGTGGGACGTTCGGCGTCACAGCGATGTCACACAGCGGCCGGCCAATAGAAGCGGAGGGGCGGAGATGAGCGGGACGTAAACATCCCGCCCACCTCCTTCCTTCCGCATAGCTGGCGGGTGCAGCGGGACGCAGGTAAGCTGTGTTCCTCGTTCCCAGGGTGTCACACAGTGCGATGTGTGCTAGCCTGGGTACGATGAACAACCTGCGCAAAGTAAAATAAACGATTTTTTAAAAATAAACAAGGAGTACACGATACCCAATTTCTCACCGATTTGCGATCGCTCATAGGTGTCACACAGGACTACGACGCCAACGAAGCCGGATGTGCGTCACGAAAACCGTGACCCCCGACGATCTATCGCACGATAGATCGCCTCGTGTGACGCCCGCATAATATTCGTTATTACATCAGCCTGTGCTGAGTTGAACTAATAGCAAAAAAAGTTTTCATTGACTTATCCCCTGTTCCAACGATGCCTTTGTACCCCTGATCCACTCTTCGATTGCTTATGCAGAGGCGACATCAGAACTACAAAGCTCACTTTAGCCCCATTCACTGTCTAGAGATGCTGGTCTATACAGGCAACAGGGCCATTGTGGTGTGGTGCCCTGGACAAGCCAGGACGTCACAGGTACTGCAACAACACACCCCACACCCCGGTTAGGCACACCAGTCACACACAAATCCTTGTTGCCTCCCTCCAGGGGCTGATGTACACACCAGGTGGGGTGGAGCCAGGCAGTTGGCCCCACCCACTGAGGAGTTCACAGTCCTGGAGGCGGGAAAAGGACGCAGAAGAGTTAGGGAGAGTAAAGTGGAAGGAGTAAGTGGCAAGAGAGGAGCAGTCTGACCGTGTCCGGGTACGTGGCCCGGGCACATACAGCAAGGTTGGCAGACGGTGGTGACCGTCTGCAGGAGGGGCCGATCGACGCGGAACCGTAGGACAGGGGTCGGGCGGTGGCCCGCCGGTACCGAACCGGGGAGTGAAGAGAAGCCAGCACCATCCGGCAGGGCCTACGGACCCCGACCAGGCTTGGAGTCGCCGTAAAACCGGTCAAATCCGTTAGCGACGGGAACCTCCGGGGTTTCCCAGCAGCAAAGACCCAATTGAAGGCAACTGCTCAACCGTGAAGGGAAATACAGTCACCGCCAAGGCTACAATTCCCAGGGCCAGAGCCTGCGGGCAAGAGGGGCTCCCTCGGCATCTATCCACGCTTGGGAGCGAGTTACCGGTGGGAAGCCATCGGAGCCGAAAACACACTACAGGTGCAGGGAAAGGCAGTCACCGCCAACCTACCGGGAGTGACCACCGCAGCCGGCTGCGGGACCCGTCCATCCAGCCGTTTGTTTTACCAGAGACTCCGTATATGTTATTGGCTGAGTGAGTACCACCGTGCCGTCTGGTACCGCGCTGCCCCCGCGACCCTGCACCCCACCAAACCCTGCCATCCACCTTCCAGTTACCCTCACCGGGCCCCGGGACCACCAAAACCCCCTACCCACGGAGGGGAGAGAAACATCTCAGCTGCTCCCTGTTATCGCTCTCACGATCCCCGTCCAGGGCAGCGGTGGTGTCCCAACCTCACCACAAACCGTGGGAGGCGTCACGAACCGACTTCCCAAACTCCAAAAACTATCCCCTTTTCACTCACGGGCGAGGAATGACGCTCGAGTCCCCGGATCCGGCCCACCGCTCGAGCCACCGAGCAGCAGCAGCAGCGCCGGACCCGAGCGTTGGGGAGAGCGCAGTGGCGGCGGCCTCCTCCCCACCCGCGACATAACTTGGTGTCACGAACAGGATCTTACCATTCTACCGCCTGGTAGAGATGCGCCTTGTGTCCCGCCGGAGATGTCCGGCCGAAAAATTTCAGAATCCGCCATCTTGGGCGCGAAAAGTTCCCCGCTCGAGCGTCTTCCCGAGCAGTGGAGACGCGAAAGCCGAAGCTCCGCCCCTGAAGAGGAGGTGCTGAGAAGAAACCAAGGAGGGGCGAAAACAAGATGTCTGCGCCCGACGAGGCCGCGGGAGAAGCGGCGGTCGCAGCCGCAGTGGCGCCCGCGAATGAGAATGTGCCAGGCCGTGCTCCGGCCGCACGAGCAGGGGAGGTCGCGGCCCCCACCATTGCCCAGGTGATGCCGTTCTCCTTGCCCTATGTGCCCGGAGCTACCTGGTTGCCACAGTACGACGGGAAACCTGATGCTTTACAGGTCTTCCGGAAGAAGCTTAATCCGGTCTTAGAACTGTATCCCCTGACCGATAAGCAACGTGCAGCGGTGGTGCTGGGGCAGCTAGCCGGCACGGCTGAGCAGGAGGCAGAGACCTGGGCCGAGGGGGACCGGGCCTCTGTGGCCACCATCTTTGAGAAGCTGCAGATCGCCTTCGAGACCCGCACCGAAGCCGAGCTGCGGATGCAGTTTTATCAATGCCGACAACGGCCCGCGGATAGTATTCGGGACTATGCCTTGCGCCTGCAGACCGCCCTCCGCACACTGAAGTGGGTGGACACCATTAATGATGCGGACAGCAACAAAATGTTAGTTGAGCAGTTCGTGCAGGGGATGGGATCCCCGGAGGACCGCAAGCAACTCCGGCTGTGGGCCCTAGAACACCCTAATGTGAACTTTGCCGTGTTAAAAGAACGGGCCATTAAAGCTCTGCTGCCCCCAGCATCCGAAGTCCCTGGGGCAGCCCCATGGCCAGCTGAGACGGCTCCCATCGTGGTGGCCCCTGCTCTCCCAACTCCTTCGGTGCCTGCAGCCCCAGGCGGAATGATGGAGGAACTGGCTGCCCAGGTCCGCCGCATGGATGGAGACCTCGCCAAGATCCTCGCCGCACTCCAGCCTCCAACCAGATCCCAGCCCCCGGGGAGGATGCAGCTCGCCGACAGCCCCGAGGGCGTCCCCTGGATGCAGCGGAGAAGGGCCAACGACTCACGGTATGGACCTCCGCTTTGTTACAGGTGCAGCAAGTCCGGCCACTACTCCCGACGGTGTCCGTTAAACGAGCAACCCCTGGGGCCACGGGCCAATCCTCAGGAGTAGAACCCAGTAGCCCCCCAGACTGGCGGGATCGGTACATTGGAGCCCGGCCCATCATCCCCCTGGCAGTAGACGGCTGATGGCCCTTCTGGACACTGGATCCCAGGTAACCACAATACCATACACACTGTATCAGCGGTATTGGGGGAAGGACGAACTTGCCCCCACAGACAGTAGCATGACACTGATCGCCGCTGATGGACTCCCATTGACCCAAGTGGGGTACAAACAAGTGGCCATGACTGTGGGACGAGCTGAACTGCAACACCAGGGGATGATTGTGATAATGACTGAACCCAGTGATCATAACCCGAAGGTAGTGCTAGGGACTAATGTGATGGAGCACTGTATGAGTGAGGTGCTGACCCTCCTGCGGCAGCTGGCCGACACAGCGGCAGGGAGCCGACAGAGAGCTGTGCAGCGTGAGATCCGGGCCTTGATGTATCGACAGCAAGTGAATGCGACAGGAGGAGAGATTGGAGGAGTGAGAGTGATGGATGCGGCCCCTTTGATTGTGCCTCCCAGGAGCGAGAGGATGATTTGGTGTAGGGCAGTGGTAGGTCCCCAAGGGCGAGACTACCCCGCCATGGTAGAGCCCATGCCCTCTGAACACTGGCCCACAGTAATGGCTGCCCGAGGGGTGGTAGACGTCAAGAAAGGGAGAGTGCCCGTAAGGGTGTTGAACTGTGGGGAAGAGGAGGTTAGGCTTCCCGGGTACGCTACCCTCGCCAAGTTGCTCACTCTAGATCCCCACACCATCCATGAGGCTGTTCCTCCGATCTCACCGCCTACTGCCAGTCCTCACCCATCCCTGGGGGAGTTAGATGAGTGGTGTCAAGAGTTACACGTAGGCACTGATGATACCCCAACACATCACAAAGAAGGGGTACAGGAGTATGAGCGAGTTTTCAGCAAACATTCTTTAGATTTTGGGCGGATTAAAGGGGTCCAACACCACATCCCCACTGGGGAACATCCCCCTATTAAAGAGAGATACAGACCTATTCCCCCTGCACACTACCAATGCGCCAAAGACATGTTGAGGAACATGAAGGAGGCGGGGGTTATTAGGGACAGCTGTAGTCCCTGGGCCGTCCCGTTGGTGCTGGTCAAAAAGAAGGATGGCACCATGAGGATGTGTGTGGATTACCGGAAGATTAACCAGATAACGCATAAGGATGCCTACCCTCTGTCCCGCATTGAAGAGTCCCTGGCAGCGCTGAGAACCGCTAACTACTTCTCTACCCTTGACCTCACCAGTGGGTACTGGCAGGTGGCCGTGGCGCCTGAAGACCGGGAGAAGACCGCCTTCACTACTCCCATGGGACTCTGTGAGTTCAATAGCATGCCGTTCGGGCTGTGCAATGCCCCCGGAACCTTCCAACGGCTGATGGAATGCTGTCTGGGACACCTAAATTTCGAGAACATCTTGTTGTACCTGGACGATGTAATTGTGTACTCACAGACGTATGAAGCCCAACTGGAGCACCTAGCTGAGGTGTTTGCATCCCTTGCCAAGTATGGGATGAAATTAAAACCCTCAAAGTGTCATCTGTTGAAGCCCAGAGTGCAGTACCTCGGACCGGAAGGTGTCGGCCCCGACCGCGAAAAGGTCACTGCCATCCAAGACTGGCCGAGACCGACCACGGTGAGGGAGGTGAGACAGTTCCTGGGTCTGGTGGGATACTACCGCCGCTTCATTAAGGGGTACACGAAAATAGCTGCCCCCATGCAAGACCTCCTCGTGGGACAGACCAAGACCTCTTGGAGCACCGTTGGCGTGGGAGGAAAAGAATGAAGAATCCTTCTGCCAGCTGAAGGCGGCTCTGACCGGAGAAGAAATCCTAGCGTACCCCGACTACAGCCGCCCATTCATCCTCTACACCGATGCCAGCAATGTGGGCTTGGGGGCTGTCCTGTCCCAGGTCCAAGACGGAAGGGAAAAGGTGATCGCTTATGCTAGCCGAAAACTTCGACCTACTGAAAGGAACCCTGAGAACTATAGCTCTTTTAAGCTCCAGCTCTTAGCACTGGTGTGGGCTATCACCGAGCGGTTCCGCCATTACCTGGCAGCAGCCAAGTTCACCACTTACACGGACAATAACCCTCTAACCCATCTGGATACAGCTAAGCTGGGTGCACTGGAGCAGCGGTGGGTGGCCAGGTTAGCCATTTACGATTTCACCATCAAATACCGGGCCAGCCGTACAAATGTTAATGCTGATGCACTCTCCCGGATGCCCCACCTGTCGGAAGAGGGGCCGGATGATGATGACCTCGAAGAGATCGAGTTGCCTACGTTTCACCGGCCGCTAGCTGAGAAGTTGCATGTCCATCAACAACAGGTGAACCTAGACCCGCTGCCCAGTCAGGGGTGGCAAGAAGCTCAGGACCAGGCACCTGCTGTCCGCTTGGTCAAGACCCTGGTGGAACAGGGCTCTGCTGGGATAGACCCTGCCGCCCCTGCCGAGGTCCAAAGCCTGTGGCGAGAACGAACCCGGCTGTACCTGCACCAAGGGAAGCTGTATCGGGAGCTGATCAACCCAAAGACCCACGAGAAGGTTCGCCAGCTAGTTATTCCCTAGGCTAGCGTGCCCACTGTCCTACAGGCATACCATGATGGTGCTGGGCACTTCGGGTGGAAAAAGCTGGAGATGCTGTTGAGGGAGCGGTTCTATTGGAGTGGAATGCGGGAATCTGTGGAGGTCTGGTGCCGAGAATGCGGTCCCTGCGCATTGAGAAGAAAGGACGAGGCCAGCCAGAAGGCCCCTCTACGCCCAATTATTACGCATCAACCGCTGGAGCTGGTTGCCCTCGACCACGTGAAGCTCACCCCCAGCCGAAGTGGTTATACCTACGCTCTGACCATTGTAGACCACTATTCAAGATTTATGGTGGTTGTCCCAGTTAAGGACCTGACCGGCCGTACCACCGCTAGATCATTCCAGGCCTACTTCTGTCGACCGCATGGGTACCCAGAGAAGGTGCTTACCGACCGGGCCCCGGCCTTTGAAGCAGAGGTATTCCAAGAATTCTGCCAGTTGTACGGCTGCAAGAAAATTCGGACCACGCCTTAGCATGCCCAAACCAATGGCATGTGTGAAAAGATGAACCACTTGGTCCTGGGCCTCCTTAAGACGTTACCGCTGGAAGAGCGGAATCTGTGGCCGGAGAAGCTACCTGACCTGGTCCATATGTACAACAACATCCCTTCCAGCTCTACAAAATGCACACCGGCGTACCTGATGAGATCTCGGCCCAGCCGGCTGCCAGTGGACCTAGAAATGGGTTTGGAAGCCCCAGAAGCACTCCCTTCGACTGCTGGATGGGACACTTGGCGGAGGGCGCAGTACCGACAGGTCCAAGAATACGTGGAAAAGAACTTGTGCCGGAGTCGGGGACAGCAGGAGCAGTGCTTCAACAAGAAGGCGCCTGCGGGTTCCTTCCAGCCTGGGGATGTAGTGCTGAAGCGAAAAAGAAGAACCCCCAAGCTGGATGATCAATGGGAAAAGACCCCGTATGTAGTACAACCCACCGGATGGGAGAATGGGAAGGCCTACCAGATCAGCCGTGACCAGGGGAAGACTTTGGCCACGGTTTCCCGAGACCACCTGAAGAGGTGCCCACCACCATTGAGGGTGGCAACTGAAGCTCCGGTTCCCAGACCGGCTGAGGAACCCCTGAGAAAAGGGGGTAATCCATACCATGATGGGTGACTTCCCGGCAGATTGGCTTACGCAGAACGGCGCAGTGATTCTTCCAGTGATACTGTTCCCACAACCCGTGGATGAGAAAGTGATGGAAGTGGTCGACAATGAGCCAGTGCCCAGGGATGCACCTGTACCCAGCTCCCCTATGCCTCCGCCTGCCCCACACGATAGACGGGAAGAGGAACCAGTTGTTCCCTCTGTCCCACTGCCTACCACCACTGACATTGGTCCCCGAAGGTCCACACGTCCCAACCTAGGTCGACCCCCGCTTAGGTACCGGGAAACTACCATTTAGGGGTGTGAAATGTTGAGAGTGCGAGTGAGTAAATGAAAAGTAATCAACCAAACTGTTACCAGATTTGCAACCGTGATTGAACCGGCCGTTGCCGGCAAGTTGTCCCTGAAGGGACCCTTTGCACCGTTGGCGTAAGGAACTACTTACGGACACGCCCGAGAACTTGCAGGGCAACCACAAACTTGTGGCATGTAAATAATTTTTGGCCTTATTCCGTGGCCGCCTCCGGAGAGGCTGATTTGGGAGGATGGGCCTGGAGGAAAGGGATGGCCCAGGCCTGCCACTACCGTAACCGGTGGAGATCCTCCGGGGGTCAGGGGTCCCCCATGGACGTGGGTCCCCTGAAAAAGACCGTACCCGCTCAGGCAGCTTGGTGATGGACTGGGGCAAGGGGTGCTGCCCACTTCTTAGGGGCAGCACCAGGGCCAGGTTGTTTGGGCGGGAGAGAGCGGAAGCCGTTACCGTTAATAAAAATATACCGTTAGTAACGTTAAAAGTACCGTGCCTCCCGTTAAGGGAAGTTTCATAAAAATATGCTTATGTTTAATGTTTTACTTGTTTCTACCTTTTTACAGTTTTACAAAATAAAACCGGTGATGGACGGGCAGCCCGCGGACGGTCTGCATTTAACCAAGGGGGAATATGGTGCCCTGGACAAGCCAGGACATCACAGGTACTGCAACAACACACCTCACACCCCGGTTAGGCACACCAGTTACACACAAATCCTTGTTGCCTCCCTCCAGGGGCTGATGTCCACACCAGGTGGGGTGGAGCCAGGCGGTTGGCCCCACCCACTGAGGAGTTCACAGTCCTGGAGGCGCGAAAAGGACGCAGAAGAGTTAGGGAGAGTGAAGTGGAAGGAGTAAGTGGCAAGAGAGGAGCAGTCTGACCGTGTCCGGGTATATACAGCAAGGTTGGCAGACGGTGGTGACCGTCTGCAGGAGGGGCCGATCGACGCGGAACCGTAGGACCGGGGTTGGGCGGTGGCTCGCCGGTACCGAACCCGGGGAGCAAAGAGAAGCCTGCACCATCCGGCAGGGCCTACGGACCCCGACCAGGCTTGGAGACGCCGTAACACCGGTCAAATCCGTTAGCGACGGGAACCTCCGGGGTTTCCCAGCTGCAAAGAACCGATTGAAGGCAACCGCTCAACCGTGAAGGGAAATACAGTCACCGCCAAGGCTACAATTCCCAGGGCCAGAGCCTGCGGGCAAGAGAGGCTCCCTCGGCATCTATCCACGCTGGGGAGCGGGTTACCGGTGGGAAGCCATCGGAGCCGAAAACACACTACAGGTGCAGGGAAAGGCAGTCACCGCCAACCTACCGGGAGTGACCACCGCAGCCGGCTGCGGGACCCGTCCATCCAGCCGTTTGTTTTACCAGAGACTCCGTATATGTTATTGGCTGAGTGAGTACCACCGTGCCGTCTGGCACCGCGCTGCCCCCGCGACCCTGCACCTCACCAAACCCTGCCATCCACCCTCCAGTTACCCTCACCGGGCCCCGGGACCACCAAAACCCCCTACCCACGGAGGGGAGAGAAACATCTCAGCTGCTCCCTGTCATCGCTCCCGGGATCCCCGTCCAGAGCAGTGGTGGTGTCCCAACCTCACCACAAACCGTGGGTGGCATCACGGACCGACTTCCCAAACCCCAAAAACTATCCCCTTTTCACTCACGGGCGAGGAGCGCCACTCGAGTCCCCGGATCCGGCCCACCGCTCGAGCCACCGAGCAGCAGCAGTGCCGGACCCGAGCATTGGCGAGAGCGCAGCGGCGGCGGCCTCCTCCCCGCCCGCGACAGTGGCACCCCAGAGGCTCTGGTTGCCACAGGGTACTGCAACTCAGTTAAGGTATGGTATCCATCTCAGGTAAGGGGGGGGGTTAACCATAGGTGTCCCACATTTCATCTCACATGCAATCAGGTGCTCCCCACTAGGAGCTGTCTTGGGGCAGATGATGGGTGGCCATATAGAGTCATGAGACTTTCCAGTCGCTAGGCCAACCACCAGGGGGCGGGCACCATTGGGGGTAGAAGTAGGCGCAATGCACTCACACAAGTCAGACAAGTCGGGACCATAGTTCTGACAAGACACCTTTGGAATACTTCGATCTAGACAGGGACCGGGGCTTGGAGTGGGAGCTCAGCCAGGGTTCCTAACTTCCACGGGGGACACCCTAAGGAAAAGACACTTTCTCTCTTTCTCTTCAAACACCGGTGGTGGCCCCTCACTTGCTTGGGATTGAGCAGAGCCCATGACGGCAGAGATCGGCACCTGGGTGCAGCTTTAATTCAGTGAGTAAAAGACACTTTTGAACCCACAGAGACTGTGTTGGATTGTCCTTACCGGCGTCGCCGCCCGGCGCTTTGGGCGCCAACGGCCATTATCTCCCTCGTCATCCACACGGGGCCTGCTCCGCCTGTGGGGAGGGACACCATCCCGGCTGCCATAACACCTGCCCCGGCGAGGAATTCTGCAGCTGCAGCTAATCCCACAGGTGGCGTCACGACAAACTTTCCCAATCACCCCGCTTCCCCTTCCTTTTACTGAACGCCTCGGGGCAACGGAACCAGGCAGGGCCACATGTGACATCGCCTGACCAGACCTGCAACGGCCCGGCAATGAGTAGGTTAACCACCTGCCCCGTGGGGCGCTGCACCATCATAAAGGTTGGGAAAACTTGGCAACTGCTTAGGGACCACACCCTCTAAGGGTTTTAAGCTCAAACCGCCTTGATAATACAAATTCTGTATTATCATTGCAGTTTCCAGATTATGACTTCAAAAAGACCTTTGGTGACCTCTTTGTCACGTGATCATGATGTCACCAAATATTCTTAACACTGTGGGACTCCAGGAATGCACAACATGTGGCGTGCAGGAACTTGGAGATCCCGCTTCTCTACTTCTTATACTCAAATGTATTCATGTCTTGCAGATGCGAATACCTTTTAGTAGTGCAACACCAGGTCTGAGGCAAAGGAGAGCTCCTCGGTCCCTGTGTTAACATGCAGTGGCGTAATGAGGTCAGCACTCTGCTAACGTCATCACACTCCCACTGGCTGCAGGGCTGCAGAGGAAGAGAGGACATGGCGGGCACTGGTAAATACTAAAGGGGAGCTGAAGATGGGATGTGGAATAATTTTAAATAAGGTGGCCATGGTGTGGGAAAATTGGTGTTATTTTACAAGGCACATTATGGGCATTGGGGGACTTTATGAGACAACAAGGGACAATATGGAGCAAATTGGGACAATATAGAGAAATGGAGGACATTATGGAGGCAACTGGAACATTATGAGGCAATGGAGGACTTTATGAAACAAGTTGGGACATTATGGATTAATTAGTAGTGGATTTTGAAAGGGGGCATAATATCATGAGGAGCAGGGGGGACTTTATGCAGAGATGTAGTGTGGGGGATATATTAAAGTAAGGGGCAGTTTGGGGGGCTATTTTGGAGAGAGCCAATATGTGGGGGATATTTTGGCAATGGGCAGTATGTGGGGGATATTGAGAGGGGCAATGAATGGGTGTATATTAAACATACAGGCAGTGTATGGGGGCATATTATGGAAAGGGGCAGTATGTTGCAGAATATTATCGAGAGGGTCAGGGTGGAGGGCATATTATATAGAAGGACAGCGTGTGGGGGGATATTTTGTGCAGAAATCACCATGAGGGGCAATTTTTTATTCAGGTGTGTAGCATAGGAGATATTTCTAGAGCAGTATAATGATACTTTAATTATTAAGGGCACCATGTCGGGACATGCTGCTGAAGACGGAGAAGACAGAAATCTGGAGAGAAAAGCTGTGGGAGTGAAATCTCCTTAGGCATTTGACTACATAGAATAAGGGACGGGAACTACAGTACTCCAATCTGAGATGAGTAGAGATGAGTAGAGATGAGCAAACCTTAACTTTAGAGTTCAGTGTTTGTAGAGATAAAAATCCACATTTAACTTTAATGATCGCTACTTCCAATAGGTGGCGCTGCGCTAGATTTTGTCTCCTGTCCTGCAGAGAAAGTTTGAATATTTTGCAGAGGGGCATGGCAGCTATAAGTCCCCTTACTAGCATCCAGAAAGACTGGCTTGCAAAGTCTCCATAAGGAGAATAGTGTTCCCCCGTGGTCCCACAAAGCTTCTCATAGCCAGATCAGACACCCCATACTTTGCACTGACGAGGGGCAAGCACCCCGAAACACCGTGTCTGCAAATTGGGATTCTGATCTGGCATATATATCCTAAGTTATATTGAAAGGATTGTTAAAAATCCACATTTAACTTTTAGGATCGCTACTTCCAATAGGTGGCGCTGCGCTAGAGTTTGTCTCCTGTCCTGGAGAGAAAATTTGTAGAGAACACAGACGTTACAAAAATTCAGTGTTCAAGTTTGGAGTTCGGGTGCTTTACGTATGCAAACCACTCAAGCAAACATCAGTTTACTCGTGTACGCTCAGTTCTTGGTCCAATGAGAGCCGCTTGCAATGTTTGAACGGCTCGTACTGTGGGTAACAACAGTGTTTTCGGATGTAGTCTGCACAAACCCTCCCAAAAAAATGAAAAGGCCCCACCCACTCTTCCCCGGAAGGGCTCTGTTTATGACCGGCTGTATATGGGTGGAGAGCCAAACTGCCAATTAGTGACTTCCAATGAAGTTCGGGTCAAGTCTGGGTCCAGAACAGAACTTTATATTAAGTCTGTCTGAACCCACAGAACCCGAACTTCCATAGGTCCATTCAGGACTAGAGATGACGTCATCCATAAGGGGCCTGCATGTAAACGTTTATTTGTGATCCTGCCTGCGTCTCATCAGTATTGTGGTTCCTTTATGGTCCGTAGTCTCATGATAATTGATAACAACAACTTGCAGTATCTCCTTACCATTGGTAAGGGCTTACAGGGAATTCTACATTCAAGTCATACAATTATTTATGGGGCTGTCCTGACATTACACTTCATCGCAGTACTAAACTTGATGCCATAAAGATGTACTGATGGTGGCTCTGGCACCCCATTCATGTAGTGAAGGTGGCTCTGGCACCATACTCATGTACTGATAGTGGCTCTGGCACCCCACTCATGTACTGATGGTGGCTCTGGCACCCGACACATGTACTGATCGTGGCTCTGGCACCCCACTCATGTACTGATGGTGGCTCTGGCACCCCACTCATGTACTGATGGTGGCTCTGGCACCCCACTCATGTACTGATGGTGGCTCTGGCACCCCACTCATGTACTGATGGTGGCTCTGGCACCCCACTCATGTACTGATGGTGGCTCTGGCACCCCACACATGTACTGATGGTGGCTCTGGCACCCCACTCATGTACTGACAGTGGTTCTGTTTGTGAGTTTTAAACGCAATAGTTGATAATAAGAATTTTTTGTTTTTCAGTTAATTGCTGGTTGTATTTCTCTTCAAAGATATTACCTGAGATAAGAAAAAACTAAAATCAACTCTATCCATGGCTCACGTTTGGTAATGCACACCCTTATTTATTGGCAATGTAAACTTTTACAGCATGTACAACCCCTTTAAATTTCTGTTATGTTTTAACTGTGAAAAAGATATAATTGAATATACCAGAAGATAATTGTACAATTAATTAAATGTCAGCTCTAATAGAGGAAAATATCAGGTGCACAATGACCTCTGCTTCTCTCAGCTTCTACTGTATATGCCAATTAATTGTTCAGATGTGAGCATATCCGCTACAAGATTTTCCAGGTTATTTCCCAATACGTCTCCCTAGGAAAACATTAAACACCTTTAAATGTTAAATGCCCTTTTGCTGTTCATTATAATTTACCCTTTACATACATAAATTTATCAATTCCTTAAAATGCCTATAATTAACCTCTCCTTTATATATTCTCCAGTAATCCACGTTTTCGTGAAACGTTTGCTCTGGAGCACACTAGTATTAGTTAATTCTACTACATTGCGCCAAGGTAGTACATAGACCATTTGTCTGCCTGTTCAAAATCATACTATCATACATGTACAAACTCCAATAGTTCTTTACAGTGACCATAAAATAGCACCAAAAATTATAGTGGCCATAGTTCCTATATAATGGTACCACTGGTTCCAACTAAGGGCTATACTATAAACACAGGGGTCATAAAGACTGGTGTATCAAAGCTACATGAGCAGAGTGTTAAGTTTGTATACACTGGAAAACTATATACTATCTAATATATTAAACTAAGGAATTAAAGGGGTTGTCTATAACTATGTTTTATTGCCTCAATGTGTTCAAGATAGTGGCAAAATACCTGTGTAACTGTCACGGGTGTGTCACGGGTGACAGACAGTCATGTAGTTTCTGGCCATAGAAGGTCACTGGCTGTGCAGAATTCTCCCTGACTTTCCATTGTTCATGCTGTCAATATTTATTGGTATAGGTGGCTTTCCTGCAAGATTCATCGCTCTCTTTTTTTGGACCCAGCAGGAACTCGCTCTCTTGATCCAGCTGTTGATTGTCAGTATTCCCTTGGTGCTTAAATACCCCTTACTTCTTTTGGATTGGTGCTGGTGATATTTTCCATTCCATCAAGCCAAGGTTACAAGTATGTGGCTTGTACTCCTCTGTGGTTTCATTGCTGAAAACTCTGCTGAATTTCTACCTGAATCTAATAAGTTGTTTATGCTTTTCCCTCTGTGTGTCCTCCTTGTGTGTTCTATAGTTGTATAGTGGGGTTGACTGAGAGCTATTTCCCTATTTAGGGCCAGGACTAGGAATACCTAGGGTCAGGTATCCGGCTTGGTGCATAGGTGCGGAACCTATCTAGGGTGGTGACGGACCCCAGGGACCAGCAGTAGGTTCGGTCAGGGGTCACCATCTTCCCTCTCCCTAGACACAGTTTCTCTTCCCTTTCACCGTGCGCCTGGTACATGTCCATAGCTAGCGTGACAGTAAGGCTACTTTCTCACATCAGTTTTTTGGCACCAGGCACAATCCGGCAAAAAACTGATAAAACGGATCCGGCGTCTGTTGCCATCGGATACATTTTTTTCCCTCATAGACTTCTATTAGCGTCAGATTGTGCCGGATGACCTTGCGTTCCATCCGGCTTTTGCCGGATCCGACAAAATTTGCTTGTTCGGTGGCCGGATGGAACGTTGAAGGGAACGTTTTTTGTCTCTGGCGAAAAAACGGATCGTGCTGAATCAGACGCCGTACGGCTTTTTTTATGATGGAAGCTTATGGGTGCCGGATTCGTCGTCATCCGTCATATGCAGGAAACCGGCGTCGTCTTCCATTTTTTGTTTCTGGGCATGTCCAGATGTTGTATAAATAGTCTCTCTGTCTCTCTCTCTCTCTCTCTGTCAATGTGTCGGTCGGTCCGTCGGTCTCTCTCTCTGTCGGTCAGTCTCTCTCTGTCGGTCGGTCTCTCCCTCGCTCCTTTATACTCACCGATCACGGGCACGGCGCTGCATGGTCACACTGCTTTGGCGGCTTCTCCTGCTTTTGAAAATGCTGGCCGCTCATTATTCCATCTCGTATTCCCTGCTTCCCGCACCCACCGGCGCCTATGATTGGTTGCAGTCAGACACGCCTCCAAGCTGAGTGACAGCTGTCTCACTGCAACCAATCACAGCCGCCAGTGGGCGGGTCTATATAGTGCAGTAAAATAAATAAATAATTTTAAAAAAATGACGTGTTGTCCCCCCCAATTTTGATATAGCCAAGGTAAACCCACACGGCTGAAGGCTAGTATTCTCAGGATGGGGAGCTCCATGTTATGGGGAGCCCCCCAGCCTAAAAATATCAGCCAGCAGCCGCCTGGAATTGCCGCATCCATTAGATGCCACAGTCCCGGGACTCTACCCGGCTCATCCTGAATTGACCTGGTGCAGTGGCAATCGGGGTAATAAGGAGTTAATGGTAGCCCATAACTGCCACTAAGTCCTAGGTTACTCATGGCAGGCATCTATGAGACACCCCCCATGATTAATCTATAGTGAAAGTAAATAAACACAAACACCGAAAAACCCTTTATTTGAAATAAAAGACAAAAAACACCCTCATTCACCACTTTATTAACCCCCAAATACCCCTCCAGGTCCGACGTAATCTACACAAGGTCCTGCGACGCTTTCAGCTCTGCTACATCAGAAGCTGACAGGAGCGGCAGTAGAACACCGCCGCTCCTGTGAGCTCCACGCAGCAACTGAAGTGAGTTGCGCTGTCAGCGGGGACGTCACTCAGGTAATGCCGGTGTGTGTGGTGATAGGGGCGGTAGTGCCAGCGTGTGTGCGGTGATGATGGGTGCGGTAGTGCCTGGGTGTGTCTGGGGATGATGAGGTGGTAGTGCCGGTGTATGCAGTGATGATAGGTGCGGTAGTGCCTGGGTGTGTGCGTTGATGATGGGGGCAGTAGTGCCAGTGTGTGCAGTGATGATAGGGGCGGTAGTGCTTGGGTGTGTGCGGGGATGATGGGGGCGGTAGTGCCAGGGTGTATGTGATGATGGGTGCGGTAGTGCCTGGGTGTGTGCGGGCATGATGGGGGTGGTAGTGCCGGTGTGTGCAGTGATGATGGGTGCGGTAGTGCCTGGGTGTGTGTGGGGATGATGGGGTGGTAGTGCCGGTGTGTGCAGTGATGATAGGGGCGGTAGTGCCTGAGTGTGCGCGGGGATAATGGGGGCAGTAGTGCTGGTGGGTGCAGTGATGATAGGGGCGGTAGTGCTTGGGTGTGTGCGTGGATGATGGGGGCGGTAGTGCCGGGGTGTGTGTGGTGATGATGGGGGCGGTAGTGCCGGGGTGTGTGTGGTGATGATGGGGGCGGTAGTGCCGGGGTGTGTGTGGTGATGATGGGTGCGGTAGTGCCTGGGTGTGTGCGGGGATGATGGGGGCGGTAGTGCCGGTGTGTGCAGTGATGATGGGGGCTGTAGCGCCGGGATGTGCAGTGATGATGGGGAGGTAGTGCCGGGATGTGCAGTGATGATGGGGGCGGTAGTGCTGGGGTGTGTGCGGTGATGATGGGATCTCTCTCTCTCTCGGCATGAAAAAAAAACAACGGATCCGTTTTTTGCTGGATCCGTCGCATCAGTTTTTACACAATCTGCGACGGATCCGTTGCATCAGGCACAAGCCGGATTGTGAGTTATGCCAAAAAAACTGATGTGTGAAAGTAGCCTAACAATGAGGGGATCACCCTAGTCTCCTGTCCTTTTCAACTCATATGGTCGGTCGCAGCAGTGACCGACACATTTTTACGAACGTTATCTTACATTATGATACCAATACCAAATTTGTATATGTACTTTTAAAAAACTATTAATTTTTTGTGTCTGTTATGTGCTGAGAGTCCTCAAAAAAAATCTTATCAATGAAGTTATTTGAGGGGTTGTTTTTGCATTACCAGCTGTGACTTTTGTTGGTACCATTTTGGAGTACAAGAAAAAACCTGCAATTCTGTAATCGCTTTCTGAGTTTTGCTTTTTATTATGTGCGCCCTCCAGGATAAATAACACGTTAGTTTTATAGTACAGGTTGCAGGGCCGGCTCCAGGTTTTTGTGGGCCCTGGGCGAAAGAGTCTCAGTGGGCCCCATCCACACATAGACATGCACAGATACATACACATACAGGCATACGTACACATACTTATTTAAAGAGAAATTCACAAAAACACATATAAATAGACATAAATCTATACACAGTCATATACACTGACATACAGACACACATGATACATGCACACACACATTATTTTTATATATTTATACTGTACATATATTTCTAATATTGGGAAGCCGGCAACAGCCTCATTCACCTCTCGGCTTGTCTAACAGACATGGCCGCACATAGAGCACACTAACACTGCTGTATATACATCACAAGAGAGGCTGGAGACATACACATTACTGGGGGGAATACATATTACTGAGGAAAGGGGTATACAGCAATGGGGGGCATACAGCTCTAGAGGAGGGCAGTAACTCTGAGATGGGGGGGCAAACAGCTGTGAGGTGGGGGTGACATGCAGCTCTGGGGGTATACAGCTCTGGGGTGGGGGGGGACATACAGCTCTGAGGGGGTATACAGCACCTGGGTGGAGGGGACATACAACTCTGGGGGTATAGTAGTATGCAGCCCCCATATTCCTCTATATAGTGTTATGAAGCCCCCATTGTCCTCCATATAGTATTATGTAGCCCCCATATGCACTATGCAGCCCCCATATAACATTAAGCAGCCCCCATATAGCACAATGCAGACCCATATAGCATTAGGCACCTTCATGTAGTGTACAGCCCACATATAGCACAATGCAGACCCAGATAGCATTAGGCATCCTCATGTAGTATACAGCCCCTATATAGCACAATGCAGACACATATAGCATTAGGCATCTTCATGTAGTATATAGCCCCTATATACCACAGTGCAGAGCCAGATAGCATTAAGCACCTTCATGTAGTGCAGAGCCCCTATATAGTACACTGCAGAGTCAGATAGATAGCATTAAGCACCCTCATGTAGTATACAGCCCCTATATACCACAGTGCAGAGCCAGATAGCATTAGGCATCCTCATGTAGTACACAGCCCCTATATAGCACAGTGCAGACCCAGATAACATTAGGTATCCTCATGTAGTACACAGCCTTATATAGTACAGTGCAGACCCAGATAGCAACGTGCAGAGCCAGATAGCAATAGGCACTGTCATGTAGTATACAGCCTGTATATAGGACAGCCTGTATACAGCACAGTGCAGAGCCAGATAACAGTAGGCACCCTCATGTAGTATACAGTGATTATATACATACTCACTTCTCCTCACTCCCCCGCTGCTCCAGTCTCCTCGGCACGCCCACTGCTGTTGCTCGCTCTGACCTCTCAGCAGGCGCACAGTGATGCTGTCACCGCACTCCGCTGCAGTCCTGTCAGAGCGCCGACAGTCACAGCGGGGAGAATGATAAGAGTGGGAGCGCGCCGCTCACTCTCTCATCATTGCTCTCAATTGTATCGGCAACTGCGATGACGATACAATTGAAAGCGCGATCCTTGGCGGGGGGAGGGGGCGGTGACAGCGCGGGCACCGGGCCCCCCTGAGTAGCGGTGCACCACTCCTGCCACTGCGAGTGGGCCCCCCGGCAGCTCAGGGCCCCGGCATTTGACCGGGTTTGCCGGGTGCTGACGCCGGCCCTGACAGGTTGTCACAGTTGCAATGATGTCCATCTATGTGTGTTTATTTCTTGTTTTATATTTGTAACATAATAAAGCATATTGTAAAAGTTTGTTTTGCTTGTTTATGTGTTTATATTTTTTTTAGCTCAAGTAAGGGCCTTGACTATGCGATTGCAGTATATCTGTCACAATTTCTATGGGATAGTGGGGAACCAGGGCCCCTAAGATGTCCATGAATCTAGGGGCATAAGCTATTCCTATTCTCAGAGATACCCCTAATGGTGGGGATGACTGAGTCTCCTTCCTGGCCCTGCTCCTGACCAGTCTTGATATGATACTTCCTCCACATAGGATGGGATGGGACAGGAGAGTAATGAAAGTTACTAATTTAGACAGACAAGCTATCTCACAGCATGCACACAAAAGTAAAGACAATAAGAGATTCAGGAGGAAACACAAGAGTAGGAAGGAAGTTACAAAACAACAGGGGTAAACTCCAGAACTGCACCAAGTAAATAGCACACTTTTCACCAATGAATCTGGGACATCAGACCTCACAGACCAACATAGAAAATGTAGCTGACATGGGTAGACAGATTCGCCCAGCATAAATAGTAGGGGAGCAGATGTGATATGCCTCCCCACAACATGCGATGAAGAAGCAAACAGACTAGCAGAAATTAACTCTTGCTAGTCTTCCTATGAGTCAACAGACACCAGGTCGATGCCTGAGTCTGTCTGTGTTGATCCCAGACACCAGAAAAACCATTGAATGGAGTGTCAGAATCTGCAGGGTGAATCGAGCGCAATGCCGCCATGACAGTCGGCAAAGTTTAAGCAAAATTCCTATCGTCCCAATCAGTTTAACACTGCAAGTTGCTTATTAGGCTTTTGGCTACCACGTGAAGTGTCTTCCTCTGTTTAATCACTTAGATGCAGAATTTGCTGTCGACAGCAGCATCTGAGCGGTTAACGGCCAGCATCAGATTTTGACACACAACAACAACATTCAGTACCTTCCTTATTTTTTTTACACACGTTACAAAAGTTCACACAAACTATATTAATAATATATTGTTGGATAACCTTTTGGGGTGTTCCTGTCGTGGGCGGGGAGGAGGGTGTCAGCACACCGCGCTCACCCCTTCTGCTCGGGTCCGGCAGCTGCTCAGTGGTGGCTCGAGCGGTGGGCCGGATCCCGGGGTTTCTCGAGCGACACTCCTCGCCCGTGAGTGAAAGGGGGGTTTGGGATGTTGGGATAATGTCCGTGACGCCACCCACGGTTGTGGTGATTTGTAGCACCACCGCTGCTCAATGCGGGGATCCCGGGGATGGTGATGGGGAGCAGCCAGGTGTTGTGTTGCCCCTCCGTGGGTAGGGGTTGGTGATCCCGGGGCCCGGTGATGGCTTGGGAGGTGCAGGGCTTGGTGGGCGCAGGGACGCGGGGGCAGCGCGGTGCCTTGCGGCACTGTGGTACTCACTCAGCCTGAGACTTGGACACAGTTTGTACGGTAAACCAAACGGCTGGTAGGACGGTCCCACAGACAGCTGCTTTGCTTCCCCGGTAGGTGACGGTGATGTCCCTCTTCCTTGCACCTGTATGTACGGATGGTTGCGATGGGTCCCCACCGGTAACCCGCTCCCCGGCTTCAAGCTGGGCCGGAGGAGCACTACACTTTGCCCGCAGGCGCTGGCCCTCAGAGACTGGTGCCCTGGCGGTGGCGGTGCCTCTGTTGTACAGGTTGGACTGTTGCCTTCAATCGGGACTTGGTTGTTGGGGGAATCTACGTCCCCTTCACTGACGGATTCGGCAAATTTGGCGACTCCTAGCCTTGCCGGGGTCCGAGAGGCCCCTGCCCTGGTGCTGACTGTCTTTCGGAACACTGCTCCAGACCACCGGGCACACAGCCAACGGGGTCCTTCCAGGAACTTCCAAACGGTCCCCCTCCGGACAGTCACCGCCGTCGCTGACCTTGCTGTACTAGCCCTACACAAAGCTGGGCTCTCAGGCTTTCCTTTCTTCTTGTCTCCTCACTTGCTTTCCTCCTTTACCACTTCTCTCTCTTTACTCTCACTTTCACTTCTCTGTTTACTCTAGCCCTCAGCTAGACTGCACTCTTCCCCTGCCCGGGGCTATCTGCCTGGTAACTTCCTGCCTCCAGAGTTGTGAGCTCCTTGGTGGGCGGAGCCAACCGCCTGGCCCACCCCCTGGTGTGCATCATCAGACTCCTGGAGGAAGGCAACAAGGATTTTTGGTTCAGCTTAGGTGTGCCTACCTGGGGTGTGGGGTGTGGTGGTGTTGTGACCTGTGTCCCCTGGCTTGCCCAGGGCGACACATTCCCCCTTAGCAAAATGCAGACCGTCCGCGGGCTGCCGTCCTACACCGGTTTTATTTTTCTGTAAAAGGGGATAACAAGGTTAAACAAACATGCATAACATTTTTAATAAATCTTCCCAAGACGGGAGGCACATTTTACTTTTAACGTTTCAACGGTATACGGTCACGGTTTCCGCTCTCTCCCACCCAAGTAACCTGGCCCTGATGCTGCCCCTAAAACCCAGGCAGCACCCCTTGACCCACAGTCCAGCACACGGTACCCGAGCGGGATCTGTCCTTCCCTCCAGAGGGTAGCCACCGGTTCCTTTGGTGGCTGGGCCCCAGCCTGCTCTGCTGAGGGCCCTCCCTCCAACCTGCCTCTCCTGAGGCGGCATTGCGGAAAGCGGTAACGGTACCCAACATATTTACAAGCCACTAACGTTTGTGGTTGCCCTGCAGAGTTCACGGGCTTGTCCATGGATAGTTCCCATGCATTTTTAAACGGTCCCCACGGGGACAACGGTGCCGGCTCCAGCCGGTTGCAAATCACACGGTGAATCAGGTGAAAACTCGGATAATCATTTTTTCATTTTTCAAAACTTTCAAACTTTTCAAACAAGCAACAACACTCTCTTACATTTGCGGACCCCTTTTACTCATAGAACGGTCTCCCTGTACCTAAGTGGGGGTCTACCTAGGTTGGAACGGGTGGACCTTCGGAGCCCGGTGTCAGTGGTGCTAGATAGTGGGGTAGAGGGAACAATCGGTTCCTCCTCCCTGCTATAGTGTGGAGCAGGCGGAGGTGCAGGGGGGCTGGGTGCAGGTTCATCCCTGGGCACTGGCATTGGTTCTGGCTCACGGTTAACCGCTTCCACTACTTCTTCATCCACGGGTTGTGGGAACAGTATCACTGGAAGGATCACCGCGCCGTTCTGCGTAGGCCAGTTTGCTGGGAAGTCACCCATTATAGTGTGGATTACCTCTGCTGCCTTCTCCACTGGTGGAGGAACCGGTACTTCAGCCTCTGCCTTCAACGCTGGGGGGCATTTTTTTAGATGGTCCCGGGAAACTGTGGCCAGGGTGCCCCCTTGGTCATGACTGATCTGGTAGGTCTTCCCATCTCCCCATTCTGTGGGTTGTATGACGTAAGGGACTTGCTCCCACTGATCATCCAGCTTGTGGGCTTTTCTCTTTCGTTTCATTACCACATCTCCTGGCTGGAAAGGACCTGCGGGCGCCTTCTGATTGAACCGGTGCTCTTGCTGTTCTCGACTTCGACTGAGGTTTTTCTCCACATACTCCTGGATTTGCCGGTACTGTGCCCTCCTCCGACTTTCCCACTCTGCCGTTGAAGGGAGTGCTTCCGGGGCCTCCAACCCCATCTCCAGATCCACCGGCAGGCGGCCAGGCCGAGCCCTCATCAGATATGCTGGGGTGCACTTCGTCGAGCTGGACGGGATATTATTGTACATGTCGACCAAGTCGGGCAACTTTTCTGGCCACATGTTCCGTTCTTCCAGCGGCAGCGTCTTGAGGAGTCCCAGGACCAAGTGGTTCATTTTCTCGCACATGCCGTTGGTTTGGGCGTGGTACGGGGTGGTCCGAATCTTCTTGCAGCCGTACAACTGGCAAAATTCGTGAAACACTTCTGCTTCAAAAGCCGGGCCTTGGTCTGTCAGCACCTTCTCGGGGTACCCGTGGGGTCGGCAGAAATAAGCCTGGAACGCTCGAGCAGCGGTTCGACCAGTTAGGTCCTTAACGGGGACGACCACCATAAATCTTGAATAGTGGTCTACCATGGTCAATGCATAGGTGTACCCACTTCGGCTAGGGGTGAGCTTGACATGGTCCAGGGCGACCAGCTCCAGCGGCTGATGGGTAACGATGGGATGTAATGGTGCCCTCTGGCTAGTCTCGTCCTTTCTCCTCAGTGTACAAGGACCGCACTCTCGGCACCAGGCTTCCACCGATTCCCACATCCCACTCCAATAGAACCGCTCCCTCAACAGCATCTCCAGCTTTTTCCACCCGAAGTGGCCAGCACCATCATGGTATGCCCGCAGGACAGTAGCGACCTCAGCTTGAGGGACGATCAACTGGCATATTTTCTCATGGGTTTTTGGGTTGATCAGCTCACGGCACAGCCTCCCTTGGTGTAGGTAGAGCCGTTTTCGTTCTTTCCACAAGCGTTGAGCTTCGGCTGGAGCGCTAGGGTCCATTCCCATGGCGCCCTGTTCCACCAGAGTCTTGACAAGGCGGACAGCCGGCGCTTGGTCCTGGGCGTTCTGCCACTCTTGACTGGGCCGCGGGTCCAGATCCACCCTTTGCTGACATACTTGTACCCTCTCAGTAGGCGGCTGGTGAAACGCAGGCAACTCAATCTCCTCGAGGTCGTCATCCTCACACCCCTCTTCTGACAAATGGGGCATCCGGGAGAGTGCATCTGCATTGATGTTGACACGACCAGCTCGGTACTTTATGGTGAAATCATAGTTGGCTAACCGGGCTACCCACCGCTGCTCCAGCGCGCCCAACTTGGCCGTGTTCAGGTGAGCCAGCGGATTGTTGTCCGTGAATGCGGTGAACTTTGCTGCCGCCAAATAGTGCCGGAACCGCTCCGTGATAGCCCACACCAACGCCAGTAGCTCGAGCTTGAAAGAGCTATAGTTCTCAGGGTTCCTTTCGGTCGGCCGGAGTTTTCGGCTGGTGTAGGCAATCACCTTCTCCTTTCCATCCTGGACCTGGGAGAGGACCGCTCCTAGCCCCACGTTACTGGCGTCCGTGTGGAGGATGAATGGGCGCCCGTAGTCAGGGTACGCCAGGACCTCTTCTCCGGTCAGGGCCGCCTTCAGCTGGCAAAAGGACTCCTCATGCTTGTCCTCCCACGACAGTGGGGCTCCGACGGGTTTACCACCTTTGGTCTGTCCCACGAGGAGATCTTGCATGGGGGCGGCCATCTTCGTGTACCCCTTTATAAAGCGCCGATAGTACTCCACCAGACCCAGAAACTGCCTTACTTCTCTCACTGTAGTGGGCCTCGGCCAGCTTTGGATGGCAGTGATCTTCTCAGGGTCGGGGGCGACACCATCCGCACTCACCACGTGCCCTAGATATTGCACCCTGGGTTTCAGCAGATGGCATTTTGAGGGCTTCAACTTCATCCCGTACTTGGCAAGGGACGCGAACACCTCGGCCAGGTGTTCCAGATGGGCTTCATACGTCTGGGAATAAACAATCACATCATCCAAATACAGCAGGACGGTCTCGAAGTTTAAATGTCCCAGACAGCACTCCATCAGCCGTTGGAAGGTCCCGGGGGCATTGCACAGCCCAAACGGCATGCTATTGAATTCACAGAGCCCCATCGGGGTGGTGAAGGCGGTCTTCTCCCGGTCCTCTGGGGCCACGGCCACTTGCCAGTATCCGCTGGTGAGGTCAAGGGTCGAGAAGTAGTTTGCAGTTCTTAGTGCAGCCAAAGATTCTTCAATACGGGGCAATGGATAGGCATCTTTATGGGTTATCTGGTTGATCTTCCGGTAGTCCACACACATGCGCATGGTACCATCCTTCTTCTTGACCAGTACCAACGGAGCGGCCCAGGGACTACAACTGTCCCGAATAACCCCTGCCTCCTTCATATTCTTCAACATATCTTTGGCACACTGGTAATGTGCAGGGGGAATAGGTCTATACCTCTCTTTGATAGGGGGATGTTCACCCGTGGGAATGTGGTGTTGGACCCCCTTGATCTGCCCAAAGTCTAGGGGGTGCTTACTGAAAACCTGTTCGTACTCCTGCACCACCCTGTGTACCCCTGCCCTGTGATGTGTAGGGGTATCATCAGTGCCCACATGTAGCTGTTGGTGCCACTCCTTGGTGTCCCCCTGGTGTGGGGAAGTGCTGGTGGTAGGTGGGAGTGTGGATGGACTGGCTTCCTGGATAGTGTGAGGGTCCAGGGTGAGCAGCTTGGCAATGGTGGCATACCGGGGGAGCCTGACTTCTTCCTCCCCACAGTTCAACACTCTCACAGGCACTCTCCCTTTCTTCACATCTACCACCCCTCGGGCGGCTACTACAGTGGGCCAGTGCTCGGAAGGCATGGGCTCCATCATCGCAGGGTAGTCACGCCCCTGAGGCCCTACTGCTGCCCTACACCAGATCATCATCTCACTCCTAGGGGGCACAGTCAATGGAGCAACATCCATCACTCGCACTCCACCAATCTCCCCTCCGGTTGAGCTTACATGCTGGCGGTACATCAGGGCTCGGATCTCACGCTGCACAGCCCTCTGCCGGCTCCCTGCTGCTGTGGCGGCTAGCTGTTGCAATAGGTTCAACACATCAGCCATTCAGTGTTCCATCACATTGGTTCCCAGCACTATTTTCGGGTTATGATCACTAGGTTCATTCATGATCACAATCATACCCTGGTGTTGCAGTTCAGCTTGCCCCACTGTCATAGCCACCTGTTTATACCCCACCTGGGTCAATGGAAGTCCATTAGCGGCAATCAAATTTATACTATTGTCTGGAGGCGCCAGCTCGTCTGTGGCCCAATATCGCTGATACAACGTGTACGGTATGGTAGTTACCTGTGATCCAGTGTCCAAGAGAGCCATCACTGGTATGCCGTCCACAGCCACGGGGATGATGGGGCGGGCCCCGACATATCGGTCTCGCCAGTCCGGGGGGCCTCGGTGTTCTACTCCTGAGGATTGGCCCGGGGCCCCAGGGGTTGCTCGTTTAACGGGCACTGTTGGTAATAATGGCCCGGCTTACGGCACTTGTAGCAGATTGGAGGTCTGCTCCGTGGGTTGTTAGCGCTTCTCCGCTGCATCCAGGGAACATCTTCGGGACTGTCAGCAAGCTGTATCTGTGCTGGAGGCTGAGATCTGGTCAGAGGTTGTAGCGCAGCAAGGATCTTGGCAAGGTCTCCGTCCAGGCGACGGACCTGGGCTGCCAGTTCTTCCACTGTGCTGCTCGAGGCTGCAGGTATTAAGGAGGTTGGTTTGGCTGGGGCCGCCACAACGGGAGCTGTCTCGACGGGCCACGGGACGGGTTCCAGAACTTCAGCAGCTGGGGGCTGTAGTGCTTTGATAGCCCGCTCCTTTAACACAGCAAAGTCCACATCAGGGTGTTCCAGGGCCCACAGCCGGAGTTGTTTACGATCCTCAGGGGACCTCATCCCCTGCGCAAATTGCTCCACTAACATCTTGTTGCTATCCGCCTCATTAATAGAGTTCACCCGCTTCAGCGTGCGGAGGGCGGTCTGCAGACGTAGAGCATAGTCCCGAATGCTATCCCCAGCTCGTTGCCGGCACTGGTAAAACTGCATCCTCAGCTCAGCTTCAGTCCGGGTCTCGAAGGCAGTCTGTAGCTTCTCGAAGATGGTGGCTACAGAGAGCCGGTCCCCCTCGGCCCAGGTCTCCGCTTCCTGCTCCGCCGCACCGGTTAACTGGCCTAGCACTATCGCTGCACGTTGCTTATCAGTCAGGGGGTACAGCTCTAGCAACGGGTTAAGCTTTTTCCGGAAGGCCTGTAAGGCATCCGGTTTCCCGTCATACTGCGGTAGCCAGGCAGCTCCGGGCGCATAGGGCAAGGAAAACGGCATGACCTGAGCAAGCGCGGGGGCCGCGGCACCTCCCGCCGGTACGGCCGGGACCTGGGCAGGCCCATTCCCATCCGCGGGTGCCGCTGCGGCTGCGACCACCGCTCCTCCAGCGGCTCCGTCGGGCGCAGACATCTTGTTTCCGTCCCCCTTAGCTCTTTCCGGCCCCTCCTCTCTCGGGGCGGGGTTTTGGCCTTCGCGCCTCTACTGCTCGAGAAGACGCTCGAGCGGGAACTTTTCGCGCCAAAGATGGCGGCTTCTGAAATTTTTCTGCCGGATACCTCCGGCGGTAACAAGGCGCACCTCTACCAGACGGCAGAGCGGTAAGATCCTGTTCGTGACGCCAAGTTGTCGCGGGCGGGGAGGAGGGTGTCAGCACACCGCGCTCACCCCTTCTGCTCGGGTCCGGCAGCTGCTCAGTGGTGGCTCGAGCGGTGGGCCGGATCCCGGGGTTTCTCGAGCGACACTCCTCGCCCGTGAGTGAAAGGGGGTTTTGGGATGTTGGGATAATGTCCGTGACGCCACCCACGGTTGTGGTGATTTGTAGCACCACCGCTGCTCAATGCGGGGATCCCGGGGATGGTGATGGGGAGCAGCCAGGTGTTGTGTTGCCCCTCCGTGGGTAGGGGTTGGTGATCCCGGGGCCCGGTGATGGCTTGGGAGGTGCAGGGCTTGGTGGGCGCAGGGACGCGGGGGCAGCGCGGTGCCTTGCGGCACTGTGGTACTCACTCAGCCTGAGACTTGGACACAGTTTGTACGGTAAACCAAACGGCTGGTAGGACGGTCCCACAGACGGCTGCTTTGCTTCCCCGGTAGGTGACGGTGATGTCCCTCTTCCTTGCACCTGTATGTACGGATGGTTGCGATGGGTCCCCACCGGTAACCCGCTCCCCGGCTTCAAGCTGGGCCGGAGGAGCACTACACTTTGCCCGCAGGCGCTGGCCCTCAGAGACTGGTGCCCTGGCGGTGGCGGTGCCTCTGTTGTACAGGTTGGACTGTTGCCTTCAATCGGGACTTGGTTGTTGGGGGAATCTACGTCCCCTTCACTGACGGATTCGGCAAATTTGGCGACTCCTAGCCTTGCCGGAGTCCGAGAGGCCCCTGCCCTGGTGCTGACTGTCTTTCGGAACACTGCTCCAGACCACCGGGCACACAGCCAACGGGGTCCTTCCAGGAACTTCCAAACGGTCCCCCTCCGGACAGTCACCGCCGTCGCTGACCTTGCTGTACTAGCCCTACACAAAGCTGGGCTCTCAGGCTTTCCTTTCTTCTTGTCTCCTCACTTGCTTTCCTCCTTTACCACTTCTCTCTCTTTACTCTCACTTTCACTTCTCTGTTTACTCTAGCCCTCAGCTAGACTGCACTCTTCCCCTGCCCGGGGCTATCTGCCTGGTAACTTCCTGCCTCCAGAGTTGTGAGCTCCTTGGTGGGCGGAGCCAACCGCCTGGCCCACCCCCTGGTGTGCATCATCAGACTCCTGGAGGAAGGCAACAAGGATTTTTGGTTCAGCTTAGGTGTGCCTACCTGGGGTGTGGGGTGTGGTGGTGTTGTGACCTGTGTCCCCTGGCTTGCCCAGGGCGACACATTCCCATATTTAAAAAACGTGTCAAATAGCAAGTATATGCCATTACTTTATGATTAGTGGCTGTTCAACCTGTAAGGTCTGCAGCATTAACTCCGATCTTCCCTGTTATTCTGTGCACAGCGCTTCCCTGGTTACTCATAATGGGGGTGAACAGCTCTAAACTAGTCAACAGGACGGTCCAGCATTTCCACCACACCGCACTATGGCCAAGAGCCCAAGAGTGCAAGAAAAACCTAATAGGGGCCCCTGTGATTAACCAGAATATATAGGCCCTTCTGTTATATAACAAGTACAATGTAAAAGCCTATCAATAATTTTCCAGTAGGGTCCACTGACTTATGTGTCCAATTTTTTTCTCAATTTTCCAAATTTTGTGACACTTGCCAATTATTATTATATTCCACTCGTGTTTTTTTCACATCACGTCCTTGCTCAGCTCGCAGAGAATAGAGCATAGTATATTACAATAGCAGCTTGCATAGGTATGAACTTGAACACACTTGAAATCTCTCAAGGCTTCCCTGTAGCTATAAAAAGAGCGTCAGTTCAAGGAGGTCATAGTGGTGTAATTTATATGGGTCACGACAATGGCAGTTGTACTGGAGGATGGATGACATTCTTTATATATTCTTTGTTTTGTGTCATTGGAAACAATGTTCTGTTCGAGGTGTTCAGTTCAGTATTATTTTTCTGTTTCTTTCTACAGATAATAAAACTGATGTGAACTTGCAAAAGACGTAGGCTGTGGTATGGGATTTTGACAACTTGTTGAATATACTGTATTTTTCGTATTATAAGACGCACCCCAAATTTAGAGATAAAAAAGTAAAAAAAGAAAAAACAAAATTGAGGGTCAGTCTTATACTCCGGTAGTGTCTTACCGGAGGGAGTTCGCAGCAGTAGTGGGGGGTTACAGGAGGCGAGGAGGTGCTGGAGAAGGGCGATGCCGCAGGCGTTGTGGTGGGGGCTGTTCTGGCTGCAGAGGCTGTGCTGGCTGTGGAGGCCGTGCTGATCAGGTCGGTGCACGGGTGTCCCATTTTCTCTGTCGGCAGTGCGAGCTTCAAAGAAATGGTGCCCGGAGTCAGCGTGTGTGCAGATTGAGCTCTCAGCTCAATGACAAGCTGAGATCTCATCTGTGCACACGCCACCTCTGGGTGCCATTTGGTGGGAGATCAATGGGCCAGATGAGGCGCGTGCGCAGATGAGATCTTAAGCTGAGAGCTCCATCTGTGCACATGTCGACTCCGGGTGCCATTATTTGAAGCCGCACCGCCGACAAAGTATCTGGGACACCCAATGCACTGCCCTGCTCCGCAGCCCCACACTACAGCCCACACTGCCGCCAGCATAGTAGCCCCTAGCACAGCAGTCAGCACAGCCCCCACTGCAGCCAGCACAGCCGTCTGCACAGCCCCCAACTGCAGCCAGCACAGCGCCCATTGTCCACCTCCCAGTAAGCTGCATTCGGATTTTAAGATGCACCCCTCATTCTCCTTCCAAGTTTTTGGAAGGAAAAGTGCATCTTATAATCCAAAAAATACGGTACTTAGAAAAGTTTAGAAAAGCTCATGATAAATAAATTTTTGGGGATTGTGAAATTGAAATGCGTTTTGAACAAATGGGCAAATCGCTGCCCGTGGCGCACAAAATCACTCGGACCCGTCACACTACTTACCTGCCTAGCGACGTCACTGTCACCAGCAAACCGCCTCCTTCACTAAGCGACCACCCAATAGAAGCGGAGGGGTGGAGATGAGCGGGACGTAACATCCCACCCACCTCCTTCCTTCTGCATTGCCGGTGGAGGCAGGTAAGGAGATGTTCATCGCTCCTGCGGTGTCACACATAGCGATGTGTGCTGCCGCAGGAACGATGAACAACATTGTACAAACAGCAGCAACGATAATTGGGAATAAGGGGGCATGTCACCGATTAGCGATTTTGCACGTTTTTGCGATGATTTAAAATCTCTCATCGGTGTCACACGCAATGAAATCGCTAAAGCGGCCGGATTTGCGTCACAAATTCCGTGACCCAACGAGATCGCTTGAGCGATGTCGTAGCGTGTAAAGCGGACTTTAGTCTTGATTGGACCCGTTGGTATGAAACTCTTCGGGTCCCGCTCACCCGTATGGCTAACGAAGTGAGCTTGCTCTCAGGGTTTACACGTAGGATTTCTTTGGACTGTAGTGGGAAATTCCTATCCCATCGGTGGGCTAGTACCCCGATTTTGGAGCGGGTTGGGGATGACACTTGAAGTCTTCACTCCCGTCTGGTAAATTACCGGAACGCGTGAAGCTACTTTCCGACCTGGGGTCCACGTACCCCGTCGTGCCCTGGCCCCTGCCCAGTGATAGCTCAAGGCCGCCGGCTGCCCTCCTCGGCAGTCCGTGCCCCTTTACACTGTCCCCTGCGACCGGGGTTCCAGCTCCTACCAGGCCCAGACCAACGTCTGCCACCTAGTACACAGGAGCTCTCCTCCGTGGCCTCTCCTCATGAGAGCCACTTCACCTCCTCTCTCCTTCCCTCTCGACTCTCAACTCTCAACTGTCCTCACTTTCTCCTCACCAACCCCCCATGTGGGTGGCCCTATTCCCTTCAGGCCCCCAATGGTGTGTCTGGTATGTTCAAGTGGGAAGTGTTCCTAGGATTTAGATTGGCCAAGCTGTTAACAACACCAAAGGACCAGGATCCGTAACCAAGGAGGGTGGATACTGTGCAGAAGGGCAAATTGCACAATACCCTGTGATGACCTGATAGGCCAGGACGTCACAGAGACATGATACTTTGTGGTGGTCTGTGCGTGCTTCATACTGTGTGGGAGCTGTGGGTGCATCATACTGTGTGGGAGCTATGTGTGGGGACTTCAAACTGTGTAGGGAATTAAGTTGTATTGTGTAGGGAGGCATCATACTGTTTGGGGGCTGTTAAGGAATAATACTGTGTGGTGATCTATGGGGCTTCATACTGTGTTGGGTATCATAATATTTGAGAGCTGTCTAGGGGCATATGGGCATTATAATATGTGGGGCTGTGGGGTCATCATTCTGTCTGGAGGTTGTTAGGGCATCATACTATGTGGTGGTCTGTGGGGTATCATAATGTCTGAGGATTGTGGGTGACCCATGGTATGTGGGGGTCTGTGAAGGCATCATACTGGGTGGGGACGGTGGAGCATGATACTCTGTATTTTTCCGTGACCCGTAATGTTCTCATTTTTCGGGATCTATGGCTCAGTGATAGCTTTTTTTTTGCATCTTGAGCTGGCATTTTTAACAGTACCATATTTGCGCAGATGCTATGTTTTGATCGCCTGTTTTGCACAAAATTTAGCAATGACCAAAAAATATAATTTGAGGATTTGGAAATGTTTTGCTGTTACGCCGTTTAATGAACAGGTTAATTGATTTTGTATTTTGATATGTAGGGCGTTCCTGAATGCGACGCTCCCAAGTATGTCTATATTTTTTTAACTCTTAAATTTCAATGGGGCGAATGGGGAGTGATTTAAACTTTTAGGTTTTTTTATTTTTTTAATTTTTTAAAACTTTTTTTATTTTTTTTTATTTATTTTACTAATCTTTCTGATCAGCAGAAATGCTGCATTCTTGTTATAGCCATCGCTCTGTTGGCTGTATCAGGAACTACGTCATGATAGTGACAGGAGTCATCACATGACCTTGTACTACCATAGAAGCATCACGGGGCCTCCAATTTTTAGCGGAGAAAGGCGATTTTCCCGCTGCGGCCATTTACATCGTGATGTCAAATTTTGACAGAGTGATGTAAGGGGTTAAAAGGCTAAGGTGGATGTGAAAGACGCACATGTCTGCTGTTCAAATCAACAGACATTTGCGAGGCTCACAGGTGATTACACCAACATGATCTAGGATGTACCCAGTACATCCAATATCGGTAAGAGATTAAAATATGTATCTGTGCTGGGAGATATGTAAGACTAAAGTCAAAACATTTTCACAATATTGGCTGCTTCAAAATGTACACTGACGAGCAAAAGGGTAACAATGTTTTGAACTTTTGAATTTTCTCACCATCCACTACAGCTTTGAGCGTGAGACTACCTTCATTTTAAAGACAAACATTTTGGCTAGCTTATACATAAATTTGACTAGTAATTATTCAGCATATGATTAGTTATGGAGATTCTTGTCATATTACTGCATTGTTACTGTTTTGCTACTAAAAATTTAAATTTTTATTATTTTCTTAGTACTTTGTAAATCCACCTTTGGCTTTCAATGCGGTCTTTTATAACAGAAAGTCAAATGGTTTCTAAGCAGCCCTACGTATAATACCATACAGGATTCACCAAGGGAAGACTATAAAAGTAAAATTAGATATATTTTGTTTTTACGATGCTACAGTCAACAAGGTTATAACGGTGTTTTGTAATTTTTTGCTGTGTGAGTGGATACCATCACAATAAAACATCTATTAAAACTTCTCTCACTGCATTTCTCTGCAGGAATAAATATTTTTCTGGTTTATTCTGACATTTCGGTTCGATTTTAAAGTTTGACTGATTCCCGACTTCTGGGTCAGTGCGGTCATCAGGCTCCAGGGCTATTATTCCTCTGACACAGGTTCACAGTCTCTGAGTTAAGCAGAAGAAAACAACTAATAAGACTCTGCAAACCCAGATACAATCTTGTACTCATCATGAAAAATAGAAAATATCCAGCACCTAGAATAAAAAAAATCTCCAGGCCCTTGGACTTTTCCATGGGAGGAAAACATTGGACTATTCTGAAGTGGCCTTCTATGAACCCTGACCTAATACCTATTGATCATCTTTGGAAAGCGCTGAAACATTGAAAATAAAACTCATGAAGCCTATTTCATGAGTTTTATTTATTTTTTAATTTTGTGGAAGCATGGTTGAAAAGCAATGTCTGGCTTTCATTTGTTCATTTTCATACTTATTTCTGTGACCATTGTGGGTTTTTCTTTCATTAAATGAGGGGTACCATCACTTTTGACCATGTGTGTATGTGGTTATACATCTGATGCAGGGATTCCTTAGCTTCTCCTTCTGCTGGTGTGCACAATCCTAACCACACAATTATCTGCGGTTGAGGCTCTGGGTTCTCATATACTGTATATATACAGGAGCTATGGCTGCTCCCTTACCTTCCCCCTCAGCTTCTCCAGATTGACTACCACAGAAACAAAATGTCTCCTCTCCTTCCCTGTTAAGCCCAAAGACTCAGTCATATGGTTTTACCAGGTGACCTGTATGTTATATGTGTAAAGCAGGGCTGCTTTATTAACCCTTAACAACTTCCTAATTGCAGAACATAACAGATGCATCACTTTGTTCATATAGAACCCACTTCTATTTGTTGACTTCTCATGTGAAATACTTGAAAATGGAAATGTTAACAAAGTGCAAACATAATAAGATAGCACAGACATAATCAGAAGTTCATCTTAAAGGCACATTCACAACTAGAGTTGAGCGGACTGTGAATAATCCGGGTCTGGCGGATCTGCGGCGGGTTGATATAGAAGTCCGGATCCGATCCGGAGTCCGGGACCATATATGTCAATGGGGAGTGGGATGAGAGAGAGAGAGGAGAGAGAATCCTGCGTCCAGGTCGGACTCGGATCTGCCGCTGAAACCGTGTGGATCCGGATTTTGCCGATCCGGGTCCGCTCAACACTATTCACAACCACTCTGGGGCATTACATAATCGCGTCACCGAACTAGTCCTGGTTCATTAGCATAGAGTGAGAAGTTGATTTTGCTCATATATCTGCAGTTATACAAAACAATAAACCTAATCTTAAAATACCTGAATGAAGATCTAATAGGGCATGGGAGAAGTTTAAAATCATCGGGGGACCTGACAGTTTCGCCAGACTGGCATCTTCTGGGGGATTTCTAAGAATACCACCTTTTTTTTTTTTAAACAAAAAGTCACAGAATAAACACTTTTAAAGAATCAGAAACTATACTTAATTAAACATGTTCCCATTATATTATTAAAGTACTACAGATTTCTCGTTAAAAGGACCTTTCATTCTTAGATTGTTATCATGTGATTAAAATCTGTCTTCTGCATCTGTCCAATAATAAACAACTACAATTGGTCATTTTACATCATGTAAAGCCTGCTTTACACGTTGCAATTTCGCATACGATATCGTATGCGATTTGCAGCGCCCCCATCGTATGTGCGGCGTGTTCAATTTGTTGAACGTGCCGCACATACGATTAACCCCCGTCACACATACTTACCCGTCCATATGACCTCGATGTGGGCGGCGAACGTCCACTTCCTGGAGTGGGAGGGACGTTTGGCGTCACATCGACATCACTCGGCAGCCGGCCAATAGAAGCGGAGGGGCGGAGCTGAGCGGGACGTAAAGATCCCGCCCACCTCCTTCCTTCCGCATTGTGGCCTGCGAGCCGCAGGACGCTGGTAAGAGCTGTTCATCGTTCCCGGGGTGTCACACACTGCGATGTGCGCTACCCCGGGTACGATGAACAACCTGATGTTCAATCCATGAGGAATGAACGACGTGCGTGCGATGAACATTTTACCGTTCAATCGCAATCGCACATAGCTGTCACAAACTACAATGTAACTTACGATGCCGGATGTGCGTCACTTACGACGTGACCCCGCCGACACATTGTAAGATATATTGTAGCGTGTAAAGCGGGCTTAACCCCAACTTTCAATGGATATATTTTCAAAATATGATGTTTTACAAATGAAACCTAGAACTCATTGTCTCATTGAAGTGATTGGCCAGTTTTAATTGTTTGACCGTATTTTACAAATAAATTGTCCTATTAACTGAAGTTCTGCAGTTCTCTAATATACTATGTACATATTTATTATAATTTAGTTTCTGAATTTGAAATAACTTTTATTTGTTTACAAATAGATGGTGATAAATAAGATTTTAAATCTAAATGTTTCGAAGGGCAGAGGGTTTTGAAGTTTTATTCACATCCTTTTATGTTACTATTAACATGTGACTATAAGGATAGATGAAAAAGGTTGTATTGTTTGACGTGCCCCAGAAGGAGCTGACCTGGCGATACTTGAGTTGAGCGAGGGTGCCATGTACATAGTGTTATACACACTGTCCTATAATCATGATCCTGTGAGAAAAATTAAAATCTTGTTATAAGGATGCTTGGTTTGCCGTGCTTCCCGTTTGCAGCTGTGCGGTGTATCCCCTTAACCTTGATAGGAAAAAGGAGGATAAAGAGATGTGCTTGCCCTCAGAATTAGGCCAGGAGTACATACAACAATAACATCATTTTAGATCACATTTCAGTACGATTTGACTCAGAAATCGGTACAGCGGGGGAAAAAACTTGGATGACATACGGACCATCAATATGGCGTCTGATATTTACAGATATATTTCAATTCTGTAAGATGGGAAACTGTAAATGGTCCTGTAAAAGATTAATAGCTGCTGAGTAAAAAAAACCCAGATTCTACGCTGACAGCACATGGATAAAAAGTGAGAAAAAAAGTCACGCGTTTCTCAATGAGCATGGGACCAATTTCTCATAGGCTCCTGTGACCCAAAGCCTAATGGTTGTTCTTAGCTCTTTTTAAAGTGATTGGTAGATTAGCTAAATGTTCCAGATGAGCTGGATGTTCCAGATGAGCTAGATGTTGCAGATGAGCTGGATCTTCCAGATGAGCTAGATGTTGTAGATTAGCTAAATGTTCCAGATGAGCTGAATGCTCCAGATGAGCTGTATGTTCCAGATGAGTTGGATGTTCCAGATGAGCTAGATGTTCCAGATGAGCTGGATGTTCCAGCTGAGTTGGATGTTCAAGATTAGCTGGATGTTCCAGATGAGCTAGATGTTCAAGATGAGCTAGATGTTGCAGATGAGCTAGATGTTGCAGATGAGCTAGATGTTGTAGATGAGCTAAATGTTGCAAAAGAGCTGGATACTCCAGATGAGTTGGATGTTCCAGATGAGCTAGATGTTCCAGATGAGCTAGATGTTGCAGATGAGCTGGATGTTCCAGATGAGCTAGATGTTCCAGCTGAGTTGGATGTTCCAGATGAGTTGGATGTTCCAGATGAGCTGGATGTTCCAGATGAGCTAGATGTTCCAGATGAGCTAGATGTTCCAGATGAGCTAGATGTTGCAGATGAGCTAGATGTTCCAGATGAGCTAGAAGTTGCAGATGAGCTAGATGTTCCAGATGAGCTAGATGTTGTAGATGAGCTAAATGTTGCAAAAGAGCTGGATGTTCCAGATGAGCTAGATGTTCCAGATGAGCTAGATGTTGCAGATGAGCTAGATGTTCCAGATGAGCTGGATGTGTGCCGCCCCGTGCTCGGCTGCAACCGAGCCGCTTGGGTCCGGACCTTCAGTGGGTGGTTCGAGGGTGTCCGGGCCCGGGGGTCCTGCGGTCACTGCGAACCAAAAAAGGGTTGGCGGTTTGGGGACGTAGGTGTACGGCCGGGTCCGTGTTTTAAGTTCATGACGCCACCCACGGGATGTGGTGAAAGTGGACACCACCGCTGCAGTTACGGGGCACCCGGGGGAGATGGTATGCAGCAAGTTGTTAACCCCTCCGTGGGCAGGGATGGTGGCCCCGGGACCCGTTGGAGGGTGCTTTGGCGGTGTAGGGAGATGGGCGGCCGGAGGGCACTGGTGTATTCACTATTAGAATGAAACACTCGAGTCTCTGGTAAACCAAAATGATGGTGGTCGATGCCTGCAGCCGGCTGCAGTCGGGTTCCCCCACCCGGTTGGTGGTCTCTGCCTTTCCCCTGCACCTGTTTGAGTAGTTGGACTACCTGCGCTTGCAGCATCAGGAGTCCGCTCCATGGCTTGTGGATGTCGGAAGAGCCCGTCTGCCCGCAGGCGCTGGGCAGTGGGGTCTCTGAGCCTTGGCGGTGGCTTTCTATCCCCCTCGTTGGGCTGTTGTCTTCTATGAGGGACTTTGGGTGGGAAAGGACCTAAAGTCCAGATCGCAATCAGTTAATTAACTCAGTCCAGTAGTTTCTAGACCTCATTTCAGGGTCTGAGTACCCACTCTTGTGCTCCGGTTTCCGAGTCGGTTCCCCGGGTCGGTACCGGCGGGCCACTACCCTGTCCCTGTCCACCACGGTTCCACCGAGCCATCTTCCCGGCTCCTGCAGACAGAGGCCTCCATCTGCCTCCTAGCCAAAGGTGCCTGGGCTCCAACCCTGGCACCTGTCCGTCTGTCACAGGCCTGACCTACAGGCCTGACCTCCTCCATTCCACTCTCAGAACAAACTCATCTCAGACTAGACTGAACTGTTTTCTTTTTTCTGCTTCAGGCTCTCTGAACTCCTCGGTGGGCGTGTTCAACCGCCTGGCTCCGCCCCTGGTGTGTCCATGCAGCCCTGAGGGAGGTGACTAGGGTTTTATGTGGTTGTCTGGTGTTACCTAGTGAGGGGACTGGTGTTGTGCGGGGCTCTATCTGTGACTACCTGGCTGGTCCAGCGCGTCACAGATGTTCCAGATGAGCTGGATGTTCCACATGAGCTAGATGTTCCAGATGAGCTGGATGTTACAGATGAGCTAGATGTCGGACCCCCACCGATTGGATGTTTATGACCTGTGCTGAAGATGGATCACCAATATGAAAATAATGGACAACCGCTTTGTATAATAAAAGTGTGGAAGACAGAGATAGATAGATGGATAGATGGATAGATAGATAGTGTTATGGGTTTCAGTTGAACCCTCTATGAGTCCATACATTGCAATAAGACGTGAACTCTGCAAGTGAACTCTATTTTTGTTCTGAAAGTGTCTTTTGTCCAGATGTGCTCGGACTAACTATTTTTTGAGGGATTGAGGCAGAAATCCCACAATGCCCTGTAGACTTGCAGTATTGAAGGATAGTACGAATTGCCAGGCCCTGGAGGCGTCGCACTCCTTCACCTGAGAGAATCGATGTGTGTGTATGGCTTTGGATGGGTGTGTGACATTTAATATTTTCTTCAGGTTGGTGTCCGGTCACAGTCAAAGGCTCTGTAAACAAAAACATGACACCGGAGTTCTCTTGGCAACCAAAACTTGAACAGTTAATTTTCTTTTCCACCGATATGACAGACATGGCCTCACTCCTGATGGTTCTTCAGTTACTGTTTCTTTGGGTTTCTCTCACTCATCCTATCCCTCCTATTTTGGAACTAGGCCGCAATCTGACAGGCACCTGTGTCTCTGTTCCCACACTCTTCTTCTCACTACTGTTCGCTTTTGGGACCCAATGGCTGTCTAGCCTGACAGCTTCCCTGAGCCCACCGGGGTGAGCCATATGTTCCAGACATTTCAGAGGTTACCTCACGGTTCCATTACCACCCTTACTATATTCCGTGTCTTTAGTCCTTGAACTCTTCTGCTGAACTTACTCTCCTCAGGCCCATCTCTCTTTACCAACCCCCCTAGCCACCTGACACTCCTCCTATCTTATCTAACATCTAATCTAACAGTGCTTTTACCCAACCGCTAGGTATCGCCAACCACTACCTGGTCCCTGCTCTTTTACTTCCGGGACCTGTACTTCACTACCAGCAGCAGTAACATTACCACATACATTAACAGAATATTTGATACCTAAAACACATTACCTTTACAACATAAACAGCTATTATAAAACAGTAGTGGGGGTGCGACCAACTCCTACAGTGAGATCCGAGCAGGCTCGGACTTTCCCACAGGGGAACAGAGGAATCCCCGGTGGGCCCATGTGGTGGTTGGCACGGGGCAGGCAGCAGTGTAGTCGTGGCAGTACTGGAGCTGCAGGTCTCAGCACAACTTGCAGTTAACCCCTCACCTCCCCGTCACCAAACCACTCACAGGACGGACGCTGTTTCAGTAGTCATGCAGCACACATACAAAGGAATAGAATCCAGTAACAGTCTCAACATTACACCAACAATTCAAGTTTATTTTGTTCCGTTCTCGTTTCCATCATTACTTTGGTCGGCGCTTCACGGCACCGGTATTACTTATTACTTCCATAGGGGCTTTTCACATACTTAAGTTTGATGCCCCTGACCTTATTAGAGTGTCACAGGGAACTGCACTCCTTTCTCTTATTTTGCAGAACTCATCCTCCATGGGATCCTAACTCTGGTATTGTGCCCATCAGCACTCAAATCCTAACAACACCACACGCCACACCATGTCAGGCACACCAGTGGGTGGTCTAGCTGGAAAAGGGCCACCCGCCTAAGGGTCAGGCAGATTGGTGAGAGGGACTTAGTCAGTCGAGTAGTAGCCCTCAGAGAGTGAAGAGTTGAGGGTGTTGTAGCTCCCTGGGAGACTTTAGTTAGGTCGCAGACGGTGGTCTGTGACCGGAGGAGTCTGAAACCCAATCTCTGGATATTCGAGAAGGGTGCCCAGACTTAGTTTTGGAGAACGGTCGGCACCGGAAAGTCCAGTAACCGGTGGGTAGCGAGCACGGCAGGGTACAGGACCCTAGATCAGGGAGTAGCTTCACGCAACCTGGTAATTCACCTGTGGAGGATAGTCTCTTTATGAACTTTCCCCAAGAGCTCAGAGATCGAAGTCACCAACACAACGAGGGGGATATGGTTTTCCAGCTTATGCAGCCTACAGAAATCCCAAGTGTCAGCCATCGAGAGCATAGCTCCACTATTCTAATATAGGAAGCGTGACCCTGACAGCTTCAGGCCGAAGGGTCACTTAGGAACTTCTACAATTGTTCATGGAGGCAGACTCCAGCCCACTAACAATACTAGCGGGAACGGACACCCGGAAGGGCTCCCCAGAGCGGCAGCGGCACCCAGAGACTTGGTTTACTTCTGTGTCAGAGTCTGCTTAATGGTTGCACCAATATCCGCACAGTCTGAGTGAGTACACTGCTCTCCCTGCGCCCTGCCTGCCCACACAGTTCGCACCACGCTACCCTCCACCTATTCTCTAGAGTCCCGGGGTCACCCATACCCGTGGAGGGAACATCATCTGTCTGCCCCGCTCCATTTCCCCAGGGTACTCCCATCAGCAGCGGCGGTACTCCCCTTACCGCGAACCACGGGTGGCGTCACGAACTCTCCCTTGTAAATATTCCCCCCTTTACATTTCTAAGTGGCTGCAAGCCCCCGGGTCCAGAGACCCTCGAGTCACAGTGACCTCAGATCTGAGCAGTTCGACTGCTGCAGGGGCGGCGCAAAAGTCACACATCACTTTAGCAGCAATCCGTCTCCCTGGCACCTGGGTTCTTCATTACCACTAGGTCTCTCTTTCCACCACTATGCATCACACTGGCACGATACCGGGTCATGAAGTCCAGTGGGCCCATTCACCCCACCCACAAGGGACGAAATAATGAAAAAAGGACCACAACCAACAGGGCTCTCCATCCGTGCCCAGGTCATCCAGTCATACCCTACACCTGAGGGCGCATTGACCTTTCAGCAAGTGTGTGGGATTCTCAGAGTATTAACCGCCAGGTTAATGGACGCCAGACCCCTGACCGCAGGATATACCCCTCTCCTGGGGGACGCAGTTAATCAATCCGTATCTGGATCCTGCGTATCCGGTCACAGGGATAGCCCATCGGGCCAGATTCTTCATTGTGGGCCTGTTACATTTACACCATCCTGTGGACTCTCCTCCAGACTATTTCCTGTCCCTCTTTCATATAGGTTCCCATCCTCCTCCTACTACTGCCACCCTGCCCACGCAGGTGCCAGGAGAACTGTGCTGCAGCTCTGCCACCTGGTGGCGAAATCACACAAAAGCAGACAATAACAGTGCATGGGTCAGTGGTGTCCCGGGTACAAATGCAGGGGTGGGCCTAACCCTTACCCCCCTTACACCCATGTGCTGGAGCGAGCTACTTACCTCCTAATATGAGCAGTATTTGGTCCTCTTACATTATTCACTTTATACAGAAAAAAACAGCATCTCATCATTCACTAAACAAACTACGCAGTGCATTATTATATAGAAATACAGATAAATGTGTGAATGAGGCTAATGTAAAATTTGCATGAAACTGAAAAGTGTTCCCCCAAAATCAGTGTTACTGGTAGGCCCTTGGCAACTCAGTCCGACAATGGATCCGAGCCTAACAATGGGAAGCACACCAGTGTTGTCATTTGCACCCGTTGAATCACTTTGCATTATGCTGCAGCACAAAGTATTACCAATAGATGGCAGTAAGAGACAAGCCATTACATTGTCTGCTGTACTGTACATGAGTCATGTGGATTTTTAATAAATGCCTGTGCATAAAATATCACTATCCTCTGATATGTTATTCCCCAGTGTGTCCCAATATTTTCACAACACCCAATATCTGAAAATGTGATACACACCAGTAATGAAAGTACAAGCTATCATCATGTTTTTTATCAGCGTCATACCTGGAAGCAGAGCACAAAGCCCTCGTAATAGTATGCTGGCCAGGAAGGCCCCTAAACGTGGCCCTGATTCTCTGTACACCATACACACATTTTGTGAAAATCTATCATAGGGTTCCAGAGCTAAAGCCTTTTTTATTTAGTGCAAATATTTATTTTCTTTACCAAGGGAGCGGTGATTACAGGATTCCTTGCGGGCGGTGCTTACAGGATTCCTCGGGGGCATGTCTTAAGGCTACTCTGCATTATTACCCCCTGTGAGCCAAAACCACTTAGTAAAGACCATTTAGAAAGAAATGAAAAGGTCCTTATCTCTTGAACCATATGGCAAATAAAAAGAAAAAAACAAGGAAAGCTCAGGGCAACATAAAATAAAAGCAACAGCTGACCATATAATGGCCATTATATGACTTGTATCTTGCATTCATGCACTATTTTTAATGGCCAGCTTTCAACTTAGCTCCAGGAGCTCTACACTGCCAACTTTCAGAAGTGAGATTGGAACCTCTTTATGTGTCTTTCTATCTCGAGATCCCACCTTCTAACCCACTCCTCACCATAGACTTCTATAGGGAGGAGCGAGCACATTGACCCCACAAATGTATAATAAATGTTATACTATTGGGTGGTGAAGAAAAAGTAAATACATTTTTACCACTAAAATGTTGTTTTAGCCCCAAATTTCAAATTTTCACAAAGGAGAATAAGTAAAAAAAGGCCCCATAATGTGTTATGCAATTTCTTGTGAACACGGCAATACCCCAAATGTGACTGTACATTACTGGGAATGTGACTGTACACCCATCTGGAAATTCATCTACAGGCGTAGTTACGATTTTGCCTCTGAAAAACACCCATGGAGTCAAACGTGAATGTTGCAAACTAAAAAATTACAAATAAGTCCTTGTAGTGCCCAGTACATTGTAGTGGCTGTACATTGTGCCCAGTTTGTGCTTCTGGAGACACACACCACGTAAATTAAGTGGGCTTTCTTCACTTCAACAATGACAGATCTGTAGATGTTAACTTTGATTTAAGCACATTGTGGTGCTCAGATGCAAGGAGGAATTTTGATTTAGGACCACAGATTTTGCTAGATTTCTTTTTCGGGGTTGCCATAGCGATTTTCCAGACCCTTTGTGTTACCATTAACATGGAAGACCAATATATTTCTGTTAACAGATGACAGACCTGAATGAGAACTTTTTGTGTGTTGAGTTGAATGCTATTAATGGGAAATTGGGGTACAGAACATTTTGAATCACTTTGCATTTAACCAGTGCTCTATGCTGAGCACTTGCTATACATTTTCCATCTACATATTACAAATACATGATTCAGGTGAAACCCCCAACTGATCCATTCTTTAATGAGGCAGCAGAATTACTCCGGACTGCGCTTGGTCTCTCTTCAGCAGTATCCGTCTTTTCAAAGGTGAAGAAAACTATTGACTGCACTTCTGTACATGCCTAAAAAGACACGTAAAAAGATGGAAACCGCCGCACCACAAGCCAGACAGGAGTTCAAAGTAACGCCCTCTGTCTCATTACAATGAATTTCCCATTGGGAATTTTGTCTGAATCACGTTTTTCAGAGATTTATACGAAATCCCTGGTGTAAGCACTCAATGTAGAGCGCATGATAAATATGAGCTGCACCGTAATGCGATCTTTGGGAGGCAAAATGAAGAAATCAACAGCAGGTAAAGAATTTCCTTTATTTATTTATTTATTTTTAACGCCATACACCGAATGATATAAGTGATTAGGCGGCTTTATTCCTCCAGTCAGTATGATTACAGCGATACCAGATTTATATTGCTTTTATTAAGTTTGGCTAGTATCATGCTAAATAATGCTATTCTACAAAATAAGGGTTTTTTACATCACCAAATTTTGAAGGCTATGGTTTTTTTTTATTTTTCTATTGACAGTCACGTGAGGTCTTGTTTTTTCAAAACAATTTGGTATTTCTATTGTTACTATTTAGGGCCACATAATATTTTTTATCGCTTTCTTTTTGTGAGGCAGAGGCAAGAGAAAATAGCAATTCACAAATTTTTTTTTATTTAGTTTTTTTATGTCATTCACCATGTTGTAAAAGTGATAAGAAAGCTTTATTCTTCAGGTGAGCGCGATTACAGCGATACCACATTTATATTTTTATTTACGTTTTGATGCTTTTTACACCATAAAACGCATTTTACGGAAAACATTGTTTTTGCATTACTGTATTCTAAGAGTTATAACTTTTTTATTTTTTCGCTAATGGAGCTGTATGTTGGCTTGTTTTTTTGTGGGACAAGATGATGTTTTCAGTGATAATATTTTTATTTATAAATGACTATTTGATTGGATTTTATTCCACTTTTTTTTAGCTATATGATGAAAACACAGTTTTTGCTAAGGTTTTTTTTATGGTGTTTACTGAAGGGTTTAACTAGTGTGACCGTTTTATACATCGGTTTGTTCGGGACACGATGATACCAATTTTTTGTTTATTTTTGTTTTTACATAAATTTACAAAAATATACATACATATTTATTTCTATAATTGTTTTTTCATTATTTTTGTGCTTTATTTCTAGATTTTTTATATATATATTTTTACTAATTATTTTTGTAATTTTTTTTCCACTTTTTTACTTAGTCTCAGGATAGGACATTAACTTTTATTACCCTGATTGCTGGTATAACATATTGCAATGCACAAACATTGCAATACATTATACCTGGCTGTGACATCCAGAGCTCAGCTATAGCTCACACTGAGCTAACAGCGGCGATCATGGAGACACAGCTCCTGCGCCCACATGATCGCCATGATGAAGTTTACATAATTTTGTGGTGACCCCTTCCCGACCATGACGTAAACTTAAACTTTCAAATGTCGTGAAAGGATTAACTCTCCATGATATGCAAAAAAATAATAGAAAAATCCTTACACACACCTCACTGCTCACCACTCCGGGCCCTCTGCTCCTCACCACCACCTGCCCAGTTTTCACTGCATCTTCATATCGCCACCAATTGTGCTTAAGACTTTCCTTGTGGGCCAGTACTTGTGGCTTTGATGTGGCCCAGGGGGTTCTGCGCATGTGCTCGCAAGGTTATGGCGCACACCGAGACATCATTACACTGCAACCTTTTGCATGTTTGTGCGCTGGGTTTTTAGTGAAGGTGGAGATGATCTGAAGATGCAACGATGATCAGACAAGTGATGAGGAGGGGACAGAGGGGTGAACGGTAAGGTGAATCTAAGGATTTTTTTATCCTTGTTGAATCCACATGGAAGCGAATTTTAACAAATGAGGATTTTTGCAAATTTGGAGTTTAATTCAATTCCACTTGAATTTATTCACCCATCCTTAGTCAATGTCAGTTTTTATAATCAGGGTTTGGTCACAGTTTCATCAGTTTTTTTCAGAAAAAAACATTATTCTTAACCAGCCAAGTGCTGTCCACTTTTTCGCAGGCCCATAGACTTGCATTGGCGGCTGTGGTCTGAAAATCGGAGAAAGATCACACATATCTCACCACCCAGTCCAGAAAAATACGTGGGCATGTGAACAGCAACCTTAGACGACAACAGGTGTGAGATCTACTCGTGAAAAAAGTATACAACACGTATGAGAAAAATTGATGTCTGAAAGTGCTCAATTTCTGTCTTGACCCAGTGCCGGATGAATGTGATGTACGAGCCATTGATGGAATGATCTGCAGCCATTAAGTCAACAATTATATAAATAGTAGACCACCGCTAGCAAAAGCAAAATAAGACTAATTCCGAGTTAAGGGGAACCTGTCACCAGATTTGCAACTATAAGCTGCGGCCACCATCACTGGGCTCTTATATACAGCATTCTAGCATGCTGTATATAAGAGCCCAGGCCGCTGTGTAGAATGTAAAAATCACTTTATAATACTCACTTAAGGGGCGGGGCGGCGCAAACTGGTCGAATGGGTGTCTTCGTTCTTCGGTACCGGCGCCTCCTCTTTTGGCCATCTTTGTCCTCCTTCTTCTGAAAACTGAGTGCATAACGTGTTCTACGTCCTCCACAGTAGCCGTCAGTGAGGCCCTGCGCAGGCGCACTACAATACTTTGATCTTCCCTACTAAGGGCAGATCAAAGTGCGCCTGCACAGGACCTCGATGCCGGCTAGTGTGGATGACGTAGAATGCGTTATGCACTCAGGCTTCAGAAGAAGGAAGACCAAGATGGCCAAAAGAAGAGGAGCCGGTACTAGAGAATGGAGACACCCATCTGACCGATCTGCACCGTACCGCCCCTTAGATGAGTATTATAAAATGATTTCTACATTCTACATAGCGGCCTGGGCTCTTATATACAGCATGTTAGAATGCTGTATGTAAGAGCTCAGTGATGGTGGCTGCAGCTTATAGTCACCAAATCTGGTGACAGGTTCCCTTTAAAGCTATAAAAAGGGTGAATGTATTGTTAGAATATCTACATTATAACATCTACCATTGCCATTTGAAGCCTTTAATATAGTCATCTGCAAATTTATGTATTTACAAAGAAATGATCCAAATTACTATAGCAGGGCGTATCATAATATAAAGCAAATTGATAGAAAACCCACCACAGGCATTAATCAACAAAAAACAAAAAATTGTGGTTTGAGGGATAACAATGACTACTTTATTAAATGGAAAATACCATACATATTATAACACTCGTAAATTGCGTATAAAAACGGGTCAAAACAAGGTTTGACTCTTACCTCGCCTGGTTGATAAAGCCACACGCGAAACGTGCGTCCTCAGGCTCGGTGTGAATCTCCCTCCACCTCTGGGTACTGGTATACATGTGATGGCCATTTGACATGTTAATGACGTGCTGAAAATTTTTTGTCCAATCCACTATGGTATGCATACCACTTTACATGGGACAGCATGCAATGTTAACACAACCTCTATTTTTGTGGTAATAGTAATTGTATTGCACGTGACACTTTATCATTCTTTGTAATTTATTGTGGATAAGTACTATTTTTGCAGCAGTAATGTGATATAACCGATCATGTATTGAATACTTGAATACCCTGTTTTGACCCCTGTTTTTATACGCAATTTACGAGTGTTATAATATGTATGGTATTTGCCATTTAATAAAGTAGTCATTGTTATCCCTCAAACCACAATTTTTTGTTTTTTGTTGATATTTATGTATTTGTTGCCTATTTCTTCTTGACCGACTCTTGACTTGCTCTATTCCATCTGACTTTGACTCTCCATCAGTAACAATTCTATGTTCTTCTTTTATTATAAACTCTGAGCTTTCAGATGGAAGTGACATATTCAGGTCAGTGTAGCCGTAGGTTATAAATAACCCGTCCTGCCATGTTATCATCACACAGTCACAATGTAGATTTGTGTGCCATGCTGACTGAGATCGCCATAATAGAAAAAAGCATTAAACATTCGGTGCAAATATTTATTGTGACCAGACACTGATACAGATTTGATACTTGTCTGGCATGCAGAGCTATACAGCTAGATCAGGAAATATTTGGACAGTGACCGAATCTTCATGATTTCAGCTCTGAAGGCCGCTATTTCTTTTATTTAAAATCAAACAACTGAGATGGAATCAAAGTGTAGAAGTTCAGGCTTAATTAAAAGGAGTTGAGGACAATATTCTGTGAAACATTTAGGAATTGCAACCATTTTTTAGAAGGCCTCTGTAGCGCCCCTGAGACTGGTCGTTACAGGGTATATCATTATATCCTTCCCTGGCAGGTCAAGATGTTAATCTAGTAAGTTCTACACACACTTCACACGACCATACAGCAGGGAGAAGCAGTCACTAGGAAAGGGCTAACAATGTTTCTACAGACACAGGAAGTGACTCAGCCAGTTCTTAGCAGACCCAGGTTGCCATAGCAACTTGCAAAAGTGGTGGGGGCATGAGCAATTAGGAGTAGAAAACAGTTTCACTTTACCTCAGAATAAGCTTGGACATGAGACAGAGCAGACGCACAGTGGTGCAGCTCCCTGAAGGGGAGGCTGTCAGGCCTTCAGGGAAGCAGAACAGAGCTGTCTGAATGTAACACCAAACAGACAGCTCCACCAAGCTGGGGGCCAGTAACATCTAGAGAGACAGAACCCGGTACCTGTAATCGTGGACCAGAAGAGAGTAGTTGCCAGAGAATGGGACTGAGCACAAGAGAGAGGTACAGAACCCTAGTCAAGGTGGCTGAGGCACGACAGCAGAGAGGGAGCCTGGAGAGAGGGATAGGAGTCCAACCCACGAGAGGCTCAGGCTGCCAGCCGTTCAAGCCAGGACCGGGGGAGAGTTCAGAGTTGTGCATGGAGAAGAAAGGTCACAGATTATCAAACCAAATCCAGCCTCTGACCTGCCCGGGAAGCGACCGGAGTCTCTGATGGTGAGGACCAGCACCTGGGGTGCAATACCACTTGAGCCAGTAAAAAAATGGACTGGAACCCGCACCTGGTGACTCTGTGAGTAACTGCCGCCGCCCTGCGCTCCGGCGCTCCTGTGGACTGCTGCCCCCATTCTCCCCAACCTCCCGAGGAACCCCGCTCTCCCCGTGGGGAGCGATACCATCCCGGCTGCGCATAACACCTGCCCCAGAGAGAGACTGAGCAGCGGCGGCTAGTTCCTGGCCGCGTAACGCGGGTGGCGTTGCGAAGCATCCCCATTCCCCATCCAGTACTACCCCTGGGAGAGGACTAGTCGCAGAAAGGGTCAGAGGCGCAGGAAGCAGAGACTCCAGTCACTGGTGCAACTGGTGACACTTCCCAGGGGCCCGTCACCCTCGTCTATCCCCATCTGTATTGGACACTTGTCCATTTGCTGTTCTTATTTAACATGTAGCCGACGGGGTCACGAAACCGGGTCAGGCCAGTCACAGCTACCCCAAGGAATCACTGGCCCGGTGACGAGTACCATAAGGCCCCGTGGACGCTACACCTCCTCGGGGGCTCAAAAGTAATTGGACAAAGTAAATTCTAAATAAAAAAAATGTTCATTTTTAATAATTTGTAGAGAATCCTTTGCAGGCAATGACTGTCTGAAGTCTGGAAGCCATGGACGTCACCTCATGGACGTCATACTGGTGTCTCGGACGTGTACCGCCCCAGCAGCGGTCGAACTGCTCGGACCCGGGCGTCGCTACTTGTGGCTCGAGGGTCTCCAGACCCGGGGGCTCGGGGTCACTCCGAAATGTGATGGGGGAAATTTACAGGGGAGTTAGGTAGTTCGTGATGCCACCCGTGGTATGCGGAAATAGGGAGTACCGCCGCTGGTGTTGGGAGTACCCGGGGTGATGGAGTGGGGCAGCCAGATGACATATACCCTCCACGGGTAGGGAAAGCCCCAGGACCCTGAATGGTGGGATGGATTGCAGGGGGAGCGCAGACTCGCTGGTAGCAGGGGTTAATCAGGTACTCACTCCGAAGGAAAGCAGATGCTGACAGCATGGTAAACCAAGTGTCTGGGTGCCGCTGCCCTCTTGGGGAGCTCGTCCGGGTTCTGTTCCCTGCAGCACTGCCTGATGGTCTGGTGCCTGCCTCCGTGCACAGAATTTAGAAGTGTCCAAATGGCCCGTAAGCTTGAAGCTGTCCGTGCCCCGCTCCCTACTATGGGTAGTAGAGGAGCTTGCGCTCAGGATCTCACGCTTGGGATTTCAGTGGGCTGCTTTGTTTGTAAAGCCCTATTCCCCTCGTTGCTCTAGTGCCCCCCATCTCTGAGCCTTGTGGGAACAGTCAATAAAGGCCCTGTCCTCCGCAGGTTAATTGCTGGGTTGCTTGAAGCCTCTCCCTGACCTAGGGTCCAGTACCCAGACGTGCTTTCGGCCCCAGACCAGCTATGGGCCTGCAGCTGCCGACCAACCTCCTCGATTGGCCAGACACCCAGTCCCAATATCCCGCAACCGGGTCTCTGACTCATCCGGGTCCAGACCACCGTCTGCAACCCAATCTGCTTCTCCCCTGGGAGCTCCAACTCCCAGCTTCCTCGAGCTCCTCACTGCTTGAGGGCTACTGTGCCGCCCCCGTGCCAGCAGCCGCCGCTGCTCGGATCTGGCCCTGCTGCGGGTGGCTCGAGGTTCGCCGGACTTGGGGGTCTCGCGGACATGCCGAATAAAAGGGGGACGTAGATGTATGGGCTCGTGACGCCACCCACGGTGTGTGGTGAAGTGGGACACCACCACTGCTGTTGTGGGGCACCCGGGGGAGATGTAGTGGCAGCTGGATGTTAACCCCTCCGTGGGTAGGGATGGTTGCCCCGGGACAAAGTGTCTCTGTGCAGGGTGCTGGAATGGTTGGTATGCCCGGACGTGCAGTGAATCAGTTGGTTACTCACAGTAAGAAGAATCACACGAGTCTTTTAGTAAACCAAAGGTGATGGTGGCCAGCCGCCGCAGCCGGTTGCATTCGGGTCCCCCAACCAGGCTGATGGTCTCTATCCTCTTCCTCTGCACTGACTGTGTAAGAATGGTGGACTTCCCAGTATGGAACTCAGGAGTCCACTTCCGTGCCTGCAGACGCTGGCCCGTGGGATCTATGGGCCCTGGCGGTAACCTCTTATCGCTATCGGTGGGCTGTTGTCTTCTATGAGGGACTTTTGGTAGGACAGGACCTATAATCCTGTCCTCAATCGGTTAATTAACCAGTCCACTAGTTTCCGGTCCTGGCTTCAGGGTCCGAGTACCCCCTTGTGTGCTACGGTTTCCGGGTTGGTTCCCCGTGTCAGTACCGGCAGGCTACAACCCGGTCCCGGTCCACCTCGGTTCTGCCGAGCCGTCTTCCCGTCTCCTGCTGACGGAGACCACCGTCTGCCACCTAGCCAAAGGCACCAGGGCTCCTACCCTGGTACCGTTCAACTTGAACCTCCTCTGCTGGAGCTACACCTAGCTCCAGCCCACGCTCCTCTCAACTTGAACTCTAAGCTTATCTGAGCTGAACTGCTTCTTTTCCCTCCCTGTCTAGACCCCTAGGTGGGCGTGTACCAACCACCTGGTCCCGCCCACAGGTGTGTCTATCTTTCCTTAAGGGGGAATGACTAGGGTTTCAGGTCGGCTGTGTGGTACCTGGTGAGGGATAGGTGTTGTGTAGGGGCCTACCTGTGACTACCTGGCCCTGCCAGGGCGTCACACTACCACTGAACTGCTCACTTATCACCTCCCACCTCCCTACCTGACCCCTAGGTGGGCGGCCCTATTCCAGCTTAGCAGCCCACTGGTGTGGTGCGAGGTGTGATTGGGATTTTGGATGCTGGTGTAGGCAGTGCTGCAAGTTGGGAACCCAGAACCATGGGGGGTTGAGTCCTGCACTGGGAGATAAAGAGCGTACAGTACCCTGTGATGACCTGACTAGTCCAGGGGCGTCACACTGGCTTTCCTCTTTTGTTATTCTTTGCCGGCCTTTACTGCAGTGACTTCAGTTGTTGCTTGTTTGTGGGTCTCTCTGCCTTAGCTTTTGTCTTCAGCATGTGAAATACAGCTCAATGGGCTTGAGATCTTGTGATTGACTGGGCCATTGCAGAATATTCCACTTCTTTTGTGACGCCCTGGCTGGGCCAGGTAGTCACAAATAGGCCCCTGCATAACACCAGTCCCTCACAGCTAACATCAGCCAACCATTTAAACCCTAGTCACGCCCCTCAGGGCTAGACAGACACACCAGGGGGTGGAACCAGGCGGTTGGAAGAAGCCCACCAAGGAGTCTAGACAGCCCGGGGCGGGAAAACACACAGTCTGTTGTTAGAGTTCAAGTTGGAGAGGAGTGTGGGCTGGAGCTGTGTGCAGCTCCAGCAGAGGCGAAACCCCAATTTGAACAGGTGCCAGGGTAGGAGCCCTGGTACCTTTGGCTAGGAGGCAGACGGTGGTCTCCGTCTGCAGGAGCTGGGAAGACAGCTCGGTGGAAGCCCAGGTAGTCCACCATACAAAAAGGTGCAGGAGAAAGACAGAGACCACCAGCCGGGTGGGGGACCAGAACGCAGCTGGCTGCGGGCACCGACCACCATCACCTTGGTTTACCAGAGACTCGTGCGTTCTTCCATAGTGAGTACACCAGCACCCTGCGGTCGCCCATCCCCCTGCACCAACAATCCACCGGGTCCCGGGGCCACCATCCCTGCCCACGGAGGGGTTAACAACTTGCTACACAACATCTCCCCCGGGTGTCCCGTCACAGCAGCGGTGGTGTCCAACCTCACCACACACCGTGGGTGGCATCACGAACTTTACTACAGCCCAGCCGTACATATACGGCCCCAAATCCACAACCCCCCCCCCTTTTTTCATTCGGAGTGTCCGCAGAGACCCCTGGAGCCGGAGACCCTCGAGTCACCCACCGGAGAGCCCGGACCCGAGCAGCAGCAGGCTGCTGGGCATGGGGGCGGCACACTTTTCTTTAAGAACCTCCTGGGTTGCTTTTGCAGTTTGTTTTTGTCCATCAGTACTGTGAAGTGCTGTCCAAGCAGCATTTCTGCATTTGGTGGAATCTGAGCAGAACATATCGCCCTGTATACTTCAGAATTTATCCGCTGCTTCTGTCTTCAGTCACATCATAAATAAACACTAGGGACCCAGCGCTATGTCTGCCATCACACTGCCTCCCTCAGGTGTTACAGAGGATGTGGTGTGCTTTGGATCATGAGCTGTTCCAAGCCTTCTCCATACTTTCGTCTTCACATCATTCTGGTACAGGTTGATCTCAGTTTCATATCTCCAAAGAATGCTTTTCCAGAACTGCACGATATTATGGCCTGAGTGGGTGGGCAGACCTACTGCACCAGGGGACCCGAGTTTGCCCTGTGCACAGGGGCGTAACTTAGCAAGTAACTGGTTTTCACTAGAGCTTGTGGTGGTGAGGTTAGGCTTGAGCCGCAGGTAGTCACCAGGTACCACTCCAGGGCAGTCCTCAGGCATGCAGCAGTTGAAAGGGGGTCAGGGAACAGGAGACACAGCAGAACCCAGAAACATGAGACAACAGTACAGGATACAGACAGAGAATGACTAAACAGGAGGGGTAAGGCAGGGCAAAACCAGGAGGGACAAAGCAGAGACAAAATGGAAATTAAAGTGGACTGACCTGACAGACAAATATCACAGACAGAACTTGCAAGCAAAATAAACAAACAAATCTCAGTTATAAGGTAAGACAAGTAAACAATCAGAACTTGCAAGTGTGCCGCCCCAGCAGCGGGTCAAACCGCTCGGATCCGGGATGGTGTCAGTTCGTGGCTCGAGGGTCTCAGGACCCAGGGGCTTAGGGGTCACACTCTAAAGTAAAAGGGGATATTTATAGGGGAGTTGTAGTTCGTGATGCCACCCGTGGTGTGCGGTAACTGGGAGTACCGCCGCTGCCATTGGGAGTACCCGGGGTGATGGAGTGGGGCAGCAAGGTGTCGTTGCCCTCCACGGGTAGGGGTAGGCCCCGGGACTCTGGATGGTGCTATCGGGTGCCGTGAAGGGGAAATCACTCAGGTACTCACTCAGCCAATAAGCAGACGCTGACAACCGGGTAAACCAAGTCTCTGGATGCCGCTGCCTCTCAAAGGGGAGCTCGTCCGGGTCCCGTCCCCTGCAGTGCTGCCTAGTGATCCCTGACCTGCCTCATGGCACAAAGTTTAAATTCACTGTAGTGACCCGGTAGTCTGGAAGTTGCTGGGCCCTGCTCCCCCCTGTGGTTAAGTGTGGGAGCCTGCTCTCAGGGCTCACGCTTGGGATTTCAGTGGGCTGCTTGTATGGAAGGCCCTATCCCCCTCGTTGTGCTAGTGCCCCGATTCTGGAGCTAGTGGGAACAGTCCATAAAGGCTCCGCTCTCTGCAGGTTAGACCTAGGACCTAGGGTCCATGTATCGCGCCGTGCCTTTGGTCCCGAATTGGTGATAGGACCAGGCTGCTGACCGTCCTCCTTGACAGGTCCAGGCACCTAGCCTCAATCCCCTGCGACCGGGGGTCCGACTCCTCTAGGTCCAGACCACCGTCTGCAACCTAGTCAGCTTCTCCTGGGGAGACACTACTCCCCACTTCCTCCACTGTACTAGTCCACTTTCTCACTCCACTCTTCACTCCTCACCTCCCCTTCCTGACCCCTAGGTGGGAAACCTTATTCCACTCAAGCCGCCCACTGGTGTCTGGTGGGTGTGGTGCAGGGTGTATCTAGGTTGATTTGCTGTTGGAGGCAGCACTGTAAGATGGGGACCCAGAACCATGAGGGATTTAAATATCGCACTAAAGAGAAAGAGCGTGCAGTACCCTGTGATGACCTGAATAGTCCAGGGGCGTCACACTAGCAGGCGGGCAGACAGAGCCGAAAAGGACAAATGGACAAATCCTGCAAGCAAACAGAAACTATAGCAAACTAAGTAAAAGGTCAGCCCCAGATTGGATGGAGGAGCAGTCTAATAAGGAAGTGATTGGCCAGGGAAGCAGAATTCTGGTGGACACAATGCTATAAGTTGCAGCAGAATTTGGGTGCGCCTTCCCATAGCAAGTTGAAGAGTTTCCAGACAGAAGGATGCAGCAGAACTGGGAATGCTACAAAGCTGCACCGCAAGAGATTTCCCACTAGGGGGAGCAAAGCAGGGAGTGCTCAGCAAGCTAGCCATGCACAGGATGACGCCCACATTAAGGAACAAGTCCTACGTGGGTCGCAGGAGTGACAGGTGGCTTCTTTCTATGTTTTTTTGGGGTGCAATGTCTAATTTGGCCTGTTTTTAAAGGTTTGCCCCCTGTGGTGAACCCTCTGTATTTGCTCTCATGAAGACTTCTCATTATGGTAGATTTAGATACCCAAACACCTACTTTCTGGACAGTGTTTTCTTCACCTGGATGGATGTTGTGAAGAGGTTTTTCTTCAGCATGGAAAGGATTCTGCAATCGTCTATCACTGTTGATGTCCAGGCCTTTATGAGTTCCAAAGCTCCCCAGTGCACTCTTTTGTTTGCAAAATATATAAAACTGTTGCTTTGGCCATTCCTAATATTTTTGCTATCTCTCTGATGGATTTCTTCTTTATTTCAGCCTAATGATAGTCTGTTTCTCTGTTACGGGGGAACCGGCAGATTAGGACCACGGGGTATATATCCCAATCGCCAGTCGGGGCCCACCGTGCTCCAGATGGTAGTGGAGCTGCTGGCACCCTGTGGGTTAGATGGAGACTATAGAGCTGGATGGCTCTGCGATAACACAGGGAACCGGTCACGTGTGTAGTGACACGTCAGACCGGACGACAGCCCTGTTAGCGTGTCGGTGGAATTGGCACAACCCCGACCACGTGTGCAGGGAACACGTCAGACCAGATGGTAACCAGGTAGCATTGACCGAGAAGACTGCTGCGACAGTGCCCTGTCGGCCACGTGTGTCAGACACGACAGGCCGAGCGGTCCTTTGATTAGCGTTTCTGGTCACTACTCGAATGACCACGTGTGTAGAGGACACGTCAGGCCAAGGGATCATACCAGTAGCATAGACTGGGAAACCAAGGAGGATAATAGGTTCACACACCCAATCCTGGAACACCCTGTTAACTCCACAGGGGTCCTGGGGTATGCTGTCCGTGCGCGTAGGAGGCACAACCGGACAGGTGGCGCAGCAGGTGCATTGTCCGTGTGCGTAGAGGGCACTCTCGGACAGGTGACGCAGCAGTTATGCTGTCCGTGTGCGTAGGAGGCACAACTGGGCACCTGACGCAGCAGCCGCAGCCCAGTTAATTAACGCCACTGGACTGCTATAGCACAACAGGAACGGTAGCAAGGAAGCACAGTGCCTGACCCTCATGTGCTGAGCCACGAATCTTGGCGTGACAGGCACTGTTCGCCTAGCCCTACCTACCGCTTCCAACAAGGCTTATACCACCATGAATTCTAAGTGAATATGAGCGAAGACTGTGCCCCCCCCCCCATTTTGTCTCCAGACGCTTTTATAACCTAGATCCGCCCCAAACCCAGGGTGGAACCACCAAGGTCCATCAGCCACGTCACCAGCGGCCTATCCGGAACCGCCACGTCATTGATGACCTCATGGCAGCCACGCTCCAAACACTTCACCAGTCATCGTCTGACGACCAATGGTGAGGTGCCAGATCATAGGGGCGGGCCTCTGCGAGCCAGTCCGGAGTGGCCACATCATCAGGACACCTGACACCCTCTGCTCTATCAGGGCCTGCCACCTCACGGACATGCTCAGTGAGGTCCTTACCGGACCTAGCCTCTGATGCACTAAGTGCATGAGCATGCTCAGTAGCCTGAACAACAGACTCAGAAATCAGACTATCTGCCTGAGCATGCTCAGTAGGCACATCCCAGAACTTAGACACAGCACAAAGTCCAAGTACCTGTGCAAAGAGGCTGTTAGGATTAAAGGATTAATTGTGGGAGCATACTCAGTAGCCTGAACTGAGGACTAAAGCCCACTTTACACGTTGCAATTAGTTGTACAATCGCATTTGCGATGTGACACGCCCAGGTTGCATACGGGATCTTATGAGATTTCACGTTGGTCGTTCTTTTGCTGTCACACGAGCGTTAGTAGTCTATGTTAAATTGGTCAATTTTGTGTACGATCCTTTAGATCATGTGTTCTGTGACGTATGCATTGGGCACCTTTTTTTTTTTTTTAATTTATTGACTTGCCAAGCGTGTGTAATGTGTAGGGATGTGTTTTTACTATGTCATCTGCCATTCAGCTCTGCTACATGGCCGCTAACAGCAGACACAGACAGCCATGTAGCAGAGCTGAATGGCAGATGACAGCAGACACAGACAGAGCCGCACTGTCAGAATGAACTCGGGTGAACTTCACCCGACTTCATTGTCATGCTGCGGCTCTGTCTGTGTCGCGCCCTGATTAGCGGTCACCAGTGAAGGACTCACCGGTGACCGCTAATCTCCTAAGTTACTGAAGTTAGCAGCCCTCTCTCATACTCACCGATCCCCGATCCCTGGCGCTGCACGGCGTTCACACTGCTCCGGCGGCTTTTACTGTTTTGAAAAAGCCGGCCGCCCATTAAACAATTTCGTATTCCCTGCTTTACCCGCCCACCGGCGCCTATGATTGGTTACAGTGAGACACGCCCCCACTCTGAGTGACAGGTGTCACACTGCACCCAATCACAGCAGCCGGTGGGCGTGTCTATACTGTGTAGTGAAATAAATAATTAAATAATTAAAAAAAACGGCGTGCGGTTCCCCCCAATTTTAAAACCAGCCAGATAAAGCCATACGGCTGAAGGCTGGTATTCTCAGGATGGGGAGCTCCACGTTATGGGGAGCCCCCCAGCCTAACAATATCAGCCAACAGCCGCCCAGAATTGCCGCATACATTATATGCGACAGTTCTGGGACTGTACCCGGCTCTTCCCGATTTGCCCTGGTGCGTTGGCAAATCGGGGTAATAAGGAGTTATTGGCAGCCCATAGCTGCCAATAAGTCCTAGATTAATCATGTCAGGCGTCTATGAGACACCCTCCATGATTAATCTGTAAATTACAGTAAATAAACACACACACCCGAAAAAATCCTTTATTAGAAATAAAAAACACAAACATATACCCTGGTTCACCACTTTAATCAGCCCCAAAAAGCCCTCCATGTCCGGCGTAATCCAGGATGCTCCAGCGTCGCATCCAGCGCTGCTGCATGGAGGTGACCGGAGCTGCAGCAGACACAGCCGCTCCGGTCACCTCCACGCAGGTAATGAAAACAGCCGCGCGATCAGCTGCTGTCACTGAGGTTACCCGCTGTCACTGGATCCAGCGGTGGCCGCGGGTAACCTCAGTGACAGCTCAGCTGATCGCGCAACTCACCTCAGTTGCTGCGTGGAGGTGATAGGAGCGGCGGTGAGTAGCGCGATCAGCTGAGCTGTCACTGATGTTACCCGCGGCCACCGCTGGATCCAGTGACAGCGGGTAACCTCAGTGACAGCAGCTGATCGCGCGGCTGTCTTCATTACCTGCGTGGAGGTGACCGGAGCGGCTGTGTCTTCTGCAGCTCCGGTCACCTCCATGCAGCAGCGCTGGAAGCGACGCTGGAGCATCCTGGATTACGCCGGACATGGAGGGCTTTTTGGGGCTGATTAAAGTGGTGAACCAGGGTATATGTTTATGTTTTTTATTTCTAATAAAGGATTTTTTCGGCTGTGTGTGTTTATTTACTGTAATTTACAGATTAATCATGGAAGGTGTCTCATAGACGCCTGACATGATTAATCTAGGACTTATTGGCAGCTATGGGCTGCCAATAACTCCTTATTACCCCGATTTGCCAACACACCAGGGCAAATCGGGAAGAGCCGGGTACAGTCCCAGAACTGTCGCATATAATGTATGCGGCAATTCTGGGCGGCTGTTGGCTGATATTGTTAGGCTGGGGGGCTGCCCATAACGTGGAGCTCCCCATCCTGAGAATACCAGCCTTCAGCCGTATGGCTTTATCTGGCTGGTTTTAAAATTGGGGGGAACCGCACGCCGTTTTTTTAAATTATTTAATTATTTATTTCACTACACAGTATAGACACGCCCACCGGCTGCTGTGATTGGGTGCAGTGTGACACCTGTCACTCAGCGTGGGGGCGTGTCTCACTGTAACCAATCATAGGCGCCGGTGGGCGAGTAAAGCAGGGAATACGAGATTGTTTAATGGGCGGCCGGCTTTTTCAAAACAGTAAAAGCCGCCGGAGCAGTGTGAACGCCGTGCAGCGCCGGGGATCGGGGATCGGTGAGTATATGAGAGAGGGGGATAGACTGACATGGACAGAGAGTGAGGGACAGAGATAGTGACCGACTGACAGAGATTAGTGAATGACAGACATTGTGAGGCGCTTCAGAACGCAGCTTTTCAGCTGCGCTCTGAAGCAGACCTTTTTTAAGCTGCAGTGCAGAGCGCACACCTGCGCACATAGCATCAGACACCAAAATCGTATGAGGGATGTCACACGTTACAATTCACTAGGTTCGTGCAACAAAACGCTCAATTCTAGAGAATGATACGATGTGTTTGCGATCAACGGTTTTGCGTTCAATCCTGATCGCAAGTAGATGTCACACGCAGATACCTCACAAACAATGCCGGATGTGCGTCACTTACAACTTGACCCCAACGACGGATTGTGAGATATATTGAAGCGTGTGTAGCGGGCTTAAGTCTCAGAAATTACACAATCAGGCAAAACACTGGGCTTAGACTCTGGCTGGGGTAAATCGGCGCACGCATGCGCATCAGCCGCCTCTCCACACCTAGGCGTGGTGAAAGAAGCAGCCAACTGGACGACCCGAGGCACAGCCAAGAACGACAGCTGGCGCCTAGGCACAACAGGAACCGCAGCAAGCTGCTTGCGGCTATGGCTGCACCGGTTCGTAACATTCCCTTCCATTGAAATTTTATTTGAGAGCTTCCAAATGCAATTGCCACACCTGGAATCAGCTCCAGGACTTTTATCTGCTTAACTGATGATGGATTAATGAGGGAATAGTTCATGTAACCTATTAAAAAGCTTTTGAGAAAATTGTCCAATTACTTTTGGTCCCTTGAAAAACAGGCAGCTACAAAATAAAGAGCTGTAATTCTGAGACCCTTACTTCAATTACAATGTGAATAACCACAAATTAAAGCTGAGAGTTTGCACTTTAATCCCCATAATCATTATATAACTGTATCTTGAATATGTTTTACTAAACAGCAAAAAATGCAAAAGCTTTTGTCGCTGTCAAAATATTTCTGGACCTAACTGTAGGCATGCAATTAATATGGATAATTAGAAAGATGCAAATATAATTATTCATTACAATATTGTGACAGATACACAATGCATAACAGCCAAAAAAATGTGTACAAAAATATTGTGACATGATAGTGTGATGCCCCTGGACTATCAGGTCGTCACAGGGTACTGCACAAGCTGCCCTTTCATGCAGTATTCCGCCTCCCTCTTGGTTCTGGGTCCCTAACTAAATGGTGTTGCCTCCAACACCAAATCAAATCATAGATACACCCTGCACCACACCCACCAGACACACCAGTGGACGGCTTGAGTTGAATAGAGTCGCCCACCTGGGGGGTCAGGGAGGGGAAGTGAGGAGTGTAGTGAGTCGAGTCTGAGAGTTGAAGGAGAGTGGTTGGGACATAACCCTCGAGCTGTGAGGAGCTCAGAGGAAGTTGGGAGCAGTGACTCCTGAAGGAACTGTCTAGGTTGCAGACTGTGGTCTGGGCCTAGAGGAGATGGACACCCGGTCGCAGGGGATTGTGGCGAGGTGCTTGGACCTGTTGAGGAGGACAGCCGGCAGCCTAGCACTATCACCGGTCCGGGATCGAAGGCACAACGGGGTACACGGACCCTAGGTCGGGGAGTAGCTTCAGGCAACCCGACAATTCACCTGAGGAGAATGGAGCCTTTATGATCTGTTCCCAACCGCTCCAAAATCGAAGCACTAGCGCAATGAGGGGGATAGGACTTTCCATCCAAAACAGTCCAGAAAATCCCAAGCGTGAGCCCTGAGAGCAAGCTCCCATACTTAGCCATAGTAGGGAGCGGGACCCGGCTAGTTCCATACTACCGGGCTACCAAGTTGAAGTCAAACTAAGTGCCAGGAGGCAGGTCACGGATCACCAGGCAACACTATTGGGGACAGGACCTGGACGAGCTCGTAGCAGCGGTACCCAGAGACTTGGTTTACCCGGTTGTCAGTGTCTGCTTATGAACTGAGTGAGTACGAGAGTGACCCCTGCACCCCACGACACCCCTCACCGAGTCCTGGGGTATTCCCCCTACCCATGGAGGGCTACGACATCTGACTGCCCCACTCCATCATCCCGGGCACTCCCAGTGGCAGCGGCGGTACTCCCCAACTTACCGTACACCACGGGTGGCGTCATGAACTACATATCAACTCCCCTTTAAATATCCCCCTTACATTTGAGTGGCCGCACGACCCCCGAGTCCGGAGACCCTCGAGCCACAGCGAATCCGGATCCAAGCAGCTCGGCTGCTTCCACGGGGGCGGCACAGACCATAAAGTGTCCCACTGTCCTAGGGTCTGCACCACGCCTTGTGCTGAGTCCCTTGAATCTTGGTTCCGAACTTTCCCGCGGTTCCTGGAGCCTGCTGCTTCCACAGGTAACCCACGGTGCCTGGAGTCCTGGTTCCGCACTCCACAGTTCTCACTCCTTTTACAGCTCTCCGTTGTCTCTGCAGGTCTGCTTTCAGTACTTTACTCTCTCTGCTCCTGCACTTCACTCCTCTCTCCTTCTCCTCCTCACTAAAACTAAAACTACTTCCTGCCAGCTTCCCCACTGACCACTCGCCCCTCCCCCTCACTGGGTCTCTCCCTACAGGATGGGTGGCTACATCCAATCAGTGCCCTCCACTTTTACCTGTTACTAGGCAGTCTCCCAGGTTAGTGTCGGGGTTGTGTATGTGGCCAGAAGGTGCTGGTGTAGTTACTGGCACGGATATTCTGGGGTTTGGGTTTCTGTGACGCCCCTGGAATATCATGTGTCACAGAGTACTGCACAACCTATCCTCCCGTACAGTATCAATCTCTCTCTTGGTTATGGGTCCCTAATCAAATGGTGTTGCCTACAACGGCAAATCAACAGGGTACTGCACACTCTTTCTCTTTAGTGCGGTATTCAAATCCCTCATGGTTCTGGGTCGCAATCTTACAGTGCTGCCTCCAAGAGCAAATCAAATCCTAGATGCACCCTGCACCACTCCCACCAGACACACCAGTGGACGGCTTGAGTGGAATAGAGTCGCCCACCTGGGGGGGTCAGGGAGGGGAGGTGAGGAGTGTAGTCAGTAAATCTGAGAGTTGAAGGAGGGAGGGTGAGAGAGTAGCCCTCGAGCTTTGAGGAGCTCTGAGGAGGTCGGGAGCGGTGACTCCCATAAGGAAACTGTCTAGGTTGCAGACGGTGGTCTGGGCCTAGCGGTGTCGGGTCTTCAGTCACAGGGGATCATGGCAAGGGGCTCGCAACTGTCGAGCTGGACAGCCTTGCACCATCACCAGTCCGGGAACGAGGTACGTGGACCCTAGGTCGGGGAGTAGCTGCATGCAACCCGATAATTTACCCGTGGAGAACGGAGCCTTCAAGATTCGTTCCCAACCGCTCCAAAATCGGGGCACTAGCGCAACGAGGGGGATAGGACCTTCCATCCAAAATGGTCCAGAAAATCCCAAGCGTGAGCCCTGAGAGCAAGGTCCCACACTTAGCCATAGTGGGGAGCGGGACCTGGCAAGTTCCACACTACCGGGACCACCAGAGAAGTAAACTTAGTGCCAGGAGGCAGGTCATGGATCACCAGAAGCACCATTGGGGACGGGGCCCAAACTATCTCCCCTCAGCGGCAGCGGTGTCCAGAGACTTGGTTTACCCGGTTGTCGGTGTCTGCTTAATGGACTGAGTGAGAACAAGAGTGACCCCTGCATCCCACAGCCTTATCCCCACACCGAGTCCTGGGGCATTCCCCCTACCAGTGGAGGGTCACAACACCTGGCTGTCCCCGTTATCTCCCCGGGTACTCCCAACGGCAGCTATGGTATCCACCCCAGTTACCGCGCACCACAAGTGGCGTCACAAACTCTATAATCCCTTTTAAATACCCCCTTCATTTGAGTGGCCGCACGACCCCCGGATCCGGAGACCCTCGAACCACTGAGAACCCGGAGCTTGGCTGCTTCCACGGGTTACATTTGTGGCACCTGGTACCGCAGGGGTGCAACAGTTCTTTAAAGCTCCATTTTGTCTTTCATATATTCATATTCCTTTTTCGATGCTTGTAGTGTACATCTACTCATGGCGGTATCCCGTTTTCTCCACCAGCAGCATACAGAAACGATATCCCAGATATCTACCTTCTGTTCTATCAATGCTGTGACCTCAGGGTCTATATGTGATCTGTACAATTCAGTTGACTCTGTTATCTAATTTGAGCTGACAGATTGATTCTTGGGACATTTATTCCACCATTAGGAAGCTTTGCCGGTGTTTGACCTTCCGTAGGTGTTTCTGGTGTAGATGTAGAGCCAGGAAATTCGTACCTTGTGGATATCTGTTGACTGATGGCCAGTCAGCTATAAATCATGTTTTATGGTCTACAGATCTGGGATTTGTACTCAATAAAGATACATGTGGGTAGGAATTGAGAGATCACTGTGTACGATAGTGCTGCTAACCTCATTCTATGAGATGTCATTGACTGATGTTCTAGGCCTGGAATCACAAATCAATGCTCGTTATGGATAATTAAATATAACCAGGAGGTTCTGCCGGAAACTCTACCAAAAGAAGGTCACCGTTATGTATCTAAACATGCAGCCTGTAATCCATTGGGATGATGATGCCACAAAAGTTGTCGTGTTTATATTGTTTGGTGTTATAGTGATGATATCACAATGGGATTTGTGTTTTATAGACTCCATGCAGTTGTAGATGTCATATTACAGTATTTTTTGCCATATAGGGGGACTACATTGTGGCATACACGTTATTGGGATTGTACTACCTTTAATGGTGATCACAATAGTGTCTCGGAACTTTAATCTGGAGTTCTTATAAAATGTGTTCCACTGTATTGACAACAATAATGTATTTGTGTATTTAGACGCCGCACTTTATGATCCCATTTTAATACGTTTATAGTTACAGGCTGCACTCTATTATAATGATATTACAAAGTGTGAATGTAAAGGAAGAACTTTTTATTGTGATTTTGTGTGTTTGTGTAGCAGAGTGTGTGTAGCATAGAAATCACTAGAATAATCTTGTGTTTGCCAAATAAACTGAAGTAGTGCGTATAGAAAATTAACAAATCTTAGATTGGATACCATACACACAGAAAAAATCTCTTTGAAAAAAGATTTGTTGCAAATAAATTTATTAAATTTTATTGTGGCATATCCATAAACCAACGTTTCAGCATAATGCTTTTTTCAAGGTTTATCTGTACAAACAAATGATAAAATTACATGATCATAGAGAAATTATCTCATATAAATAATATTTCATTCAACATATAAAGAAAAATAAAGGTATGCCAATATGTTACATGAATAAACAAATAAATAAATCAAACAAGAAAATTGAAAAAATCAAACAAGAATAATAAGAAAAAAATATATACCTAAAGATATAGTCACAAAAGCTCAGGTGAGACAATCAGATGAAAAATCCTTATCGAAATCTGTCGTGTTTGAACTTGGGAAAAATCCCTATGTATGACTGCAGAGAAAAAAACTGATTTTTTTTATATACAGTATATATATATATATATATATATATATATATATATATATATACAGTCATATGAAAAAGTTTGGGCACCCCTATTAATGTTAACCTTTTTTCTTTATAACAATTTGGGGTTTTGCAACAGCAATTTCTGTTTCATATATCTAATAACTGATGGAATGAGTAATAATTCTGGATTGAAATGAGGTTTATTGTACTAACAGAAAATGTGCAATCCGCATTTAAACAAAATTTGACCGGTGCAAAAGTATGGGCACCTCAACATAAAAGTGACATTAATATTTGTAGATCCTCCTTTTTCAAAACAGCCTCTAGTCGTTTCCTGTAGCTTTTAATGAGTTCCTGGATCCTGGATGAAGGTATATTTGACCATTCCTGTTTACAAAACAATTCCAGTTCTGTTAAGTCTGATGGTCGCCGAGCATGGACAGCACGCTTCAAATCATCCCACAGATGTTCAGTGATATTCAGGTCTGGGGACTGGGATGGCCATTCCAGAAAATTGTAATTGTTCCTCTGCATGAGTGCCTGAGTAGATTTGGAGCGGTGATTTGGATCATTGTCTTGCTGAAATATCCATCCCCTACGTAACTTCAACTTCGTCACTGATTCTTGCACATTATTGTCAAGAATCTGCTGATACTGAGTTGAATCCATGCGACCCTCAACTTTAACAAGATTCCCGGTGCCGGCATTGGCCACACAGCCCCAAAGCATGATGGAACCTCCACCAAATTTTACTGTGGGTAGCAAGTGCTTTTATTGGAATGTCGTGTTTTTTTGCCTCCATGCATAACGCCTTTTTGTATGACCAAACAACTCAATCTTTGTTTCATCAGTCCACAGGACCTTCTTCCAAAATGTAACTGGCTTGTCCAAATGTGCTTTTGCATACCTCAGGCGACTCCGTTTGTGGCGTGCTTGCAGAAACGGCTTCTTTCGCATCACTCTCCCATACAGCTTCTCCTTGTGCAACGTGCACTGTATTGTTGACCGATGCACATTGACACCATCTGCAGCAAGATGATGCTGCAGGTCTTTAGAGGTGGTCTGTGGATTGTCCTTGACTGTTCTCACCATTCTTCTTCTCTGCCTTTCTGATATTTTTCTTGGCCTGCCACTTCTGGGCTTAACAAGAACTGTACCTGTGTTCTTCCATTTCCTTACTATGTTCCTCACAGTGGTAACTGACAGTTTAAATCTCTTAGACAACTTTTTGTATCCTTCCCCTGAACAACTATGTTGAATAATCTTTGTTTTCAGATCATTTGAGAGTTGTTTTGAGGAGCCCATGACGCCACTCTTCATAGGAGATTCAAATAGGAGAACAACTTGCAAGTGGCCACCTTAAATACCTTTTCTCATGATTGGATACACCTGCCTATGAAGTTCAAACCTCAATGAGGTTACAAAACCAATTTAGTGCTTTAGTAAGTCAGTAAAAAGTAGTTAGGAGTGTTCAAATCAAGAAATTGATAAGGGTGCCCATACTTTTGCACTGGTCAAATTTTGTTTAAATGCGGATTGCACATTTTCTGTTAGTACAATAAACCTCATTTCAATCCAGAAATATTACTCAGTCCATCAGTTATTAGATATATGAAGCTGAAATAGCTGTTGCAAAAACCCAAATTGTTATAAAGAAAAAAGGTTAACGTTAATAGGGGTGCCCAAACTTTTTCATATGACTGTATATATATATGTCACATGTAAAAGCAAACATTAATTTACCATGAGACCGTTAAAAGGTCCCCATCTGTGGTCATTATAACAAACAGAAATATATAGCTGAAAAAAGATAGCGTGCGAACTGAAATACATGTGCTGCGTCCATAGCTGTGATGAATCACGTGAACCACGTCGCGTCCCGGAACGATGTAATCACGTCGGACAGGGGAAGCTTTTTAAACCCAGCGCCGCAATTACGTCACATTCGGAAAACCGAAAATAGCCAAAGCGTCACGATTTGATCGCACATACATGCCGAAATATAGTGAAGTCAAAAGACCTAATACTATCAAGTGCATGTAATACATGCATCACCAGGAACGTAAAGAAATCTAAGTAACAACACTATTTGATCGCACGTACGTACCAATAACCAGAAAAAAGCAAAGGAGTCAAAATAAACATTATCATGAAATTTTGGAGACTAATTGTATGTAGGGAAAATCTATTTATCCTTACCAAGTTATTGAACCTATAACCCCAGAGAAATAAAGGAGAAAAAAAGTAGAAAAGGAAAAAGGAGAGACAAAAATAAAAAATTAGTAATATATCATGAATATATAATATATCATAGATGACCGTCATAGCTGAATAAACATGTATTTCAGTTCGCACGCTATCTTTTTTCAGCTATATATTTCTGTTTGTTATAATGACCACAGATGGGGACCTTTTAACGGTCTCATGGTAAATTAATGTTTGCTTTAACATGTGATACAAATAAATAAATATATATATATATATATTTATTTATAAAAATCCCTATGTATGACTGCAGAGAAAAAGACAGATTTTTAATATATATATATATATATATATATATATATATATATATATATATATATTAAAAATCTGTCTTTTTCTCTGCAGTCATACATAGGGATTTTTCCCTAGTTCCAACACGACAGATTTTAATAAGGATTTTTCTACTGATTGTCTCACCTGAGCTTTTTGTGACTATATCTTTAGGTATATATTTTTTTCTTATTATTCTTGTTTGATTTTTTCAATTTTCTTGTTTGATTTATTTATTTGTTTATTCTTGTAACATATTGGCATACCTTTATTTTTCTTTATATGTTGAATGAAATATTATTTATATGAGTTAATTTCTCTATGATCATGTAATTTTGTTATCATTTGTTTGCACAGATAAACCTTGAAAAAAGCATTATGCTGAAACGTTGGTTTATGGATATAGAGCATAGAGCATGTATGTGTGTGCATTGTATACATGTGTCACGGATGTGTCACATGTGACACACAGTCATGTGATTTCTGGCCATAGAAGCAATATAAAAAAAGAGAAAAAAAAAAAAGGGTATACCAAACAGGGATCACCAATAAAAATAGATTAGAGAAAATACAAAAATTTTTTTATTGTAGTTACAGAAAAAGACAAAGAAAATAACCGGTCAAGGAGCAGTAGAGGACACACAACACAACGTATAAAAAGCCTATAAAGGCAAATCTCCATCACGCCAAAACCCCATAAGGTACATATATACACAATGTGGCAAATATATCAAAAAGGTAAACAGGCAATACATGTATATATATATATATATATATATATATATATATATATATATATATATAAAAAAACCAACTCAAATACATAGGTAAGGTGTCTAATCGGATAGAATAGATAAGGCCGTCGTCATATGTAAGAGTTTACTCAATGTCAATGTATGTGCAAATAACCAGACTTATGTCACAGTGTTCTGTACTCCAATTGGAGTGTACTTCTAGCCTGGATAATAGGAAAAGACATCAAATATGGCCGGGCTCAAGCATATATACCCACACAATGAATAAGTAAGCTGAGGAATAAGATTAAGCTGTGCCAACTGGAGGACTTATCCCAATAATGTACCAAATGTATCATAGCATAGGCCTATGCCTAAATGAATCCCTCAGAATAAGCGGGGTAGATCTCCAAAAGGTTGCTTACATGCAGCAAAAAAAAAAAAAAAAAAAGTTCTCACTGGAGCAGTGGGAGAAAAAAGGTCAGACCCATACTCACACTCCTGTGGAGAAAATTTTAGTGTCTGGCCCAAAAAAGGAGGGGGTGATATATGGCGTGGTGGAACCCCACGCGTATCACCACTACAAGTGTGGCTTCCTCAGGGGAAAATAATATGTACCTTATGGGGTTTTGGCGTGATGGAGATTTGCTTTTATAAGATTTTTAAGTGTTTTTATGCATTGTGTTGTGTGTCCTCTACTGCTCCTTGAGTAGTTATTTTATCTGTCTTTTTCTGTAACCACAATACATTTTTTGTATTTAATCTATTGTATTGGTGATCCCTGTTTGGTATACCCTTTTTTTTTTTTATACTGGTTTACACATGTTTTGTATACCGGGAGATCTTAATGGGTGGTGCCCTTCTTACTTTTACATCTGGCCATAGAAGGTCACAGAGTCTGGCTGTGCAGAATGTTCCCTGACTTTCCATTGTTCCTGCTGTCAGTATTCATTGGAATAGGTAGCTTTCCTACTAGATTCATCTCTCTCCCTTTTCGACCCATCAGGAGCTCAACTTCCACCCAGCTGTTGATTATCAGTATTCCCTTGGTGTTTAAATACCCCTTCCTATCTTTGGACTGGTGCTTGTCATGAACAGCCGGGGAAGTCACTCAGAAATCCGCAGCTGTTCACTGATTTGTCACAAACACGACTACTCTCTAGCGCCCCCCTTGTCTGCAGGCCACTTTTGGTACTGCAGGACAATGCATAAGATGAGGCTGCTGAGATAATAATGCCATATATTGGAGGTCTCACAGCAAGGGTAAATGTATATATCACCGATTCCCGCTAAGGCTGGAGTCACACTTGCGAGAGACTCGCGCAAGTCTCACATCGCGTCACTCGGCGTGGCCACACACTTTCCTGACTGGAGCGCGTCAGCTGCATGTATTTATTTGCAGCTGAGACGCTCCTGTCCGGTGAGCTGCAGGCCATGTCGGGTGATGTGATGCAAGACTTGCACGAGTCTCTCACATGTTTGTACCCTCAATGATAGCGCTCCAATAATCCCGAAAAGCTGGGTGGTGGCAGTGTAATTATTATTGCATAGAATTTTTGGAGTGCTATCATTAAGGGTACAAAGGTAAATATATATATTCCATTAGCGGGAATCGGTGATATATACATTTACCTTTGCTGTGAGACCTCCAATATATAGCATTATTATCTCAGCAGCCTCAATTTGTCATTGCCAAATGTTGGAGGTCTCACAGCAAGGGTAAATGTATATATCACCGATTCCCGCTAATGGAATATATAAATATACACCTCGGTACCCTTAATGATAGCACTCCAATAATTCTATGCAATAACAAATTATGCTGCCACCACCCAGCTTTTCTGGGATAGCTGGGGACCCGTTTCAGATAGCATAAGGCCCTTCGCGGTTTTGGAGTCGTATATAAAGCATGAGGAAAGAAACTCTTAAATTTTATATATTTAATCCGAAAATAGGCAGCGTTTAAAAAAAATATACAAGAATTTACAAAAGGGAACAATACAAATACAGTAGACAGTTACATTAAAAATAAAAGGTATAAACGTGGAACTTACTAAACTTGTGCCATAGAAGTGGCGTCCAAACTTAGGGAGGGAAGTCTCCAATGAAGAAGCTGGTAGAGACAGCCAGCATCACCTCTTAGGATGCCTTCCAATACTGACTGACTCCCCCCAGAAAGGAGCTGTCTCTTATTCCCTAGCTAACCCCCCTTCCTCTGTGACATCATTGTACAATCTCTTGTGGGCTGTGCTGAGATTCTCCCAAAGTTTCTTAATTCTGGCTTTCCACATATCTTTGCCCCTGGGCCACTCAGGTGAAAGATATTAGCGTCATATTTTATATCTTGATTTTACATTTACATAGACACCAAACACGATGCCTCTAGTATGATGTTATTGGCCAATACTAATTTGTCGTGATACCGGCGATCTCCCCGTTAAGCGAAATGGTGCGCTGGGTTCTGCACGACACAGGGATTCTAGCAATATGCTTTTCATTTTTCTAGCATTAACATAGCGCTTAAAAACTGTTTTGGAAGTTTTTCCCTCCAATAGAACAAAGGGATGTCTTTCTCTGCATCCCTTTGCTGTGGCTGTACCATCACCCAAAGCCATAAATACCTAAACTTTCAGGCCGATCAGATAATCGTCATGACGATCTGTGGCTGATGGTAAAGAGGAGGGGGGTGAGGATCCTTCAAAACTTTTACATGACAGTGCTGGTGATATTTTCAGTTCCTTCATGCTGAGGTTGCAAGCAGGTGGCTTGTACTTCTCTTGTGGTATCGTTGCTGACAGCTCTGCTGAACTCCTACCTGAGTCATCTAATGATAAGTAGTTCATGCTTTTCCCCCTGTGTGTCCTCCTTCTGTCTTCCACAGTTGTTTAGTGGGAAGGACAAAGAGCTCATCCTACCCGTTCCCTATTTAGAGCCCAGCACTAGGGAAACCTAGGGTCAGGATCTGGCTCGGCACATAGGTGTGGACACTATCTAGAGTCATGAGGGACCCCAGGGACCAGCAGTAGGTTCGGTCAGGGGTTACCATCTCCCTTCCCTAGACACAGGGTTTCCTTTCCCTTTCGCCGTGCGATCGGTACCTCCCCGTACCTAGCATGACAGCATGCATGTGTGTGTGTAGCATAGAGAATGTATGTGCGTGTGTATGTGTGTGCAGCATAGAGCATATATGACTGTGTGGCTGTGTAGCATAGAGCGTGTGTGTGTATTTATAGGCTCTGCCACTTTATGATGATGATGTCTTAATAATGTTTGTACATTTATAGACTTTTTTGTGGTGATATCTTAATTATCTCTATTTATACTCTGCGCTCTATTGCTTTGTCACAGTAGTGTGTGTATATGTATTTAGGGCTGTGCTCCATTAATATGCTCTCACTATATGAGGGAGTGACCATTGAAAAAGGACATTTCTCACCAAATGTTCCAGTTTGAACTATATCTAATGTATTAGTGGCTGCAGATTGGAATACCATGTTTTTTATTTTCTTATTTTGCTTCTCTATTGCAGAGATATTAGCAAAATATTTTTCACCTAATGAGTTAACTTTCGTTAAGTTCAAGTCGGGTGTTATCACAGTTTTCACTGGGATCATTTACTCCTTTTCCTTGTATGAGTTGCCGAATCACAAGCAGGCAGTAAGGGCTAAGCCACACGGCGAGAAAATCGGTGCGAGTGGAGTGCGATAAAACATCGCATTCCCCTCGGACCAATTCTAGCCTGTGTGTCAGCACACATGGGCGATTATTTTCTCAGCCCTAATCGGACTGAGAAAACAATCGCAGCATGCTGCGATTGTAAGCTGAGACTCTTTCTCTCGCACCCATTCAAGTGAATGGGGCGAGAGAAAAATCGCACTGCACTCGCGGTACACCGGTGTACTGCTAGTGCAGTGCGAGAATGGCAATACCCGGCTACACAGGAGAGAGGGAGAGAAATCCCTCCCTCCTCTCCTGAGTGCCGGCCCGCCCCCCGCAGCTGAGGTCTGCTCGCACGAACGGACCTCAGTTGCAAGGACACAGGCATGACACTCGCCTCTGCTGTACTGCCAGCACGAGCCGAGTCTCATGCAAGTGGATCGCAGTAGTGCCCGTGTGGCCCCAGCCTAATATAGAAGAAAAAAAATCCCCCCACAATAGCATAGATTCCTCAGTGTGTGAGATGTAAGGACACAGCTCTGCTCTCCTGGCCTAACCAAATGATGATTAGAAAGTGCAGCTGAGTGTAGCTGTGTCATATTACAAATCATTCTCCGGTGATGGTGGCAAGATTAAACATTCATGTGACCGCAAGTATGTGATATGCATATATCCTGCCACATTCCGACTAGATGTGCAAGGTCACGTACAATGCACTTGTCTAGTTGGAATGTGGCCGCGAGTATGCATATCATATAACTGCGGTCACATGACTGCTCGCTCTCACCACTAGCATTAGAGAATCCCCACAGTGTGTGCTATGTGAGACATGAGGGTTTGCAAGTCTGCAGTTGTGCCGCTCCGGTGACGACCGGGGAGCTCGGATCCGGGGTGGTCGTGGCTCGAGAGGTCCAGAGCCAGGCTCAGCGGACACTCAAAACTGGAGAAGGAGGTTATTTACTGGGGAAGTGTTCTTGACGCCACCTGCGGGGTGTGGTAATGGGAGTACCGCCGCTGCTGCAATGAGGATCGGGTCAGATGGTGGGGAGCAGCAAGGTGACAGTCCCTCCGCAGGTAGGGAAGGCCCCAGAGCTTGGGTGATGTGGAGATATAAGAGCAGGGTGCAGGGGCAGGCGTACTCACTGAGGCGGTTGATGTGCTGTATAGGCGGAGATAAACTGAGGCACAAAGTGTTTTTAAACAAGTCTCTATGTACAGCTGCCGCTGCCTGGAGCACGTCCAGGTCGTTGGTACCACCGGTGTAACTAGTAGTCCAGAACCGGCCTCCGTGCACTGTTTTGTGTCTGTGTGGGTCACTATAGCTTGAAGCTATAAGGGCCAGTTCTTCAGTCTGGGTGAAGTCTTGCTCCTAAGGGATGGCACTTGGGACCTCAGTGGGTTGCTTTGTTTGGAAAATCCTGTCCACCGTGTTGTGCTGATGCCCTCAGTCTCTGAGTTTTAGGAAGGTCCCTGAAGGCCCCCTTCCTCTGCAGGTTAATTGCCAGGACATTGAATCGGCTCCTGACCTAGGGTCCTGTACCCCGTCGTGCTCGGTACCGGTCAGCTCTGTTGGTCCCTCTCTGGTGCCTGCAGTCCCTCTTAGACCACGTCTTTTGCATCCCAGACTGACATGCCTGAACCCGGTCACTGACTCCTCTGGTCCCGGACTACTGTCTGCTACCCAACTCTTGTCTTCCTAGCTCCCCGGGAGCTAACACTCCAGCTCCTCTCACATTGAGAGCTGTCACTAGTCTGACTTGGTCCCTCCCACCAGTCTCCCACCTGACCCTTAGATGGGTGGCCCTGCTAGACCAACCCACTGGTGTGTCTGACAGGTCATGGTGTGAGGTGTGGGTTGGGATTTGTGGTGCTGATGGAGGTGACACCGGTTTCTGGGAACCTGGAACCATGGGGGGTAGGTCCTGCACCCTGGGGGAAAAGGATGCAGTTCCCTGTAGCACCCTGATGTACTCAGGGGCGCTACACAGTCACATAGAGTAGCATCAGACTCTTGTGAAAAGCTTGGACAACCACTTTAACTCATTAAGTTCCAAATACTTTGTTTACTAATATCTCCGCATCGGAGAGATGAAATAAAAAACAGCTAATTTTTACTCCACATTGCAGCCTGTACATTTCAACATGAAACATTTGGTGAAAGCTTCTCTTTAGGGCCCTGTCTATAAATATACATAAACGTCCACTGTAGCCTCTGACCTCTATTTACCAAATGTTGTGATATGTTTTGGATTATTTTGACTAATAGCTTTAACCTTTATAATAAAATGTCTTTTCATATTCATTTTAGATTTAGAGTGATTGTATCACTTTGTTGCACAGGAGCACACTGTTTCCCTTCCTCCCGGCTTCCTGCCTGCTGGGATGCAGTGTGCTCCTGATTAATTGACAATTTGGACAGGTGGCATGGTTCAACTACTGGACCGAACTGTTTGCTCTACAATACTGCAAGCATTGGAGCAAAGTAGCGCTGAAGCTGGCCCAATCCATCGATCAGAACAGCTTCAGATCAGAACTTACAAGCTTGTCAGCAAAGATCTTGTAAGCGCTGCGCTCCTTGCCCAATATACCACCAATAGCAGGGAGGCTGCTAATCAAAGCAACAAGCACTAAACAATAAGATTATAAATCCTTCTAGTCTTGAGAACAGTGAGGATTTTTAATACATTTTTTATGCCTTTTAATACATTTTTTTGTGGGTGATTTTATGTTCTTATTTTAATCCATTATGCATTGAATAAAATGCTAGTATTATATGAGGTGAAAATTCCTGGAAAAAAAAAGTTAAAAAAGGCATTAGGTGGTGTTTTAGTAGAATTCTTATTGACTTGTGAGAGCGACCTCATAGCTGAAAACACATGAAGAATTCTACTTTTTTTTAACCATTTAGGCCCTAAAAACATTGAAAAATTACTAAATGTTTGTGCAAAGCGGAGTTGTGCAAAAAATGTAGCCACTTTTGTTGTTCTACACCATTATTCCTGGAGCTGTGGCCGGACAGGGATGGGGGTGTACCATACACCAAATAACTTACTCCAGTGAATAAGATTAATGGCGAGACGGCTGTAAGGGGTAGTCGGACCCCTGGTAGTTAAGGCATGTTTTCCCCCCCTGAAGATGCCACACGGTGTGGTGGCAAATGGTACTGGTAAAATGTTACCTGTCGTTTTAGCTAATAAATGGTTTCCCCACTAGGTGCCAGTGTAGAGCAGTGGTTCCCCTGGTAACAGTGGCAGGGAAGGAGGGGTAGGGCAGCCTAGGTGGGGATGGGCTCTGAATGCAGTGTGTGTAGTCAGATGTGACAGTGAGCCAAGTCTGAGGTGATGGGACAGAGTGTGGGAGTGAAACGTGGCAGGCAGCCAGAGTAAGGGGCACTTTGCACACTACGACATCGCAAGCCGATGCTGCGATGCCGAGCGCGATAGTCCCCGCCCCCGTCGCAACTGCGATATCCTTGTGATAACTGCCGCAGCGAACATTATCGCTACGGCAGCTTCACATGGACTCACCTGTCCTGCGACCGTCGCTCTGGCCGGCGACCCACCTCCTTATTAAGGGGGCGGGTCGTACGGCGTCACTGCAACGTCACACGGCAGGCAGCCAATAGGAGAGGAGGGGCGGAGATGAGCGGGACGTAAACATCCCGCCCACCTCCTTCCTTCCGCATATCCTACGGAAGCCGCAGTGACGCCGGTAGGAGATGTTCCTCGCTCCTGCGGCTTCACACACAGCGATGTGTGCTGCCGTAGGAACGAGGAACAACATCGGACCGTCGCGTCAGCGTAATCATGGATTACGCCTACGCTTCACCGATGATACGATTACGACGCTTTTGCGCTCGTTAATCGTATCATTGAGCCTTTACACACTACGATGTCGCATGCGATGCCGGACGTACGTCATTTTCAATTTGACCCCACCGACATCGCACCTGCGATGTCGTAGTGTGCAAGCCCGCCTTAGTACCCAGACAAAGAAGAGGAGGTAAACGGGAATGCCCGTAGAAAGGAAGAGAAGTAGTTCTCCGGCAAAGAAGTGGAGAGGTGAGAACTTATCCGGAATCGGTAGTCTGTGCTAGATCTGCCCTATGGTAAGGGTGGCTTTACATGCTGCGATATCCGGCCCGATATCGCTAGCATGACACCCGCCCCCATCGTTTGTGCGCGACGGGCATATCGCTGCCTGTCGCGCACAAAATCGCGCACCCCCGTCACACATACTTACCTGTCCTTCGACGTTGCTGTGACCGGCGAACCACCTCCTTTCTAAGGGGGCGGTCCGTTTGGCGTCAAAGTGACGTAACTAAGCGGCCGCCCAATGTAAGCGGAGGGGCGGAGATGAGCGGGACGTAACATCCCGCCCACCTCCTTCCTTCCGCATTGTGGCCGGAGGCAGGTAAGGAGATGATCCTCGTTCCTGCGGCGTCACACGTAGCGATGTGCACTGCCGCAGGAACGAGGATCAACTTCGCCCCAGCGACAGCAGCGATAACTGGCAGCGGACCGCTATGTCAACGAGGAGCGATTTTGAACGTTTTTGCAACGATCCAAAATCGCTCCTAGGAGTCACACACTAAGACATCGCTACAGCGGCCATATGTGCGTCACAAAATCCGTGACCCCAATGAGATCGCTGTAGCGAAATCGTAGCGTGTAAAGCCCGCTTAAATCCGGGTTCAGAGTGCAGCTACTAGGGAGTTAACGCATGTCCCCTGCAGGCGAGGGAAAGTTACCGGGGAAAGAGGAAACCGTCAGCAAGAAGCGTAACCTGTAAACTAACGTGACTGTCTGCTGAAAGGTGTAATGAAGAATGGAAGCCGTGTTCAATAAAATGTTTCTTAGTTCACCAACTGCCCGTATGTGGCTCTTTACTGGGAGTGATGAAGAGGCTGGCGAACTGAAGGAAAAAGGCGCCTCCGGGAACCAAGATACCGACTTGCACGTGCCCCTGCCACCCACACTCTGCCCCACAAACAACACCCCTGTTTCAACAGTGACGGCCGGGCCGGGGGTCAGCCTGCCGCCCCCTGGGCGGGAGACCGCGACTATACCCCCTGAGGCGCCCCCTGCCCATATTACAAACTGGCGTAGTCGGCAGGATGAAGCCTGCATGCAAGAAACCCCGACCAGAGACTGTGAGGAAGATCAAGTGATGCCTGACGTGCTGAACAGGCCACAAGATGGCGGTAAGATGACGGCCGTCCTCATGGACTCAGCGGAGGCGCGAAAAGTTGGCGCCAAACGAAAAGCGCTAGGCTGGCCTGGGAGGAAGAAGCCCAGAGTGCACCGCCCAAAGAGGGGAGGTACCTGCCCCAAGAAGCAGCAGAGGTCTAGAGACGTGGGCGGCGCCGCAAGAAAGAAAAGGCGTTGCCAACACTGTGCCAACCTGGTGGGTGAGGCCGGGGGCGGAGTGTTGCTAAAGCGGGAAAAGAAGAACCGCCTCCACCTTCCCCTGCACCATTACAATCCAAGCAGCAGAAGAAACAGATCCAGTTACCTGTGCTAAACAAAATGGAGGCCAGAACAGGCAAGCAAGCAGAAGCGGGCGCGCTGGTGCCCGATGGACATGGAAGAGGACGTCCGATGGAGAGCTTGGTGGGAGAGTTACCCACCATCACTTTGCCGGCAAGCATGATACTGGCCGTGACCAGAGTATCGGAGAAACCCGCAAAGGTCACGTGGTTTACCTCATGGGATGCCGTTACCGGGGAGATGACAACGGAAGTCCGGGCCACCTACAAGTCCCGGCTTACTCTGGGGAGCGGGCCACCAGGAGCATCCGTACAGATTCCGAAGGCGTCCGCGTCTGTTAAGGTAGGCCCTCTGCCCCCCTCAGGAGTTAAGGCCCCGTACTGGCAAGATATCCCAGAACCAGAGGTAGACGAGTTGGGGTTCGTCTGGGAACCAGTGAAGCCGGCACCCCCGACCCAGAGACAGTCCCCACCGCCCGAAGTAGATCCAGTACAGGAGAGACACCTGGCTGAGACAGTGGCGAGGGAAATGATGGCTGGGTCCCGCAGCGAAGAGTTCGACCGGCAATGCAGTATCGGCACAGTAGTAAAGTTCAATCAAGCCGAAGGGTACGGATCCATAGAGGATCACGACACCGGAGAACATTTCTTTTATAACCGGGTCAATTTGAATAGCCGAGTCTGAGGTGACGGGGCAGAGTGTGGGAGTGAAATGTGGCAGGCAGCCAGAGAAAGTGCCCAGACAAAGAAGAGGAGGTAAACGGGAACCCCCGTAGAAAGGAACAGAAGTAGTTACCCGGCAAAGAAGTGGAGAGGTGAGAACTTGTCCGGAGCCGGTAGTCTGTGCTAGATCTGCCCTATAGTAAATCCGGGTTCAGAGTGCAGCTACTAGGGGGTTAACGCATGTCCCCAGCAGGCGAGGGAAAGTTACCGGGGAAAGAGGAAACCGTCAGCAAGAAGCGTAACCTGTAAACTAACGTGACTGTCTGCTGAAAGGTGTAATGAAGAATGGAAGCCGTGTTCAATAAAATGTTTCTTAGTTCACCAACTGCCTGTATGTGGCTCTTTACTGGGAGTGATGAAGAGGCCGGCGAACTGAAGGAAAAAGGCGCCACCGGGAACCAAGGTACCGACTTGCACGTGCCCCTGCCACCCACACTCTGCCCCACAAACAACACCCCTGTTTCAACAGTGACGGCCGGGCCGGGGGTCAGCCTGCCGCCCCCTGGGCGGGAGACCGCGACTACACCCCCTGAGGCGCCCCCTGCCCCCGTTACACGGCCACCACTCGTCTGATGCTCAAAATTCATTAGTAAGCTTACTTCTGAATCAGGAGAGTCTGACTCTACATGCCCTATCATTGAGTCTAATGTGAAAATCGCCGAACTTGATGAATCGGGACCTTGGAATTTTTGAACACCTGAAGCTAATACAAATTTACCAAACGATGGCGTGTGTGACCACAAGTTGTCTTACAATAGAATTCAATAGGGATCTTTCTAGTGGGTTTTTTTTAGCAATTTTTCAGACATATTTTGGGTGGGAACTGCTTTGAAAAATATCTATAAAAAAACCCTCTGTACGCACATGCCATCATGTCATATCTAAAAGTTGTGGCCATGATATAAACATCAGATGAGGAATATCGGCTTGGACGTAGTGAGGTTGATGGTCCATCTCATTACTAAACACTGTGGACAATTTGTTCTACACTTTCGCTATGTTAAAAAAATTAGCTGCCAAGGGGAGCTAACAAGCCACATTGCCATGGAAAGAATATTCCGACATAAGGAAAAATGAGGGCCTAGTAGGAAAGCTTAAGTCACACTTCACCCGAGTGCCAGCAGATGGCAGTGCTGAATCACAATGGCCGGATTTATCATCACCATTGTAAATATTCATTATTATTTCCCACAACCACACTCGTAGAACCTGGGGATCTATAATATGGAAGTGCGGGACCCAGTGGTCCAGTATGTGGGGCCGGCTCCAGGTTTTTGTGCGCCCTGGGCGAAAGAGTCTCAGTGGGCCCCAACCACACATAGACATGCACAGATACATACACATACAGGCATACGTATACATATATATTTAAAGAGAAATTCACAAAAACACATAAATAGACATAAATCTAGACACAGTCATATACACTGACATACATAGATACACATCATACATGCACGCACACACACACACACACACACATTATTTTTATATATTTATCCTGTATATATATTTCTAATATTGGGAAGCCGGCAACAGCCTCATTCACCTCCCGGCTTGTCTAACAGACATGGCCGCACATAGAGCACACTAACACTGCTGTATATACATCACAAGAGAGGCTGGGGACACACACAATACTGGGGGGAATACATATTACTGAGGAAAGGGGTATAGAGCTCTAGAGGAGGGCAGTGACTGAGGTGGGGGGGCAGCTGTGAGGTGGGGGGGTGACATGCAGCTCTGGGTGTATATAGCTCTGGGGTGGGGGGGTCATACAGCACCTGGGTGGAGGGAACATACAGCTCTGAGGGGGAATACAACATCTGGGTGGAGGGGACATACAACTCTGGGGGTAAAGTAGTATGCAGCCCCCATATTGTGTTATGAAGCCCCCATTGTCCTCCATATAGTATTATGTAGCCCCCATATGCACTATGCAGCCCCCATATAGCACAATGCAGACCCAGATAGCCTTAGGCACCTTCATGTAGTATACAGCCCACATATAGCACAATGCAGACCCAGATAGCAATAGGCACCCTCATGTAGTACACAGCCCCTAAATACCACAGTGCAGAGCCAGATAGCATTAGGCACCCTCATGTAGTACACAGCACCTATATAGCACAGTGCAGAGCCAGATAGCATTAGGTATCCTCATGTAGTACACAGACCTATATAGTACAGTGCAGACCCAGACAGCACAGTGCAGTGCCAGATAGCATTAGGCACCCTCATGTAGCATACAGCTTGTATATAGCATAGCCTGTATATAGCACAGTGCAGAGCCAGATAGCAGGCACCCTCATGTAGAATACAGTGATTAATACGCAGTGGCGTAACTAGAGTTTGATGGTCCCTGGTGCAAAATTTGGACCGGGGCCCCCCTCCACGTACACCGACACTTAGGGTGCGGGATAATGACACTGACACTCGGGGTACAGGATAATGATGCTGACACTTGGCTCTTACCCTCAGCACCCAGGTTTCCCATGATCTGAAATCCCTCTATCAGTACCCAGCTTTCCCATGTTCTGATATCCATCTTGTCCTCAGCACCCAGCTTCCCCATGCTCTGCTATACATCTTTCCCTCAGCACCCAGCTTTCCCATAACAGAGTAAAGCTGGGTGCTGAGAGATGTATAGAAGAGCATGGGAAAGCTGGGTGCTGAGAGATGTATAGCAGAGCATGGGAAAGCTGGGTGCTGAGAGAAGATGTATAGCAGAGCATGGGAAAGCTGGGTGCTGAGGGAAAGAGCCTTTTTCCCTCAGCACAAAACATTCCCATCCCATACTTGTATCTTTGTCCTCCTTGTATATAGATCCCAAATACTATAATGGCCCCCACATAGCCTTCCATATAGTATAAAGGGTCCCACATAACCCTTCATATATTATAATGCACCCCCATAGTTCTCCATGTATTATAATTCACCCCATAGTACTCCATATATTATACTGCACCACAGTCCTCCATGTTTTATAACGCACACCCATAGTCCATGTGTAAGGTAGCCTCCATATTCCTCCATATATTATAATGTAGCCGCCATAGTGCTATATGTATTATAATGTAGCGCCATAAATCATCATATTGTATTATGCAGCCTCATACTCCTGCATGTATAATGCACCCCTAGTCCATGTATAAGGTGTCCTTCATGTTTATTATGCAGTCCCATAGACCTCCATGTATCATGGAGCCAGGCCCCTCCAGGCCTCCATGTGTCATGCAGCCAGCAAAATAAAAAACAAGTACCTCTCTTCTCCTTCCAACCCTGCGACTGCGGTAGTTACGCCCCTGTCCCCATATGTCACACACCCTGCACCCCCATATCACACACACACTACACCCCCATATCTCACACACCCTGCTTCCCATACAGCCTGCACCCCCCCATATCACACACACACTACACCCCCATATCTCTCACACCCTGCTTCCCATACAGCCTGCACCCCCCAGATCTCACACACCCTGCTTCCCATACAGCCTGCACCCCCATATCACACACAATACACCCCCATATCACACACACCCTGCCCACATATCTCACCCTGCCTGTACCCCAACTTACTCCTCTCAAACACTCTGCGCCCCTTCACATCCTTCTGTCACAGTCTGCAGCCCTCATATGCCCCTCACCCTGCAGCCCCCCCCACCCTCATGTCCCCTCTTTTCTTATTACCAGTCATCATGTGTCCATTATCTCCTTCAGGATTCAGTATCTTGCTTTCTGCTGGCCTCCTGTGTCTCCTCCCACACAGTCACATGGGCGTGACATCATCGCAGGTCCTGCAGGATGGAGATTCCGTCTGCTGTGCAGGTCAGGACTAGCACTCCTGCAGCTCAGACACGGCTGGTGGCCTCTCCAGGTCAGGGGCCCCTCTACTGACACTGGGCTCCGCTGACTCACAGGTCGGCCACTACACAGCGGCACTACATATAGGGGCCCGGCAGCCGGCTCTGCAGAGCGGCTGCCGGGCCCCTATGTGTACTAGTGCCGCTGTGTAGTGGCCGGCCTGTGCGTCAGGGGAGCCCAGTGTCATTAGAGGGGCGGCTCACTTCTCCTCGTTCCCCCGCTGATCCGTCTCCTCGGCGCGTCCATTGCTGTCGATCGCTCTGACCTCTCAGCAGGCGCGCAGTGATGACGTCACCGCGGTCTTCTGCAGAACTGTCAGAACGCCGACAGTCACAGCGGGGAGAAGAGAGGGAGCGCTCCGCTCAATCATTGCTCTCACTTGTATCGGCACCTGCGATGCCGATGCACTTGAAAGCTCGATCCTCGGCGGGGGGGCGGTGACAGCGCGGCCACCGGGCCCCCCTGAGTAGCGGTGCGCCACTCCTGCCACCGCGAGTGGGCCCCCCCGGCAGCTCAGGGCCCCGGCATTTGACCGGGTTTGCCGGGTGCTGGCGCCGGCCCTGGCTGGGCTCTGTCCATGGACCCTAAATGTCCAGCTATTTAAGAAATGTCCGCTCCTTGGGTCTCATTCCTGTGACATACTAAGGCACCTGCACAGTCATACCTTGAATTTTTTATATTTCTTTTTCCCCAGTAATCCCATCCTTAAAGGGGGTTCCCAGTGAAAAAATGTAATATTAAAGTTAATGTTAATCTATAAATCTTGGAATAATAATAAGTTTCACAATTGGATGTGTTTTAAAAAAAAATGTTCCTGTGCTGAGATAACCTGATGTGTACCGCCCCGCGCTCGGCTTCAGCCGAACCGCTCGGATCCGGGCTCGTTGGTGGGTGGCTCGAGTGCCTCCGGACCCGGGGTCACTTCGCTCTGAAAGGGGATGCTGGCGCTTTAGGTGGGGGTTAGGTAGGTGCACGGCCGGAGCCGCGCTTGAGTTCGTGACGCCACCCACGGGATGTGGTGAAGGTGTAGACACCACCGCTGCAGTTACGGGGCACCCAGGGAAGATAGTGATGCAGCAAGATGTTAACCCCTCCATGAGCAGGGGTGATGGCCCCCGGGACCCGTTGGGGGGAAGCTGGGCGGCCGGGTGGCACTGTTGTACTCACTGTTATTGACACACACAATTCTCTGGTAAAGAAAGTTGATGGTGGTCAGTGCCCGCAGCCGGCTGCGTCTGGTCCCCCAACCGGTTCAGTGGTCTTGGCCTTTCTCCTGCAACGTGTAGTGTATGTGTAGACTGCCTGCGCTTCAGCAACGGGAGTCCGCTCCCCGACTGTATGTATGTCAGGAAAGCCCGTTTGCCCGCAGACGCTGGCGCGTGGGATCTCTCTGCCTGTGCGGTGGCTTTCTATCCCCCTCGGTGGGCTGTTGTCTTCAGTCGGGACTTGGGTGGGAAAGGATCTATAGTCCAGACTGCAATCAGTTAATTAACTCAGTCCAGTGGATTCTGGACCTCATTTCAGGGTCTGAGTACCCCCCTTTGTCCTCCGGTTTCCAGTCGGTTCCCCGGGTCGGTACCGGCGGGCCACTACCCTGTCCCAGTCCACCACAGTTCCACCGAGCCGTCTTCCCGGCTCCTGCAGGCTAAGACCACTGTTTGCCTCCTAGCCAAAGTGCCCGGGCTCCAACCCCGGCACTTGTCAGACTCCTTCACTCCTCACTCAACTACCACTCAGACTCAACTGGACTGTTTTCTGCCTCAGGCCCTCTGAACTCCTTGGTGGGCGTGGCCAACCACCTGGCTCCGCCCTCTGATGTGTTCATCAAGCTCTGAGGGAGGTGACTAGGTTTTTATGGTTGGCTGATGTTACCTTATTGGGTGACAGGTGTAGTGCGGGGGTCTACCTGTGACTACCTGGCTAGTCCAGGGTATTACATATACTGTATATATGTCTATTCTGTGTAATGGTCGTGTCTGATCTTACAGAGACATGGTGTGATCACATCACCTGGGCTGGGGAGGATGCAAAAAAGTATAGAGATTACTACATGGAATCATAGATGGTTCTTTAACCTCGGCTCCACTAACGTTTTATGTGCCGCCCCTGCAGCGGATCGAACCGCTTGGATCCAGGGTTGGTGATTACTCGTGGCTCGAGGGTCTCCGGACCCGGGGGCTAGAGGCCACACTCAAATGTAAAAGGGGGTTATTTACAAGGGAGAGGTATAGTTCGTGACGCCACCCGTGGTGTATGGTAATTAGGAGTACTGCCGCTGCTGTTTGGAGTACCCGGGGTGATCGAGTGGGGCAGCAAGATGACGTTGCCCTTCACGGGTAGGGGAAGGCCCTTGGACTCTGGATAGGGATGAGGTGACACAGTGCAGGGTCAGTGGGGTACTCACTCATTAATGAAGCAGATGCTGATAACAGGTAAGCCAAGTCTCTTGCTACCGTTGCCTCTCGAGGAAAGCTCGTCCGGGTCCCGTCCCCTGCAACACTGCCTGGTGATCCGTAACCTGCCTCCTGGCACAAAAGTTTAGATTGTCCGTTGTGGCCCGGTAGCTTGGAGCTTTCCCGGCCCCGCTCCCCACTTTGGCTAAGTGAAGGAGCCTGCTCTCAGGAGCTCACACTTGGGATTTCAGTGGGCCGTTTGTTTGGAAAGCCCTATCCCCCTCGTTGCGCTAGTGCCCCCGATCTCTGAGCTTGGTGGGAACTGTCCATAAAGGCCCTGTCCTCCGCAGGTTAATTGCCGGGTTGCCTGAAGCTTCTCCCCGACCTGGGGTCTGTGTACCTCGATGTGCCTTCGGTCCCGGACCGGTGATAGGACCAGGATGCTGTCCGTCCTCCTTGATGGGCTCCAGGCACCTAGCTTTAATCCCCTGCGACCGAGGGGCCGACTTCTCTAGGTCCAGACCACCGTCTGCGACCTAGTTTACTTCTCCCCTGGGAGCTCCAAGTCCCAGCTTCCTCAGAGCTCCTCACAGCTCGAGGGCTACCACTGAACTCACTTATCACCTCCCACCTCCCACCTCCCACCTCCCTGCCTGACCCCTAGGTGGGCGGCCCTATTCCTGCTTAAGCAGCCCACCGCACTGGTGTGCCTGACAGGTGTGGTGCAAGATGTATCTAGGATTTGTGAATGCTGGTGGAAGCAGTACAGCAGGATGGAGACCCAGAACCATAGGGGTTTGAGTCCTGCACGTGAAGGGCAGATTGTGCAAATGTGACGCCCTGGCCTATCAGGTCGTCACAGGGTATTGTGCAATCTGCCCTTCTGCACAGTATCCATCCTCCTTAGTTACGGATCCTGGTCCTTCGGTGTTGTTAACAGCTTGGCCAATCAAAATCCTAGGAACACTTTCCACTTGAACCTACCAGACACACCATTGGGGGGCCTGAAGGGAATAGGGCCGCTCTCATGGGGGTGGGGGGTTGAAGATGAGAAAGTGAGGACAGTGACAGTCGAGAGTTGAGAGTGAAGGAGAGAGGAGGTGAAGTGGCTCTCGTGAGGAGAGGCCACGGAGGAGAGCTCCTGTATGGCAGACGTTGGTCTGGACCTGGTAGGAGCTGGAACCCCTGTCGCAGGGGACAGTGTCAAGGGGCACAAACTGCCGAGGAGGGCAGCCAGTGGCCTTGAGCTATCACCAGACAGGGGCCAGGGCACGACGTGGTATGTGGACCTCAGGCCGGAAAGTAGCTTCACGCGTTCCGGTAATTTACCCGACGGGGGTGAAGACTTCAAGTGTCATCCCCAACCCGCTCCAAAATCGGGGTATTAGCGCACTGATGGGATAGGACTTTCCCACTACATTCCAAAGAAATCCTACGCGTGAACCCTGAGAGCAAGCTCACTCCATTAGCCATACGGGTGAGCGGGACCCAGAGAGTTTCATACCAACGGGTCCAACCGAGACTAAGGTGCCAGGGATAGGGCCACAGACCAACAACAACACCAGGGACATGGATCCAGGTGTGCTCCCCGCAGGCTACAGTGGTGCTCAGACCTTTGATTTACAAGCTGTCGGGTTATTCTGGGACTGAGTGAGTACATTGGAAACCCCTATTCCTATTCCCTAACGGCACCCAAACACCATCCATCATCAACGGGCCCCGGGACACAAACTCCCTACCCACGGAGGGGTTAAACATCAGGCTGCCACACCATCGTCACCGGGCTCCCCAACGGCAGTGGTGGTCCCTCACATTACCACGCACCATGGGTGGCGTCACGAACTTTCTAAAAAAAACCTGTACATATCTCCCCCCTTCTTTTAATCGAGTGGCCGCGTGACACCTGGGTCCGGAGACCCCTCGAGCCACCGCAGATCCAGATCCGAGCGGCGGCAGCAGCCCGGCTGCTCGCATGGGGGCGGCACACAGAACCCTGTGACGACCTGAATAGTCCAGGACGTCACATTTATACGGACAAGTGCAACTTGATTATCTTAGATTGCACTCACTGCATTGTAAAACTATGGGGCAGTGTCCATCTGTGATTCTTTTCTCATAGCGGCATGAGCAATGAATCGCAGCGTGCTGCGAGTCTTGACTCACACACACCCATGCAAGTCTATCGCACAGCACTTGCATGTCATCTGAATGCAGTGCGATGTATGCAGAGATAGGCAATGGAGAAGATAAAGTGCCCACCCCCCTCTTCTCCATGGCTGTGATCTAATCGTAAGATCGGATCACAGTCGCATGACACTCGGCCCACGCTCGCAGCAGAGCCTGAGTTGACGGTCATTACCATATCGCATCCCATGCTCTCTCATCGAAAGGGATGGAGCAAATGGAGTCGAGGCCTTTTTGTGAGGTAAAGTATTTTCCTTCCCGTTTTTAAAATTTTTTTTTACCTCAAAGAAAGAATTATGTGTGATCCCATGTTGTAATATCTATATACTGTATTACTTCTTCCCCGGCCCAGGAGATGTGGTATGATCAGATCATGTCCCTGTACAGTCAGATACAGCCATTACACAGTACATAGTAGTCGCACATGTGCCGCCACCGTGCCAGCAGCCAGCGCTGCTCGGATCCGGGCCTTCAGGGGTGGTGGATCGAGGGTCTCCGGACCAGGGTGTCTCGTGGACACGCCAAATAAATGGGGGGACGTATATGTACGGGCTGGGCCATATTAAGTTTGTGACGCCACCCACGTGAGGTGGGACACCACCGCTGCTGTTACGGGGCACCTGGGGGAGATGGTGTGAGCAAGTTGTTAACCCCTCCGTGGGTAGGAATGGTGGCCCCGGGACCTGCTTGGTGAGTGCAGGGGATGGCGACCGCAGGGGGTGCTGGTGTACTCACTGTTAGTAAAACACACGAGTCTCTGGTAAACCAAGGTGATGGTGGCCGGTGCCGCGGCCGGTTGCGTTCTGGTCCCCCACCCGGCTGGTGGTCTCTATCCTTTTCCAGCACTGCTATGTGTAGGGTGGACTTTCCTAATGTGAAACACAGGAGTCTGCTCCCGGCTGGATGTGGCCTAAGGAGCCGTGCCCGCAGACGCTGGTCCGTGGGATCTATGGGCCCTGGTGGTGACCTCTTATCCCTAATCGGTGGGCTGTTGTCTTCGATGAGGGATTTTGGGTGGGACAAGACCTCTATTCCTGGCCTCAATCAGTTAATTAACCAGTTCCAGTAGGTTCTGGTCCTGGCTTCAGGGTCCGAGTACCCCCCTTTTGTGCTCCGGTTTCCGGGTCGGTTCCCCGTGTCGGTACTAGCGGGCTACAATCCTGTCCCGGTCCACCTCGGTTCCTCCGAGCCGTATTCCTGACTCCTGCTGACGGACACCACCGTCTGTGTTAAGAGGGGGACCCGGGGAAGCGTGCCAAGATGGGAAATGGACTGCTTCCGCCGGTCAAGGTCCACTGTGCGGTGTAAGGGACCGCCGCTATGGTGGGTGAAGAGTGAGCGGGTTGCTGCTAGCGATCGTCTGGAATGTCACAGACGATCTATGTACACCGATCTGCCCTAACCCGTGAGGGTTGTATGGCACAGATCTCACGGCTCGGTGTACCTGTTGCACAGGGAAGCACAGAGGTGCCCACGCACGTGTGCCAGTGGAAGTCACGAGAATATGGCACGAGGGTAGCACAGAGGTGCCCACGCACGTGTGCTTTCAATAACCAGGTGAGTCCAATGGAGACTTGAGGAGCTCACCTGGGACAGGAACACGGCCTGTTGACGGGGGTACTGCCGGAGCAGCAAGGCAGGAACACGGCCTGCAAACGAGGTACTGCCGGAGCAGCAAGGGCCAAGCCCACAAGAGACAGTAATGCCTGAGCAGTGGCGTGGCAGCACGCTGTCAGACATCCAAACATAGAAGGACGGTCGCGCGCCGCCATGATGGCAGGGGGAGCTTTTAAGGAGGTGCAGCTCCACCCGAGGGCGGGCGCGAGGCGGAGATGACGGACTTGACCCAATCAGGGTCCACGACGTCCCAGCCTGGCCAGTCAGGATTCACCACGTCACCAGCCTTGTCATCAAGCCGTGTGACGTCAGTGAGCGAATCAGGACCCACCACGCATTGCACATGCTCACCCTCCTGCCTCTGGGAAATAGAGGCGGGATCCTCGGTCTCACAATGTGCAGAGATATCGGGAATCTCACTGCTTCCCTGAGCAGTAAACCTCTGCACATTGCGCAGCCTCGCAGACCTTCGGGGCCGCTGAGCAGGAGAGTCTGCGGCAGGCCAGGAATGGGAGACCGCTTCACTCCTTGTAACAGGAGAACCACTAGGTGTCACCCTTCTGCTGCCTCTCTGAGACGGTATCTCCTGCACACTGCGCAGTCTGGCAGACCTTCGGCGCTGCTGAGCAGGAGTGCTCGTGGCAGGCAAGGAATGGGAGACTGCCTCAGGAGAGCCACGAGATGTAACATTACCCCCCCGTCTAGGCCCCCCCCCTGTCCGTGCTCGAAGGCCGCTATCAAACCCGGGGCGCGGATATGATCCTCCAACTCCCAGGATCTATGCTCCGGACCACGGCCGGCCCACTCCACGAGGTAGTACCTCTTGCCCTGTATGACTTTTGTCTCCACAAGTTTTGCCACCTCAGGGTCGTCGGACGGGGAGTCGGTTTGAGCCGGCAGGGACCCCGAGAATTTATTAAGTCGTACGGGTTTCAGGAGGGACACGTGAAAGGTGTTGGCTATAGCCCAGCGTGGAGGGAGCTGGAGTCGATATGCCACTGGGTTTACCTGCTGTAGTACTTTAAATGGACCCAGATACCTAGGGGCGAATTTGGCTGCCTGTACCCGTAGGTTAACATTCTTAGAGGACAGCCATACTAGGTCACCAGGGGCGAAGGATGGTGCAGGGCGGCGGCGAACATCAGCCGTTATCACCATCCGGTCTTTAGCCCTTTTAAGAGCCTCTTGGGTGTCATCCCAGATCTTCCGGGCCTTGGTCGCCCAATCCTCCACTCTAGTATCGGGTGACGTAATGGGCATCGGAACCGGGATTCTGGGATGTTGTCCGTTATTGAGTAGGAACGGAGTCTGGCCAGAGGATTCATGGACCGAATTGTTAATGGCAAATTCGGCCCAAGGAAGGAGGTTAGCCCAGTTGTCGTGGTGCGTGGATATAAAATGGCGGAGGTAAGTTACCAAGGTCTGATTAGTCCTCTCCACTAGTCCATTGGTCTCGGGATGGTATGCGGAGGAGATGTTCAGCTCTATCTGCAGGAGCTTACAGAGCTCTCTCCAGAAGCGAGACGCGAACTGGGGACCCCGGTCGCTCACCACCTTGTCAGGCATGCCATGCAACCTAAATACATGCCGAATGAACAAGGTGGCGAGAGCACGTGACGTCGGGAGTCGTTGGAGAGGCACCAAGTGGACCATTTTAGAGAAGTGGTCCGTGATGACCCATACGACCCTGTGCCCTGCTGACTTGGGCAGATCTCCCAGGAAGTCCATCCCTACCACTTCCCAGGGACGATCCGGCACTGGCAGTGGGTGAAGAAGACCTGCCGGTCTCTGCCGGGACGGCTTATTCCGAGCACACGACATACAGGCTCCCACATATTCCTGTATGTCCTGGGGTAGTCTCTGCCACCAATAATGCCTGGTCACCAGGTCTCTGGTCCTTTTGACCCCGAAGTGACCCCCGACCTTGGAGGCATGGGCCCACGATAGCACCTCGTTCCGTAGTTCAGGGGGGGAACGAGGGTTTTGCCAGGTGGCACCTGGTCCAAAGAAGTGGGAGTGACCATCCTCAAGCTGTCCGGGGGTAGTATAAGACGAGGCTCCTCCTCGTCCTCCTCCAACACAACCATACAACGTGACAAGGCATCGGCCCGTACGTTCTTCTCACCGGCCAGGTGGCGGATAATAAAGCGGAACCGGGAGAAGAATAAAGACCAACGGGCCTGCCTTGGGTTCAGGCGTTGTGCTGTCTGGAGGTATGTGAGGTTTTTGTGGTCAGAAAAAAACCTCAAATGGATGCTTCGCACCCTCCAGGAGATGCCGCCATTCCTGGAATGCTAGTTTCATCGCCAGTAACTCCCTATCCCCTATGGAGTAGTTCCTCTCGGCCGGAGAAAAGGTCTTGGAGAAAAAGAAACACGGATGTTTCCTTCCTCGTTCGTTTTTCTGGTACAGGACTGCACCTGCACCGACCGAAGAGGCGTCTACCTCCAGTAGGAAGGGTTTGGAGATGTCTGGACGATGAAGGATGGGAGCTCTGGAGAAGTGAGTTTTGAGAGTGTGAAATGCCTCTACCGTTTCCCGTGTCCATGCTTTGGGATTAGCGCCCTTGCGGGTAAGGGCAATGATGGGGGCTGCCACCGTCGAGAAGTTGGGAATGAACTGGCGATAATAATTGATAAACCCCAAGAATCGCTGGATCGCCTTCAGCGAGCGGGGCTCAGGCCAGTTCATCACTGTCTCCAACTTCCCCGGATCCATTGCTAACCCCTGACTGGACACTATGTACACCAGGAACGGCAAGGATTCCTGTTCAAAAACGCACTTTTCCAGTTTAGCATATAACGAATGGGTGCGGAGCCTCTTAAGTACTCGGATGACATCCCTCCGATGGGTGGTAAGATCGGGGGAGAAGATAAGAATGTCATCCAGGTATGCAACCACGGAAAGATACAAATCCCGGAAAATGTCATTCACAAAGTCTTGAAATACGGCGGGGGCATTGCAGAGTCCGAAGGGCATTACTAGATACTCGTAGTGACCGTCCCTGGTGTTAAAGGCGGCCTTCCACTCATCGCCCTCTCGGACTCGCACTAGATTATACGCCCCGCGTAGATCCAGCTTTGTGAAGACCTTTGCCCCGCGGAATCGATCAAATAGCTCAGTAATGAGGGGCAAAGGGTATTTGTTCTTGATTGTGATTGCATTTAATCCCCTGTAATCGATACAGGGGCGCAGATCCCCTTCCTTCTTCTGCACAAAAAAGAACCCTGCACCAGCCGGTGAAATAGACTTGCGAATGAACCCCTTCGCCAGGCTGTCCTGAATATATTTGGACATAGCCTCCGTCTCTGGAGCAGAGAGTGGATACACTCTGCCCCTAGGGGGCTCGGAGCCTGGCTTCAAGTCTATTCGGCAATCATATGGCCGGTGGGGAGGAAGAGTATCTGCGGCCCTTTTGGAAAAGACATCCCTGTAGGCCTCATAAGGTGTCGGTAAACCCGGCCCCTCAGTATTCCCTGAGGACCCAACCGACCTAATGGTAGCGGGTGGTTCGGTAGTCACGAGGTGCTCTCTACAGGATCCTGCCCAGGATGAGATCTCCCCTGTTGCCCAGTTGAGTATAGGAGCATGCTGTCTCAACCAGGGAAGGCCCAGTAGGATCTCATCCGTCCCCCCTGGAAGCACCAGGAAGGACACCTGCTCATGGTGTCCCGGTGGTACATCCATCCTGAGAGGTATGGTGATCTGGGTGATAGGATCGAGTAGTATGGACCCGTCGACTACCCGGACCCTGAGTGGCTTGGGCAACAGAACCAGGGGAACTGAGTATCGGGTTGCCAGGGAGGTCGAGATGAAATTGCCTTCAGCGCCTGAGTCCAAGCAAGCCAGGGCAGAGAAGAGAGTAGTGCCGAACTGCAACTGGGCGCTGATAGTCAACCTAGAGGGAGAAGTAGCGTCTAGAGTCCCCCCTCTGATAGAAACTAGACGCTGTCTTTTCCCGACGGTTTGGGACATAGGGTAGCTATGTGTCCCCTCTGCCCACAGGAAAAGCAGATGACACAAGACCGAGAACCTGGGGCAGAGGAGACCACCTTGGACACCTCCATTGACTCCACGGAGTCGCCTACAGGACTGGCTGGGGGACCTGTCTGATGGAAGACGGGAGTCAGACGCTTTTTAGGCCGAGAAGACGTGGGTGCTGAAGAGACCTCGAGCCTTCGCTCCGCCTGGCGGATGTCTATGCGAGAGGCAACCTGAATCAAGGACTCTAAAGTGGCAGGCACCTCACGTGTGGCCAGTGCGTCTTTGACAAACCCTGCCAGGCCCTCCCAAAACACAGGGACAAGGACCTTATCCGGCCAGTCCAGTTCTGCAGCCAGTGTCCTAAAGTGTACAGCAAAGTCCCCGACTGAAGCAGACCCTTGCCGAAGTCGTAGGAGGCGCAGCGCGGAATCGTGGGTGACTTGAGGCCCAAGGAACACCATTCTCATGGCCCCAAGATAAGCTGCTAAGTTATTCACCACACGATCTCCGCGCTCCCACAACGGCGTGGACCACTTCAGCGCTCTCCCTGTGAGCAGGGACTGGACGAAGGCTACCTTCGCCTTCTCGGTAGCGTAAAGAATCGCGGACAGCTCTAAGTAGGTGGTAACCTGGTTTATAAACCCACGGCACTCAGAGCTGTTGCCGCTAAAGCGCTCTGGAAGCGCAAGGCGAGGAGACCTTCCGCCCAATAGCACAGCCTGGGTAGCCGCTTGGGTGGCGACTGTCATCAGAGTAGTCTTATCGGAGGAAGACTGCTCCACTGCTGCCAATCGTGACTCCAACTGCTGCACATAACGCAGCAACTGCTGCTGCTCTTCAGCCATAGCCAGACCTTTGGCGCGACCGTAATGTTACGAGGGGGACCCGGGGAAGCGTGCCAAGATGGGAAATGGACTGCTTCCGCCAGTCAAGGTCCACTGTGCGGTGTAAGGGACCGCCGCTATGGTGGGTGAAGAGTGAGCGGGTTGCTGCTAGCGATCGTCTGGAATGTCACAGACGATCTATGTACACCGATCTGCCCTAACCCGTGTGGGTTGTATGGCAGGGATCTCACGGCTCGGTGTACCTGTTGCACGGGGAAGCACAGAGGTGCCCACGCACGTGTGCCAGTGGAAGTCACGAGAATATGGCACGAGGGTAGCACAGAGGTGCCCACGCACGTGTGCTTTCAATAACCAGGTGAGTCCAATGGAGACTTGAGGAGCTCACCTGGGACAGGAACACGGCCTGTTGACGGGGGTACTGCCGGAGCAGCAAGGCAGGAACACGGCCTGCAAACGAGGTACTGCCGGAGCAGCAAGGGCCAAGCCCACAAGAGACAGTAATGCCTGAGCAGTGGCGTGGCAGCACGCTGCCAGACATCCAAACATAGAAGGACGGTCGCGCGCCACCATGATGGCAGGGGGAGCTTTTAAGGAGGTGCAGCTCCACCCGAGGGCGGGCGCGAGGCGGAGATGACGGACTTGACCCAATCAGGGTCCACGACGTCCCAGCCTGGCCAGTCAGGATTCACCACGTCACCAGCCTTGTCATCAAGCCGTGTGACGTCAGTGAGCGAATCAGGACCCACCACGCATTGCACATGCTCACCCTCCTGCCTCTGGGAAATAGAGGCGGGATCCTCGGTCTCACAATGTGCAGAGATATCGGGAATCTCACTGCTTCCCTGAGCAGTAAACCTCTGCACATTGCGCAGCCTCGCAGACCTTCGGGGCCGCTGAGCAGGAGAGTCTGCGGCAGGCCAGGAATGGGAGACCGCTTCACTCCTTGTAACAGGAGAACCACTAGGTGTCACCCTTCTGCTGCCTCTCTGAGACGGTATCTCCTGCACACTGCGCAGTCTGGCAGACCTTTGGCGCTGCTGAGCAGGAGTGCTCGTGGCAGGCAAGGAAAGGGAGACTGCCTCAGGAGAGCCACGAGATGTAACAGTCTGCCTCCTAGCCAGTGGCACCAGGGCTCCTACCCTGGTACTGTTCAACTTGAACTTCACTGCTGGAGCTACACTTAGCTCCAGCCCACACTCCTCTCCAAACTGAACTTCAGACACTTTCTGACTGTTTTCCCGCCCCGGGCTGTCTGGACCCCTAGGTGGGCGTGTCCCAACCGCCTGGTCACGCCCACTGGGGTGTCTATCTTTCTCTAAGGGGGGGATGACTAGGGTTTTCTGGTTGGCTGTGTGTTTCCTAGTGAGGGAAGGTGTTATGCAGGGGCCTATTTGTGACTACCTGGTTTTGCCAGGGCGTCACACACATATATAAGATTATCTCAGCACAGGAACATTTAAAAAAAAACAAACATCCAATTGGGGAAATAATTATTATTGCAGCATCTATTTATTAAAATTAACTTTAATAGTGGAAAACACCTTTTTAAAGGGATATTCCCATCTCCAAGCAGCTATCCCAATACGTAGTAGGTGTAATAATAATAATATTAGCAAATACCTCCAATTAGAAATGTAGTATAGTTCTCCTGATTCACTATGTCAGGGCACTGCAGGACCTTAGGTATCCATGGTTATGATGACGCATATAGACACAGATACTTAGTTGCTAGTAGTCATAAGCTTGGATACCAAGGCCCTGCAATGCCCTGAAAAAGAGGTAAGAGACAGTGCATCAGAACTATACTACATTTCTAAATGGAGGTATTTGCTAATATAATTATTACATCTATTATATATTATAATAGAATCTTGCAGATGGAACTTACCCTTTAAAGGGAACCTGTCACCAGATTTTTACCTATTAAACTAAAAGAATCACCTTCTGCAGCTCCTGGGCTGCATTCTATGAAGGTGCACTTTGGCCCTGACTCCCCTTCCAGACCCCAAAAATAACTTTATAAAACATGGCCGTTAGGTATGCTAATTACCTTGGTTGGCCAGATGGGCGGAGGATAAAGGAGCAAAAATTGAGCCCGCCCATCTGGCTCACCAAGGTAATTAGCATACCTAAAGGCCAAGTTTTCTAAAGTTATTTTTGTGGTCTGGAAGGGGAGTCAGGGCCAAGGTGCACCTTCATAAAATGCAGCTGTTGCGGGCAGGGGGACAGACCGTGGCAGGGGGGCTGCTTGAGACGCTCGGATCCGGGGTCGTTTCGGTGGCTCGAGAAGAAGCCGTACCCGGGCCTGAGCACCCGTCTGTCGCCCGCAAGTGAAAAAGGGGATTTATATATACAGGGGAGGTTTGTCAGTGACGCCACCCGTGGTGTGCGGTGATTGTTGGTGACACCACCGCTGCCGCTGGAGGTGATGCCTGGGACCGATTGAGTGGGGCAGCTGGATGTTATCCCCTCCACGGATAGGGAAGATGTTATCCCAGGGCCCCAATACAGGTGGGATGGTGCTGCGGAGCGCAATTTGCAGGGTTGACTGGATGGTGTTGGTGCACTCACAGTTCCTGAAATAACCTGACACAGAGTCCAGATGGTAAACCAAATTGCCAGTGGCTGGTCGCCTTGGGAGGGTGCATTCGGATCCCGCACCCCAGTGTGGTGGAACAAGGGCCCTTTCTCCTGCACTTTAGGTTTGTGTCCTTCATTTTGACTACTCCACTTGAAACGGGGAAGTCCACTCACTGTGTGTTTGTCTGTGGGAGCTGTGGCCCGCGAGAACTGACCCGTGGGATCTTAGCAGGCAATTGCGGAGCCCTATCCCCCTCGTTAGACTTCCGTTTTGCTCTATCTCGACCTCCTGTGGGACTAGACTTGAAATCTTGTCCCCGGCTGGTCAATTGGTGAGGTGTTTGAAACTGTTCCTCGCCCTACCGTCCAGGTACCCTGTCTGTGCATGGCCTCCGGACCGGATTCCCGCTGTCGATACCAGCGGGCTACAATCCTCCCCCGGTCCACTTAAGGTCTCCTGCGACCGGATCTCCATCGCCTGTGGCCTTGTCCACTTGTAGCAGCCTGGAAAACCAGGTAGTGGCACATATAGGCCCCCGCAGAACACCAATTCCACAAAGGGTTACAGCAGCCGACTTTAAACCCTAGTCACCCCCCTCAGAGAAGGACAGACACACCAGTGGGCGGGACCAGGTGGATAGAGAACGCCCACCTAGAAGTCTGGAAAGCCCGGGGCGGGAAAACAGTCAGATTAGATTAAGTTCAAGTTTGGAGTGGAGGTGCCAAACTGACAGGTGCCAGGGTCGGAGCCCTGACACCTTGGCTAGGTGGCAGACGGTAGTCAGGCTCTGCAGGAGACGGGAAGACGGCTGCGGGAATCCAAGGTGGACCGGGACAGGGTTGTAGCCTGCCTTACTGACACCGGAGAACAGACCCAGAAACTGTGTGCACAGAGGGGGTACTTGGATCCTGAAGCCAGGATCGGCACCGACGGCCTAGCTAATTAACCATAATTAACCAATTAAGGGCAGGATTATAGGTCCTGTCCCAACCTAAGTACCGAAAAGTAGACAACCACCCACCGAAAGGGATAGGGCAACCGCCAGGGCCCGTAGATCCCAAGGGTCAGCGTCAGACGGCCAAGGCTCCCAACCAGAGGACCGGGAGCGGACTCCTGTGTTTCACACCAGGAAGTCCTATCTACAAAACAGTGCAGAGGAGAGAGACTTTGACTACCAAACCCGGGTGTGGAATCAGATGCACCCGTCTGCGGCAGCCGGCCACCATCACCTTGGTTTACCACAGGACTCGTGTGCTTTATTCCACCGTGAGTAACATCCCCGGCCTGACCGGACACGCCGACCCCTGCAATCACAATCTTCAGCATAGAGACACTGGGCCCCGGGACATCCATCCCTACCCACGGAGGGGTTAACATCCAGCTGCCATCACATCTCCCCGGGTCTCCCATAACTGCAGCGGTGGTGCCATACCTCACCACACACCGTGGGTGGCGTCACAGACAACTTACAACCAATCCCGTACAAATACAGTACGTCCCCATTTTATTCGCAGTGTCTACTCGACCACCGGGTCCAGAGAACCCCTCGAGCCGTACCGTAGATCCGGATCCGAGCAGCGGCGGCTGCTGGCGTGGGGGCGGCACACACTGACTGCCACCTAGTCACTTGTCCAGTCCTCTGGTACCTCAGGAGCTCCAACTCCTGGCTACCCTGTTCACCGTCTCCTCAACTTCTACCTGACACTTTCAACTGTCACTCTCTGACTCTCTGTCTGACTGACTGAAACTGGCCCCTCCCATCACACCTCAGAACCCTTAGCCCCACCCACTGGTGTGTCCCTATTGTGATGGTGGGGTGACTAGGCTTTACTGGCTGGTGTTGTGCACCATGATGGGGATTGTGTTGGAGGGTCAAGGAGGAGGCACTCCTGAACCTGGAAGAGGGGTGCAGTTGTCGCGGGCGGAGGAGGGGACGCTGCGCTCTCCCACTGCTCGGGTCCGGCCGCTGGTGCTGCTGCTCGGTGGTGGCTCGAGCGGTGGGCCGGATCCAGGGGACTCGAGCGGCGCTCCTCGCCCGTGAGTGAAAAGGGGGTTTGGATTGATTGTGGGGATTTATTGTCCGTGACGCCACCCACGGCTGTGGTGATAATGGTGACACCACCGCTGCTCTGGACGGGGATCCCGAGAGCGATGACAGGGAGCAGCTTTGTTGTTAGTTCTCCCCTCCGTGGGTAGGGGGTTGGTTGTCCCGGGGCCCGGTGATGGGGTAGGGATGGATGGCAGGCGGGTTACGGGGCCTGGCGAGGTGCAGGGTCGCAGGGGCAGCACTGTGCCGCACGGCACGGTGGTACTCACTCAGCCCAATGATGAAGACACAGTTCTCGGTAAAACACTCGGCTGGATGGACGGGTCCCACAGACAGCTGCGGTGTTGTTTCTCCCGGCAGGTTGATGGTGACTGCCTTTCCTGCACCTAAGTACGGTTGATGGTTCCGATGGGTTCCCACCGGTAACCCGCTCCCCAGCTTGGATATGGGCTGGAGGAGCCCCTCTTTGCCCGCAGGCTCTGGCCCTGAGAAACGGTTGCCTTGGCGGTGGCGGTGTCTCCCTCTGTTGGTTGGACTGTTGCCTTCTGTCGGGACTTGACTGTTTGGAAACCCAGGAGGTCCCCTTCACCAACAGATTCGGCAAATTCACGGCGACTCCTAGCCTTGCCGGGGTCCGAAAATCCCCTGCCAGATGGTGCTGGTTTCTCTTTGTGTACCGGTCCGGTACCGCCGGGCCACCGCCCGTCCACGGTCCTTACGGTAACTCGGATAGGCCACTCCTGCAGACGGTCACCACCGTCTGCCAACCTTGCTGTTCCGCCCGGGCCACACACCAGGACGCTGTCAGTCAGTTGCTCCACTACCACACTTTCCTTCTTCCACTTTCATTGTCAAAACTAGACTGTCTGTTTTCCCACATCCAGGACTGTGAACTCCTCGGTGGGCGGGACCAACCGCCTGGCCCACCCCCTGGTGTGATCATCAGCCCCTGGAGGAAGGCAACAAGGGTTTTGTGTCTGACTTCGGTGTGCCTGCTGGGAGTGTGGGGTGTGTTGATGTTGTGCTCTGTGGCCCCTGGCTTGTCCAGGGCGCCACATTCCCCCTTAGTTAAATGCAGACCGTCTGCGGGCTGCCCATCCATCACCGGTTTTATTTTCACCAACTGAAAAAGATAGAAAACGGTAACACACATACAATTATAATAACTTCTTCCCACATCGGGAGGTACTCTTACTTAAAACGTTACGGTTGCAAACGGTCACGGCTTCCGCTCTCTCCCACCCAAGCAACCTGGCCCTGATGCTGCCCCTAAGCAAACAGGCAGCACCCCTTGACCCCAGTCCAGCACAAGTTGCCCGAGCGGGTTCTGTCCTTTTCAGGGGACCCACGTCTATGGGGAACCCCTGAGACCCCTAGAGGATCGCCACCGGTTCCGGTGGTGGCTGGGCCCCAGCCTGCTCCACTGCGGGCCCTTCCTCCAATCTGCCTCTCCGGAAGCGGTAACGGTGGAAGCCACAACAAACATTTTTATTTACATGCCACTAAGTTTGTGGTTGCCCTGCAAGTTCTCGGGCCTGTTCATAAAGAGTTCTTTATGCAACTTTTTGAACGGTCCCCACGGGGACAACGGTGCCGGCAACAACCGGTTTCAATCAGCAGTAAATCAGATGACAATCAGGTGACTTCATCGGTAGATTATCCTTATCATTTTTGCAAAACCTTCAAAACTTTAAACAGTACTTTCTTAACACACACGTACTTCCCCCCCCCCCCTTTTAAAGAACAGTTTCCCTGTACCTAAGTGGGGGTTGTGAGGAAAGAGTTAACCTTTTTCACTGACTTAGAAAATAATAGAAATTCATTCTCCCTGACAAGACCGAACCAGACTTATTTGCGTAATAAACTGTGAGACCAACTTCAAGGACGCAGAATGTTTTGACTTAGAGACGACTGAAAAACATCTTGTTATTGGAGTATAAGTCATTATATTAATTTCTCTTGCTGGGAATATGTAATTCACGCCTTTAATGAATATGTATGTTGCATAGTTACGCCCTAATCAACTTTGTATAACTTTGTAATGTAAACAATACCAATACACTTTCTATTCGGAGCCCCACATCTCCAGTCTTATGTGTATAACGGCGTTCGCTTGTTTTCATTGAGACGGAGTAGCAGAGGGGGGGTCACCGGTACCTTCTCTGCATTCGGACATCGCTGGCAACAGCTGTGACCGTTAGGTCAACCTAACATTATCTGGCGCCCGAAAAGCAGGGACCCGTGTTTCTAATCCCAGGACGCAGTGGACTATCTTGCCATTCAGAGGAGGAGTGGACCAGACGTGGGGACCAGAAACACCTGGCCAGGTAAGAGTTGAACCTTATTCTTCTCTTTATGCTCCCCACATCTGATCTCCCCTCTCCTCAACGCGCAAAATGGTACACTGTGAGTAGAAACTGGGTTATTGGCGGGTTTCCACTGAACTCTGAGAGAGCCTTGCCAGCTGATGTTTTCTGTGCCTTGTTTGTTTGTTTCTCTGTGTTTCTCTGCCTCTCCGTGTGTCTGCTCTCCTGCGCTTTACTTCTGTGCTGTTGTCCTTGTTGGTTGTCATAGATCCCATACATCAGTGAGTGTTGAAAGGGAATAGTGTACCTGCTCTGTCCAATGGATGTGATATTCACTGCCCTAGTGTTAGTGGGAATAGCCCTGTTTGCCATTGCTATCGGATATAGAGTGTATCTCTGTTACAAGAAGGGTAACCCAGCGCCATTCAACATTCTCAGCCCCCTCTGAAGTTAGGACACCACCTTTCAGTAGGAATACACATCAAGAATCAGTCTTTGGGTACTTCCAGGAAAGGTGGTTCTAGACCTCACCTTAGGTAGGAATACAAAAGGAGTTAGTCTCTGAGTATCTCCAGGATAGGTAGGTTTAGTCCAAAGGACGTTCAAGGGTCTAAAAGCTGAAGAAGATAGAAGAAGAAGAATGGGCAACGAATATCAAAAGACAGAAGAGCTGGATGCACCCTGCAACATCTCATTACGTGTTATCATGGCAAAAGAACAGCCAGTCAGTCCAAGGAAGTTTTCAAGACATTTGGATTGAAGGGGAAGGATCAATTGGACCCCAACAAATGGGATACAATAACAGCTACTAGAGCAGGAGTGATAGCAGATAAATCATGGACTGAACTAGTCAGAACTCTTTCTGACATGGCAAAAACAGCCCACGATCAAGGTTGGATATACCATGAAGAATCAGACACATGGGAAGAAGCTGCGAAGAAGGCTAATAAGAATCAGCAGCCTCCTCCGTACCTGTCAGCTACTCCTGGAACAGCTCCAAAAATAGCAGGATCCCCGGAATGGACCTGCACAAACTGTAGCCAACAAAATCCGGACTGGAGTGAAACATGCCTAGCCTGTGCAGCCCCACAGCACAAGCTACAAGCCACAAGCCACAGCACCAGTGCCTCTTTATCCCGTAGTGGAAAGAAGAGCAAAATGCTCCAGACCCGACTAGAAACCCAGTCAGTTTTTCACGTTACCTGAACCAAATACAGGTCTCCTACAGAAGCACTTGGTTGGACATGGAAGGTTTGTGTAGAGTTAAAATGTCTCCCGAACTGTATGCCAAACTCACTGCCCACCTGACAGGACATGCTCCGGACGATACCCGTAATGTGGAATCGGGCCAAGACTTCATGATAAGACTCAGTCTCTTCTGCGCCCAGGAGCAAAGAACTAAGGGCACAATGGGACCAGTGCATCAAGGTCCTGTGCAGAATGTCAGCTTATTTTACTACAGATTGATGCAGTCATTCGCAAATGAAGGGCTGGACTTACAAGCGGGTGCAATACGTCGCCTGATGGTAAGATCCTTCATGGATGGAATACATGCACCTCTGGCAGAAAGATTGAAAGCGTGCTGCCCAGAATGGAGGAACATGGAAGACATAGATCTTCTAGTCAACAAAGCAAGTGGCTTAGAAACCGACGCAAAGGATAAAAGGAGCAACAAGAAAGTTGTCATAGCAGCAGTGGACGGCCAGCCAGAAGGTACAAGAAAGAAGGCTCCGACCTGCTACTATTGTGGAGTCAGAGGACGTGATCAGAGACTGTAGAAAGAAGAAGAGGGACACTCAAAACCGACCCGAGAGTCAGGAGGAGAAGACTGCCTGACTTGCGGCAGCACGGGATAGGGATGCCAGAGGTCCATTTATACATGTCCCCCTTCACATTGGCAACAAGGAAATAAGAGCTTTGGTGGACTCAGGAGCCTCACGCTCCTGAACCCCAGGAACCTAGTGCCTGAAGGATCCATCTCATCTGAAGCTACTGTAGTATCCGGATTTGATGGACAAGCCCAGATAATCCCAATAACACATCCACTGAAGGTGAAACTGGGACCACACATGTTCGTGTCTAAATTCTTAGTGTCCCCCCTGGGTGGAGATGCCCTAGTGGGAGCCGATCTACTATCAAGACTACAAGCTCAGATTGTCTACAATGAAGATGGATCTGCTATCCTGCAAATTCCAAAAGATATCCCAGAAGAAGTCCTGTGCACTCTCCAGATGATAGAAGATCAACCAGAATCTGATGTTACACGTGAAGTAAACACGGATCCAATACTTCTACAAGTTCCTGCAAAACTCTGGTCCACATAAAAAACTGACCTCGGCACACTACCCGTGCCCACAGTAAAAGTTTCAGTCAAGCCTGGAATTACGCCACCGCAGCTGAGACAATCCCCCCTCCCGCTACCTCTCGCAGTACATCTACCAGTACGTGGATGATTTACTACTGTGCTTCCCTAGTGAAGAGAAATGCTTACCTTTCTGGCAGAAGTAGGATGCAAAGCAAGCAGAGATAAATGCAGACGGTGGATTCCCAATGCGTCACTACTCATGCAACCGCTGTATGATTGCACAAAGAATGTTCCTTTTTCCCTTACAGAAGAAGCTTGACAAAACTTTCAAAAGCTCAAGGAACTAGTGATTGATGCATCTGCTCTGGCACTACCAAACTATGATCTCACCTTTAATCTGTTCGTAGCAGAGCTTCAAGGATTTGCCGTAGGAGTACTCACCCAGAAGACGGACAAACATCACATAATCGGGTACTACTCCTCTCAACTTGACGACGTCACAAAAGCAGCACCAACCTGTGTCCGTGCCGTTACAGCAGTTTCAAATATACTGCAGAAAGCATCTGAAATCTCACTCGATTTCCCGACTACCATCCTTACCAGCCATGACATCTATGCTGTTCTCAATCAAGTGCAGTTGAAACACCTCTCCATGGCAAGACAGGTCAGACTCCAGTGCACGCTGTTGCTACCCCCAAACATCTCATTTGCTCGAGTTACAAGTCTAAACCTTGCTGATCTGCTGATCTTTACAAGTTTAGAAGGGGGGACAGAAGAGAGGACAGAAGAGAGTGACAAACGTACCAGTGCACCATTTGATCATGATTGTCAGGAACTCATTGAACATGAGGCAAAGCCCCTGCACAATATACAGGCAACACCGCTTACAAATCCAGACTTTGAACTTTTTGTGGATGGTAGCAGATACGCTGATGAAGCAGGCAAGTTCCACACCGGATTTGCAGTAGTGACTCTATATGCAGTCTTAGCCAAACAACCGCTACCTCCACGCATATCTGCTCAAGAAGCAGAACTTCTTGCCCTCATCTGGGCAATTGAGTTTCTGGAAGAACGAACAGCGAACATCTACACGGACTCAGCCTATGCACACGGCATTGTGCACGATTTTGGCACTATCTGGCAGACAAGAGGATTCCTGACAGCAACAGGAAATCCCATCAGGCATGGAGCTTCAGTGAAGAAACTAATGGAAGTAGCCTTGATACCAAAACAGCTAGCAATCATAAAGGTTGCTGCCCACACCAAGGCTCAAACACCCGAGGCAAGGGGAAATCGCTTGGCCGACCAAACAGCAAAACAAGCAGCCTTACTCCCTTTGAAGGAGACGGAAACAGTGTCAACGACGGAGGAAGAAATGCAGAACCTCTTTGAGACACAAGAAAACGCCTCTGAGGAAGAAAAGGCCGGATGGCGGGCCAAGGGGGCAGAAAAGGTGGAGGGGATTTGGCGCTTAAACGGACTTCCCGTCCTGCCACGCAGTTGGTTCCCTGCCATTTTCCAAGTACTCCACTATCCCACACACGGTAGCACAAACTCAATCATGAACCAGATGCAACCATATTGGATAGCCCCCGGCTTCAGACAATACGCCTCCCAGAGAATAAAGGATTGTCACATCTGTCAACAACACAATCCAGGCCAGCTAACTAAATCCCTGCAAAGACACATGCCAAAGACGTTTGCCCCATTTCAAAGAGTATAAATAGACTATATACAGTTGCCAAAACATGGCATCTACGAGTTTGTACTTGTCTGTGTAGACCTCTTCTCAGGATGGCCAGAGGCCTACCCTGTCAGTTCAGCCACAGCCCGAATTACAGCAAAGAAATTGGCCTGTGAGCTGGTGCCTCAGTTTGGACTCCCTGAAGTCATAGAGTCAGACCGAGGTACTCATTTCACTGGACAAGTTTTTCAGAACACCTGTGCCCTGTTAGGCATGCAGTCAGCCTTACACACGCCTTACCACCCACAATCATCAGGGAAAGTGGAAAGGTTAAATGGCACTCTAAAGCTCAAACTAGCCAAGGCAGTGGAGGAGACTGGTAGACCATGGACAGAATGTCTCCCCATAGCTCTTTACTCTGTAAGGACCACCCCGCAGGGAAAGCACAGGCTCTCACCATTTGAAATACTCTTTGGTAGTGCACCCAGATTAGGATGCTACTTCCCGCAGGAGTTACACCTGCAATGTGATAGCCTAACATCTTATGTTGTTTCCCTGCAGAACAGACTAACTGAAACCCACCAAAGGGTCTACTCTTCTCTACCTGATCCTGATGCCATTCCAGGAACCCACTCTCTAAAGCCTGGTGACTGGGTCTACCTAAAGAAGCACGTGAGAAAGACCCTTGAGCCACGATTCGATGGGCCTTTGACTGTCCAGCTGACCACTCCAACCTCCGTCAAACTTGAGGGGAGATCGACATGGGTCCATGCCAGCCACTGCAAGAAGGCCTAATACTGCTGATAAGTATTTCTATGTGTACTCCCTTTTTGGGGCCTTCTACACCACGGCAGAATTCATTTGAGACCCATCATGAAGTGTTAGCTGAAAAACTTGAGATCACAGACTGCTGGATATGTACACACGCACTTGTGACAGCCTCTTCCATGCCATACTTAGCCATACCAGTCCCAATAAACAAAGTGTTTCAATGGGGAGGCTGTTACAACAGACTATCAGTGTTCCAAGTGTTACTCTGTTTACTAGTTGCTTATGTAGTGTTCAAGTTGCTAATGGCTTTGTTTTCCCGCTGCTTGAAGCAATGTAGATACAATGATTATTCAGCACCCGTAAGAAATCACTAATATGCCTTTTTTCTCTTCTCTACTCTTTCCTCTAGAAATCACCTTGGCGTATCATGATGAGACTCCTATCGAGAGGCATGCAGGCAGTCCTGGGTGACGGATGTGAGACGACACTCCCTGAGCACACCCGCGGCTCAGAAAGTATCTGGAGGCTAGCCTGCTTTCTCTATAGTCCAAAGCTTCTCGATGGCCCCCTGTCCATCAATCACGCCAATAGGGGGGATTGTGAGGAAAGAGTTAACCTTTTTCACTGACTTAGAAAATAATAGAAATTCATTCTCCCTGACAAGACCGAACCAGACTTATTTGCGTAATAAACTGTGAGACCAACTTCAAGGACGCAGAATGTTTTGACTTAGAGACGACTGAAAAACATCTTGTTATTGGAGTATAAGTCATTATATTAATTTCTCTTGCTGGGAATATGTAATTCACGCCTTTAATGAATATGTATGTTGCATAGTTACGCCCTAATCAACTTTGTATAACTTTGTAATGTAAACAATACCAATACACTTTCTATTCGGAGCCGCACATCTCCAGTCTTATGTGTATAACGGCGTTCGCTTGTTTTCATTGAGCCGGAGTAGCAGAGGGGGGGTCACCGGTACCTTCTCTGCATTCGGACATCGCTGGCAACAGCTGTGACCGTTAGGTCAACCTAACAGGGTCTACCTAGGTTGGGACGAGTGGACCTCCGGGGTCCCATGTCAGTGAAGACAGGCAGTGGGGAAAGGGGAACAATCAGTCCCTCTTCCCTGCTATCGAGTGGGGCAGGCGGAGGCATAGGGGAGCTGGGTACAGGTTCATCCCTGGGCACTGGCTCCTGGTCAACCATTTCCATCACTTCTTCATCCACGGGTTGTGGGAACAGTATCACTGGAAGAATCACCGCACCATTCTGTGTGGGCCAGTCCGCTGGGAAGTCACCCATCACGGTGTGGATTACCTCTTTTGCCTTTTCCGCCGGTTTAGGAACCGGAACTTCAGCCGCTGCCCTCAACGCTGGTGGGCACCTCTTTAGATGGTCCCGGGAAACCGTGGCCAGAGAGCCCCCTTGGTCACGACTGATCTGGTAAGCCTTCCCATCCTCCCATCCTGTGGGCTGTATGACATATGGGGTTTGCTCCCACTGATCATCCAGCTTGTGGGTCCTCCTTTTTCGCTTCAGCACCACATCTCCAGGCTGGAAAGGGCCAGCAGACGCCTTCTGGTTGAAGCGCTGCTCCTGTTGCTCCCGACTCCGACTCAAGTTCTTCTCAACATATTCCTGAATCTGTCGGTACTGCACCCTCCGCCGAGCGTCCCATTCAGCTGTCGAAGGGAGTGTTTCTGGGGCTTCCAATCCCATGTCCAGATCCACCGGTAACCGGCCGGGACAAGCTCTCATCAGGTATGCTGGGGTGCACTTCGTAGAGCTGGAAGGGATATTGTTGTACATATAAACCAAGTCAGGTAGCTTCTCCGGCCACAGGTTCTGCTCTTCTAGCGGCAACGTCTTGAGGAGACCCAGGACCAGGTGGTTCATCTTTTCACACATGCCGTTAGTTTGGGCATGGTAAGGCGTGGTCCAGATCTTCTTGCAGCCGTACAACTGACAGAATTCATGGAACACCTCCGCTTCAAAGGCTGGGCCTTGGTCAGTAAGCACCTTCTCAGGGTATCCATGCGGTCGGCAGAAATAAGCCTGGAATGCTCTAGCGGCGGTACGGCCAGTTAGGTCTTTGACTGGGACAACCACCATGAACCTGGAGTAGTGGTCTACGATGGTTAGAGCGTAGGTGTACCCACTTCGGCTGGGGGTGAGCTTTACATGGTCCAGGGCGACCAGCTCCAGCGGTTGATGTGTAACAATCGGGTGTAGGGGCGCCTTCTGGCTGGCCTCGTCCTTCCTTCTCAGCGTGCAAGGGCCACACTCTCGGCACCAGGCCTCTCTATTCCCGCATTCCACTCCAATAGAACCGCTCTCTCAGCAGCATTTCCAGCTTCTTCCATCCAAAGTGTCCAGCACCATCATGGTATGCTTGTAGGACGGTGGGCACGTTAGCCTGGGGAATCACCAACTGGCGGATTTTCTCATGAGTCTTCGGGTTAATCAGCTCATGGTACAACTTCCCCTGGTGTAGATACAGCCGGGTCCGTTCTCGCCACAGGCGTTGGGCTTCAGCTGGGGCAGCAGGGTCTATTCCAGCAGCGCCCTGTTCCACCAAGATCTTGACTAAGCTTCTTGCTATCTTCTTGATAGACATGGACCTTCTCAGTCGGTGGCTGATGAAATGCAGGCAGCTCAATCTCTTCGAGGTCGTCATCCTCAGGCCCTTCGTCCAACAAGTGGGGCATCCGAGAGAGCGCATCGGCATTAACATTGGCACGGCCGGCCCGGTACTTGATGGTGAAATCATAGTTGGCTAGACTAGCCACCCACCGCTGTTCCAACGCGCCCAGCTTGGCGGTGTCCAGGAAGGTCAGCGGGTTGTTATCTGTGAAGGCGGTGAACTTAGCAGCTGCCAGGTAATGGCGGAACCGCTCGGTGATAGCCCACACCAGCGCCAGGAGTTCAAGCTTAAAAGAGCTGTAGTTCTCGGGGTTCCTGTCGGTTGGTCGAAGCCTTCGGCTAGCATAAGCAATCACTTTTTCTTTCCCGTCTTGGACCTGGGATAGGACTGCCCCTAAGCCTACATTGCTGGCATCGGTGTAAAGAATAAAGGGATGGTTGTAATCAGGGTATGCTAGGATTTCTTCTCCGGTCAGGGCCGCTCTCAGCTGACGGAAGGATTCCTCATGCCTTTCTTCCCACACCAATGGGGCCCCTAGGAGTCTACCACTTTTGGTCTGTCCCACGAGGAGGTCTTGCATGGGGGCAGCCATCTTCGTGTACCCCTTAATGAAGCAACGGTAATACCCTACCAGGCCCAGGAACTGCCTCACCTCCTTCACCGTGGTCGGCCTCGGCCAGTCCTGAATGGCGGTGATTCTCTCAGGGTCAGGGGCGACACCCTCTGTACCGACCACGTGCCCTAGGTACTGCACTTTGGGTTTCAGCAGATGACACTTGGAGGGCTTCAACTTCATCCCATATTTGGCAAGGGACGCGAACACCTCGGCTAGGTGCTCCAGGTGGGCTTCATACGTCTGTGAGTACACAATCACATCATCCAAGTACAGCAGGACAGTCTCAAAGTTTAGATGCCCCAGACAGCATTCCATCAGCCGTTGGAAGGTTCCAGGGGCATTGCACAGCCCAAACGGCATGCTATTAAATTCACAGAGTCCCATAGGGGTAGCAAATGCAGTCTTCTCCCGGTCTTCTGGTGCCACAGCTACCTGCCAGTATCCACTGGTGAGGTCGAGGGTGGAAACGTAATTAGCGGTTCTCAGCGCCGCTAGAGATTCTTCAATGCGGGGCAGAGGGTAAGCGTCCTTATGTGTTATCTGTTTAATTTTCCGGTAATCCACACACATCCGCATGGTGCCATCCTTCTTCTTAACCAGTACCAACGGGGCGGCCCAGGGACTACAGCTGTCCCTAATAATCCCTGCCTCCTTCATGTTTTTCAACATGTCCTTGGCACATTGGTAGTGTGCAGGAGGAATAGGCCTGTACCTCTCTTTGATAGGGGGATGCTCACCGGTGGGGATATGGTGTTGGACCCCTTTAATCTGCCCGAAGTCTAGGGGATGTTTGCTAAAAACCCGCTCATACTCCCGTACCACCCTGTATACCCCCTCTTTGTGATGTGTGGGGGTATCATCCGTGCCTACGTGTAGTTGTCGACACCACTCATCTAACTCCCCTTGGGATGGGTGAGTGCTGGCAGCAGGTGGTGAGGTTGGGGGAATGGCCTCGTGGATGGTGTGGGGATCCAGGGTGAACAGCTTGGCAAGGGTAGCGTACCGGGGAAGCCTGACTTCTTCCTCCCCGTAGTTCAGCACCCTCACGGGCACTCTCCCCTTCTTTACATCCACCACCCCTCGGGCGGCCAGTACTGTGGGCCAGTGTTCAGAGGGCATGGGCTTTATCATGGCGGGGTAGTCACGCCCCTGGGGCCCTACCGCTGCCCTACACCAAATCATCATCTCGCTTCTGAGAGGCACAATCAAAGGGGCAACATCCATCACTCTCACCCCACCAATCTCTCCTCTTGTCGAGTTCACATGTTGGCGGTACATTAAGGCTCGAATCTCACGCTGCACAGCTCTCTGTCGGCTCCCCGCCGCCGTGGCGGTAGGCTGCTGCAGTAGGGTCAGCACGTCACTCATACAGTGCTTCATCACGTTGGTCCCTAGCACTACCTTTGGGTTATGATCACTGGGTTCATTCATTATCACAATCATACCTTGGTGTTGCAGTTCAGCTCGCCCCACAGTCATGGCCACTTGTTTGTATCCCACTTGGGTCAATGGGAGTCCATCAGCAGCAATCAGTGTCATACTGGCATCTGGGGGAGCCAGCTCGTCTTTTCCCCAATACCGTTGATACAGTGTGTATGGTATGGTGGTTACCTGTGATCCAGTGTCCAGGAAAGCCATCACCGGTATGCCGTCCACAGCCACGGGGATGATGGGCCGGGCCCCAATATACCGGTCCCTCCAGTCTGGGGGGCCATGGGGTTCTACTCCTGAGGATTGGCCCGTGGCCCCAGGGGCTGCTCGTTTAACGGGCACTGTCGAAAGTAATGGCCGGGTTTGCTGCACTTGTAACAGACCGGGGGTCTATTCCGCGAATCATTAGCCCTTCTCCGCTGCATCCAGGGAACATCCTCAGGGCTGTCGGCGAGCTGCATCTTCACCAGGGCTTGGGATCTGGTCGGGGGCTGGAGTGCGGCGAGGATCTTAGCGAGGTTTCCATCCATGCGGCGAACCTGAGCAGCAAGCTCTTCCATCGTTCCGCTTGGGGCGGACGGCACTGGAGGTGCTGATGGGGTAGGGGCCACCACAACGGGAGCAGTCTCCACCGGCCACGGGGCTGGCTCAGGAGCTTCAAATGCGGGGGGTTGCAACGCTTTGCTGGCCCGTTCCTTTAATACGGCAAAGTCCCCATCCGGGTGTTCTAGGGCCCACAGCCGAAGCTGTTTGCGGTCCTCGGATGACCTCATTCCCTGCACAAACTGCTCGCTTAACATTTTGTTACTGTCCACACTGTTGATGGTGTCCACCCGCTTCAGTGTGCGGAGTGCGGTTTGCAGGCGCAGGGCATAGTCCCGAATGCTATCTGCGGGCCGTTGCCGGCATTGATAGAACTGCATCCGCAACTCCGCCTCGGTACGGGTCTCAAACGCAGTCTGCAGCTTCTCAAAGATGGTGGCTACAGAGGACCGGTCCCCCTCGACCCAGGTCTCCGCCTCCTGCTGAGCCGCGCCGGTTAGCTGCCCCAGCACTAGCGCTGCACGTTGCTTATCAGTCAGGGGGTACAATTCCAGTAGCGGACTGAGCTTCTTCCAGAAAACCTGCAAGGCATCAGGTTTCCCATCGTACTGCGGAAGCCAGGCAGCTCCGGGCACATAGGGCAAGGAGAACGGGATCACCTGAGCGAGAGCTGGGGCCGCGGCGCCCCCCGCCAGCGCGCCCGGGACTTGGGCAGGCCCGTTCCCATCTGCGGGTGCTTCCGCAGCTGCGTCCGCCGCTCTTCCAGCGGCTCCGTCGGGCGCAGACATCTTGTTTCCGTCCCCCTTAGTTTCTTTCCGGCTCCTCCTCTATTGGGGCGGGGGTTTGGCCTTCGCGCCTCTACTACTCGAGGAAACGATCGAGCGGGAACTCTTCGCGCCCAAGATGGCGGCTTCGGCAAATTTTCAGCCGGACACCTCCGGCAATAACAAGGCGCACCTCTACTCAATGGCAGAGCGGTAAGATCCTGTTCGTAACGCCAAGTTGTCGCGGGCGGAGGAGGGGACGCTGCGCTCTCCCACTGCTCGGGTCCGGCCGCTGGTGCTGCTGCTCGGTGGTGGCTCGAGCGGTGGGCCGGATCCCGGGGACTCGAGCGGCGCTCCTCGCTCGTGAGTAAAAAGGGGGTTTGGATTGATTGTGGGGATTTATTGTCCGTGACGCCACCCACGGCTGTGGTGATAATGGTGACACCACCGCTGCTCTGGACGGGGATCCCGGGAGCGGTGACAGGGAGCAGCTTTGTTGTTAGTTCTCCCCTCCGTGGGTAGGGGGTTGGTTGTCCCGGGGCCCGGTGATGGGGTAGGGATGGATGGCAGGCGGGTTACGGGGCCTGGCGAGGTGCAGGGTCGCAGGGGCAGCGCTGTGCTGCACGGCACGGTGGTACTCACTCAGCCCAATGATGAAGACACAGTTCTCGGTAAAACACTCGGCTGGATGGACGGGTCCCACAGACAGCTGCGGTGTTGTTTCTCCCGGCAGGTTGATGGTGACTGCCTTTCCCTGCACCTAAGTACGGTTGATGGTTCCGATGGGTTCCCACCGGTAACCCGCTCCCCAGCTTGGATATGGGCTGGAGGAGCCCCTCTTTGCCCGCAGGCTCTGGCCCTGAGAAACGGTTGCCTTGGCGGTGGCGGTGTCTCCCTCTGTTGGTTGGACTGTTGTCTTCTGTCGGGACTTGACTGTTTGGAAACCCAGGAGGTCCCCTTCACTAACGGATTCGGCAAATTCACGGCGACTCCTAGCCTTGCCGGGGTCCGAAAATCCCCTGCCAGATGGTGCTGGCTTCTCTTTGTGTTCCGGTCCGGTACCGCCGGGCCACCGCCCGTCCACGGTCCTTACGGTAACTCGGATAGGCCACTCCTGCAGACGGTCACCACCGTCTGCCAACCTTGCTGTTCCGCCCGGGCCACACACCAGGACGCTGTCAGTCAGTTGCTCCACTACCACACTTTCCTCCTTCCACTTTCACTGTCAAAACTAGACTGTCTGTTTTCCCGCCTCCAGGACTGTGAACTCCTCGGTGGGCGGGACCAACCGCCTGGCCCACCCCCTGGTGTGATCATCAGCCCCTGGAGGAAGGCAACAAGGGTTTTGTGTCTGACTTCGGTGTGCCTGCTGGGAGTGTGGGGTGTGTTGATGTTGTGCTCTGTGGCCCCTGGCTTGTCCAGGGCGCCACACAGTCATCTGTGACACCCTGGTTTTGTCAAGGCATCACACTCCCCCTTGGTAGAACACAGCCCAGGAGCTGCAGAAGGTGATTCTTTTAGCTTAATAGGTAAAAATCTGGTGACAGGTTCCCTTTAAGTACTGAAGGCATAAATGGTAAACGGAAGCAGACGAGAAATACATCGCATTCCTGACATCCACAGCATCATTCATGTCTGCGGGGGAAATGTAAAATTCTGCAACCAGTGGAACCAGGATGATTCTCTCTGCTGGTTGCTATGGATTACATCATCCTTATATACAGCATCATTGTAATATCCCAGCATGCACTGCAGAGATCAGATGATTAAAATCAGTGCAATCTTATTAAGACACAGGGCATCAAAGAGACTCATCCAAAGAATGCCTCATTAATGCTCTCTGCGCCATTCCCATCTTCTCTGGACGGTGCGGTCACGGTCGCTCCATGCTGTCATTATTCCTGTTAAAATCAATTGGAGAAATCGAAGTTGTCCTTCCTAATCTTAAAGTTGAACTGTCACCAGGTCAAAGGGACCAGTTGTTGCTCTTATTTTATTCTATTTTTACATTTACATTTACTTTTACATTTTTATTTTATATAAGGATGATGATGATTACTCTCACCACCTTATAGGGGGTCACACTCAGACTTTGGTGTAAGGGCAAAAAAAGACCCATCTGCACATTAACGAGATTTTCTAGGACTTTCACATTGATGCCCTGTCCTTAGGATCTGATCTCCAGGACATGAGTCCAGCCAGTACCACTGAACGTGGCTTTGCTGATTCGGCTCTGTACACTTTGTACATCGGACCATAGCGGGAGATGCAAAATAAATGTATAGCGCCCCACGGGGCAGACAATTAACCTACTCGTCGCCGGGCTGTTTCGGGTCAGGTATTGTTATGGGGTTGCCTTGCCCGGTAACGTTGCCTTGAGGCATACAGTTAATGGTGGGGGAAGTGGGGTATTGGGGAGAGTTTGTCGTGACGCCACCTGTGGTATGCGGCCAGTAGTAGCCGTCTCTATAGGGTTCCTCTCCGGGGCAGGTGTTAAGGCAGCCAGGATGGTATTGCCCCCCACAGGCGGAGCGGGCCCCTGGTGGATGATGAGGGTTGTAATGGCCATTGGCACATAAGCACTGGGCGGCGGCGCCGATAAGGACAAGCCAACACAGTCTCTGCGGGTTCAGGGTGTAGTTTACTCACAACTTCAGCTTCCAGTCCGGTCACACTGGTCACTGCCGTCATGGGCTCAGGTCAATCCCAGATCTGGTAAGGAGTCACCACCGGTGTTTGGTGAGAGAAGGAGTGAGAGTCTTATTTCTAGGGTGACCCCCTCCGCAGTTAGGTACCTGGGCTGAGCTCCTGCTCCAAGCCCCAGGGCTCAGTAAAAGTCTACGTTTTCCAAAGATGTCTTGCCAGAACTATGGTATTGATGGGTCTGCTCTGTTCTCCTGATGTGTGTGTGTTGCGCCTATATCTAGCCAAGGTGGAACCCGCCCCAAGGTGGCTGGCTTCAGTGACCGGGAAGTCCCATGACCGTTATGACCACCCCCTGCCTACCCAGAGCCAACCCACCCTATGTGAAGGCTCCTAAGCTGTACGTAGTGTGCGAATGTGGAACACCAGTGATTAACCCCCTCCTTACCTGAGATAGATACCACAACTTAATGGAGGCGCAGTACCCTGTGACAACCAAAGCCTCAGGGGTGCCACATTCCCCCACGGCAAATGGCAGCACTCTCAGGCTGCAACAAAACACAATTTACACCGCAATTTTTATATGCATGTAACAGGTTAAAAAGAAAACATATTTTCCTCTTTTTGGGAAGCAGCATTGACTTCAATCGTTTCAAACATGTTCAACATTACCGGTCACATGTCATCAAAACAGTTCAAGTCAGAAAACATCATAAATGAGAAAACATTCAGGATAAGAAAAACATCAACAATTATTCATGCTTGGTTGCTGGTGTTTCCAGAGGGTCGGTCCCGACCCCCTGGCTTGGCACGATTACTGGACATCCCCTGGCATAAAGTCCTGACTTGCCGCACTGGAGGCAGATGGGCTGCCCGTCAGCATCATAACGATCGGTGGCTGGGGGCGGCGGGTTCTTCATACGTCGCCGCCAGGGAAGATCATCAGCACTGGAAGCCAGTTCAATGGTCACCGATTGCTGAGTCCCCGTCTTGTTTGCATTACCTTGATGAAAGTAGTCATGCCCTTGCTCAGTTCCAGGATCTGGAGCTGCAGCTCGTTGATGGAATCTTTACCCAAGGTTTGCTCTTTAGCCTCTACCACCACCGGGATAGCTGGTATTATCCTGGGTGGTTGAAGTACAGCGTTGTTATGAGCCGGTTCACGCAGCACCCGGATGGCCCGATCTTTGAACTCTGCAAAGCTGAGGTCAGAGTGTTGCATGGCCAGGATACAGAGCTGGGTGCGATGATTATCAGACAATAGTGCTTCAATAAACTGGTCAATTAACAGGCGGTTTTCATCCGTTATCTCTCCTGGGTCCACCTGTTGTACCGCTTTAATTGCTTCTTAAAGGTTGAGAGCATAATTCCGGATACTGTTCTGTACCCTTTTCTTGCATCCATAAAATCCCATTTTAATCTCGGAGGCTGTGCGAATGTCAAAGGTTTCTTTGAGTTTAGTCAGGATATCTTTCAACACCCTCTTATTGGTCTCCGGCCAGGACTTAACTTCACGCCGAGCCGTCCCGGTTAGTTGGCCAATGAGGATGCTGGTCTTTTGATCTTCTGACATTTGATACACCCAAAATAAACTATACAGTCTCTCCTTAAAATTGGTCAGAGTATAGGCCTCCCCCGAAGCCAGGCTGCTCATGGGAGGTACGGCATAGAAAACGGTATCACCGGAGCCACTTCTGGTGCTACAGCCTCAGCAACGGGAGCAGCTTGATTCTCCTCCTCAGACATCCTTCCGGCAGCGGGATTCTCGCCTTTCGCGTGCTTATCTGGGCTCCTCCCACACCCTCGCGCTCTTACGGGTTCCATCATGAAGCACGCCCTATCTTTTCCCACTCGGAAATGGCGACTGTCCTTTATGCAATTGAACGGTCCAACACCAAATTATACGGTTTAACGCAGTTCTGTAGGCGCAAATTACCCGATTTAATGGACACGATATCCTGTTATTGAAGCAAAATGTGTTGCGCCTATAGCTATCCCAGGAGGAACCCGCCCCCCAGGTGGCGGACTTCAGTGACCGGGAAGTCCCATGACCATTATGACCACCCCCCTGCCTACCCAGAGCCAATCCACCCTATGTGAAGTCTCCTAAGCTGTATGTAGTGTGTGAATGTGGAACACCGGTGAGTAACCCCCTCCTTACCTGAGATAGATGTGCCGCCCAAGCGCAGACCGGGGTGCTCGTGTGACGTCCCTGGACTATCAGGTCGTTACAGGGTACTGCACAAACTGCCCTCCCGTGCAGTATTCCGTCTCCCTCGTGGTTCTGGGTCCTTACTTAAGTGGTGTTGCCTCCATCAGCGAATCAAAACCCTAGAGACACCCTGCACCACACTCACCAAACACACCAGTGGACGGCTTGAGAGGAATAGAGTCGCACAGGGGAGGGGAGGTGAGGAAGTGTAGTGGAGTTGAGTTGGGTAGAGGAGAGTAGAGAGCAGCCCTCAGGCTGAGAGGAGCTCAGAGGAGGTAGGGAGTAGGACTCCCAAAGTAACGGCCTTGGTTGCTGGCGGTGGTCTGGGCCTAGAAGGAGTCGGACCCCCGGTCACAGGGGATCAAGGCAAGGTGCTCGGGCTCGTCGAGGAGGACGGCCGGCAGCCTGGCCCTATCATCGGTCAAGGACCGAAGGCACGACGGGGTACACGGACCCTAGGTCAGGGAGTAGCTTCAGGCAACCCGACAATTCACCTGAGGAGAACGGAGCCTTCACGATCCGTTCCCACCCACTCCAAAATCGGGGCGTTAGCGCAACGAGGGGAATAGGACTTTCCAACCAAAAACGGTCCAGAAAATCCCAAGCGTGAGCCCTGAGAGCAAGCTCCCTCACTTAGCCGGCTAGTTCCAAGCTACCGGGCCATCAAGTTGATGCCTAAACTAAGTGCAAGGAGGCAGGCCATGGACCACCAGGCAGCAGCACTTTTGGACGGGACCCGGACAAGCTCCCCTCAGTGGCAGCGGTAACCAGAGACTTGGTTTACCCAGTTGTTGGTGTCTGATTATGGTCTGAGTGAGTACGAGAGTGACCCTTTCATCCCCATGGCACTTCCCACCTTTCACCAAGTCCCGGGGCATCCCCTACCCATGGAGGGTTCCAACACCTTGCTGCCCCATTCCATCATCCCCGGGTACTCCCAACAGCAGCGGTGGTACTCCTAATTACAACACACCACGGGTGGCGTCACGAACTATAACTCCCCTGTAAATACCCCCCCCTCTTTTCATTTGAGTGGCCGCACGACCCCCGGGTCTGGAGACCCTCGAGCCACAGCGAACCTGGATCCGAGCAGCTCGGCTGCTTCCACGGGGGCGGTACACTCGGATCCCGGGTGGTCGTGGCTCGAGGGGTCCGGACGCGGGCTCGGCACTCGCTCCGATCCTTGAAAGGGGATTATTTACAGGGGAGAAGGTCATGACGCCACCTGCGGGTTGCGGTAATGGGAGTACCGCCGCTGCTGGAAGGAGTACCGGAGCAGATGGTGGGGAGCAGCAAGGTGTCAGTCCCTCTGAAGGTAGGGAAGGCCCTGGTATCTGGGGTTTTTGGTGAGATGTTTGGGAGCGCAGGGTGCAGGGGAACCAAGTTACTCACTGCGGGTAGTCGTGATGCAGGATGAGGATTATAAAGCAGACACTCACACTGAAGATAAACCAAAGACTGTGCATCGCAGACTCTACAGGCGAGCCTGTCCAGGTGTCCGCTCCCACCGGTGTCACTGGGTAATCCGGATCCGCCTCCAAGCACAAATTAGTTCTCTGTGTGGCCCCTCGGCTTGAAGCTGTTGGGGCCCCGCTCACTATGTTTTTAGTGTAGCTGTGCTCTTGATGGCTGGCACTTGGGATTTTAGCTTTGCTGGAAAGGCCTATCGCCCACGGTGTGCTGTCACCTTCAATCTCTGAGCTCCTTATCCTGTTCATAAAGAGACTCTCCCTCCCAGGGTAATTATCAGGACGATGAACTGCTCCTGACCTAGGGTCCTGTACCCCGTCGTGCTCGGTACCGGTCAGTTCTCTTGGATGTCTGATGCAGACAGTCCTCCTAAATTATGTCCGTCGCACCCTTCCAATGTCGCTGCCATCGGTCCCCGACTCCTCTGGTCCCGGACCACCATGTGCAACCCAATCTCGGTCTAGCTCCCCGTGAGCTACTACTCCCCAGCTCCTCACTCCTTGAGGACTCTCACTCGACTCTCTAGACTCAACTGACCAGAACTTCCCTCCCACCAGTCTGCCTGAACCCTAGGTGGGTGTCCTTATTCCGCTTGGTGTGTCTGACAGGTCGTGATGTGAGGTGTGATTGGGATTTTGTGCTGATGTTAGTTACACCGGCTTCTTAAGAACCTGGATCCATGGGGGCGTTGGTCCTGCACCCTGGGTAGGATTGCAGTACCCTGTGGCACACCGATATACTCAGAGGCGCCACATAGATACTGCACCTTAATTGAGGTGCAGTACCCTGTGGCGACCAGAGTCTCAGGGGCGCCACATCAGCACTGTACCTGATGATCATGCACCAACCCTGGCAGCACAATACCTGACCATCAGTGTACGTGAAACATAGATGGCTGAATGACATCCAAGCGTTAAAGTTTTTCCTCTGAGCACAGCATGGCGTTTTATGCTGTTCCCCATAGCCTTCTATATAGGAAAAACTCATGGCATTTTTTTTTACAAAGCATTTAAATGGTCTGAGGAAATTGTGTGACTTCAACATTAATCTAATATGTGACTCTCATTACGCTGTTACCACCGCGCCGTCCGATTATTCACTGGATATTTACGCTCCGCCTGTAAGAACGCTTTGTGTTTGCACTGATCCCGCTCTGCTGTGTCATTCCCCAGTGACACGGAGCATCATGTGCACAGAAGTGTGATGACCTGATCCACAGCCAGAGGGAGGCAGCTCTGCAGCAAGCACAGCCCTGGCAGCTCCGACAGCTCAGCCCTGACAGCTCAGGACTGACAGCTCCGACAGCTCGGGACTGACAGTACTGCCCTGACAGCTCCCACAGATCAGGACTGACAGCTCCGACAGCTCAGCCCTGACAGCTCAGGACTGACACCTCCGACAGCTCCGGACTGACAGCTCAGGACTGACACCTCCGACAGCTCCGGACTGACAGTACAGGACTGACAGTACAGCCCTGACAGCTCGGTACTGACAGCTCAGGACTGACAGCTCTGACAGCTCAGCCCTGACAGCTCCGACAGCTCAGCCCTGACAGCACAGCTCAGCCCTGACAGCACAGCTCAGCCCTGACAGCACAGCTCAGCCCTAATAGCTCACCTATGACAGCTCAGCCCTGACAGCACAGCTCAGCCCTGATAACTCACCTATGACAGCACAGCTCTGACAGCACAGCTCAGCCCTGATAACTCACCTATGACAGCACAGCTCTGACAGCACAGCTCAGCCCTGATAGCTCACCTATGAAAGCACAGCCTTCACAGCACAGCTCAGCCCTGATAGCTCAACCCTGGCAGCACAGCTCACCTCTGACAGCACAGCCCTGACAGCACAGCTCAGCCCTGACAGCACAGCTCAGCCCTGACAGCACAGCTCAGCCCTGACAGCTCACCTCTGACAGCTCAGCCCTGGCAGCACAGCCCTGACAGCTCACCTCTGACAACACAGTTCCCTCCTGACAGCACAACCCTGGCAGCACAGTACAGCTCTGACAGCACAGCACAGCTCTGATAGCCCAGCCTTGACAGCCCAGCCCTGACAGCCCATCTCAGCCCTGACAGCAGAGCCCTGATAGAACAGTACCGCTCTGACAGGACAGCTGTGGCAGTTCAGCCCTGTCTCTGGGAAGACATCAGCTCTGCAGCCAGTGAGGTGTGTGCTGCTGCTGGAGGAGGAGGAAGAGAAGGAGGAGGAAGGCTGCAGACAGCATTGTGTCAGCTGCAGTGCACCACTGTCTGGAGAGCAGCCAGGAGCCCAGGTAAGAGGAAGGGACAGCAGCAGGTAACTGATATTGGGGACATTCTGCTACAGTGTGTCACTATAGAACAGGCTGATGCAATTGTACGGACCTGGCTAATTGGCATAATTAATCAAGGCAGAGTCAATTAATGCAATTATTTAGGGGAAGGGGCTGGATGGTTGGAGGGTTTGGATTTTGCCATTTGTGAGAAGGACATTGGAGTCACTGAAGGAGACGAGGTGAACACCCAAAGCATGGGGGCTGTGGTCCTGAGTCAACAAGTGTCAGTGATGGGAATTAGGAGCTGCACTTTGTGTCATCTCATTGTCTTCTGTCCATACACAGGGTGAGCACTGCCTCTGCTGATCTGGGGTGGGGTGGACCATGGGACCCCTGCAAGACCGCAAGGTAAGGACCACGCATGAGCGCTCCCTGAGGATTGTGTCTGTATATATGCATGTGTGTGTATGTATGTGTAAAATATATATATATATATATATATATATATATATATATATATATATATATATATATATATATATATATATATATATATATATATATATATATTATATTATATTATATTATATTATATTATATTATATCCCAGTATGGTTGGCTGCAGTCTGCTGTTTTATGTGGCATTTATTATTATTCTCCATTTTGTAATGTTTGGCTTCTTGTTCTATGGTGGATGCCGCTCGGTTGTGCTCTGGGGTGAGGTGTAACCCTTTGCAGTTCTGATTGTAAAGCATCATGGCAATTTTCAGTTTTCTTCTTCTTTTTTTTTTTTTTTTTTTTTTTTTTGTGGCATATTTTAAAAAAAAATATATAATATAATATATATTTGAAGCAATTTTTTATTTGTTAATGCAACACCGTGAATTCGAAGCCACATCTTCAATCAGACTAGAGATGACGTAATTTGCTTTCTATACGGCCTCGTTCAGATGTCTTTCTCATAGCTCAAACATCTACGCAGTATGGTCTACGGAGCTGCAAAAAGGCTACATAAAAAAAAAATCTGATTTTTGATTCTGATCATGACCCTTTTCAATGTTGGAAAGCTCGGATATTTATCCTGTCTTTTTTTTTTGCTAGAAAAAAAAAATTCTTGGCACTTTTTTTTTTTTTTTTTTTCCCTGCTCCTTTCTTAATATTATCATAAATATAAATTATATATTACAAGCGTATAAGAAAAAAATAGGCATCTGGAAAAAGGTCTAATAGATCTACTAAATGTTTGTGAATGACGCATTGATACTTCTATCATCCCCCTGGATGACAAATGGTCGTGTGAGCACAAAATCCAATGCAGCTGGCTCGTGTGTGCATTTATTCTGTGTTTGTGTTTTTTGTTTTTTTTTTTTTCTTTTAATTGTGATCTTTGTCTTCTCACCTTGCTAGGTAAATACGGGTCCATATTAAAATGGGTTTTCTTTGTGTTTTTTATTTATTTTATTTTTTTTATTTGTACATCCCAAATGTAGCCTAGCAGCCTGGTGTAATAGTTCTCACATGGATGTCTCCCGCTTCCTAGGAACATATTACTGGCTCTGGCTCCTGTTTTCTGGACGGTGTTGCATCTTGGCTGTAGTGTAACGGCACCAGGCCCCGAAATCTCCAGGGGAGCCTGGAAAATAGAGGAAATGTTATACAACTATTATTTAAAGCTTGTGGAGGCATCCGAAAGGAGTTGTTGACTTTGGATTGTATTTTTTGGTTGGGCGGGTCCAATGAGGCTAGACTCTCCTGCAATCCGTTATTTGTAGGGGAATCAGCGCCACCACAGGAGAAATGTCATTACACAATCCTCATTAAGAGGACAGTCTAAATCTGAGCTTGGCTACACAACTATTTGGAGACAAGACTAGTCCACAGGCCAGCTTCTCCCAGCAACGCTAGAAGTGATTAATAGTGATGAGCGAGCATTACCATGTTCAGGTGCTCATTAAGAGCAGTTGGATGCTCGGAATATCCGAGTATAATGGAAGTCAATGGGGAACGTTAGCATTTTTCCAGGAAATCTTCCGATTGACTTCCATTATACTCGGTTACTTGAGTCACGTTCATCCGAGCATCCAAGTACTGATTGAGGACCGAGCATGGTAGTGCCCGCTCATCACTAGTTATGTGTACAGAACACCCGTGCATGGTAGTGCCCGCTCATCACTAGTTATGTGTGCAGAACACCCGTGCATGGTAGTGCCCGCTCATCACTAGTTATGTGTACAGAACACCCGTGCATGGTAGTGCCCGCTCATCACTAGTTATGTGTACAGAACACCTGTGCATGGTAGTGCCCGCTCATCACTAGTTACGAGTACAGAGCACCTGAGCATGGTAGTGCCCGCTCATCACTAGTTACAAGTACTGAGAATGGTAGTGCCCGCTCATCACTAGTTACAAGTACTGAGCACCCGTGCATGGTAGTGCCCGCTCATCACTAGTTACGAGTACAGAACACCCGAGCATGGTAGTTGTCGCGGGCGGGGAGGATGCCGCCGTCACTGCGCCCTCGCTGGCGCTCAGGTCCGGCGCTGCTGCTCGGTGGCTCGAGCAGTGGGCCGGATCCGGGGACTCGAGCGGCGCTCCTCGCCCGTGCAGTGAAAGGGGTGATTTGGGTTTGGGGAGTTGGTCCGTGACGCCACCCACCCACCCAGTCTCCGGTAAAACAAACGGCTGGATGGACGGGTCCCGCAGCCGGCTGCGGTAGTTACTCCCGGTAGGTTGGTGGTGGCTGTCTTTCCCTGCACCTGTTGTGTATCTTCGGTCCCGATGGCTTCCCACTGGTAACCCGCTCCCCAGCTTGGATATGGGCCAGAGGAGCCCCTTTTGCCCGCAGGCTCTGGCCCTGGGAATTCTAACTGTGGCGGTAGTTGTATTTCCCTTTCTCGGTTTGGACGGTTGCCTTCAGTCGGGTCTTTCCTGCTATGAAACCCCTTAGGTTCCGGTCGCTAACGGATTTGACCAGTTTAACGGCGACTCCAAGCCTGGTCGGGGTCCGCAGGCCCTGCCGGTTGGTGCTGGCTTCTCTTCGCTCCATGGTTCGGTACCAGTGGGCCACCGCCCGTCCCTGGTCCTACGGTTCCGCGTCAATTAGCCTCTCCTGCAGACGGCAATCACCGTCTATCAACCTTGCTCTCGGTGCCCGGGCCACGTACCCGGACACGGTCAGTCTGCTCCTCTACTACCACTTCACTCCTTCTCTTTCACTCTCCCTAACTGAACTCTATTCCTTTCCTGCCTCCAGGACTGTGAAATCCTCAGTGGGTGGGGCCAACCGCCTGGCTCCACCCCACCTGTTGTGGACATCAGCCCCTGGAGGGAGGCAACAAGGATTTGTGTGTGACTGGTGTGCCTATCTCAGGGTTTGGGATGTGTTGTTGCAGTACCTGTGACGACCTGGCTAGTCCAGGGCGCCACATTCCCCCTTGGTTAAATGCAGACCGTCCGCTCATCACTAGTTACGAGAACCGAGCACCTGAGCATGGTAGTTCCCGCTCATCACTAGTTACGAGTACTGAGCACCCGTGCATGGTAGTGCCCGCTCATCACTAGTTACGAGTACTGAGCATGGTAGTTCCCGCTCATCACTAGTGATTAACAGTCTCTCACTATGGGAGATTGTTCAGCCAGGTTGAGTTAATGCTGGTTGTGGTAAATGTTGGGGTTTGTTACTTTCTGAATCCAGCACAGGCCACTCATGATTGCATCGGCCCTGGAAGCAATGACGCCATCATTCAACTAGCTACAAGATAGCTGGGATTTTTGATAGGCAGCAGTCAGGCAACTTGAACCGTGCATCATTAAATGTTGTTTGGTGTTTGGGTTTTGTGTTTGTTTTTTTTTTTTTTTTTTTGTTTTTTTTTCTCTCTTGACATATGGATCACCTGACCACTGTAGTATATCACACACTTGGGTGGTCTGGTGGTCTGTTAAATGGTGACACCGCTTCCAGTGCATCCCATGATCTCTACTGGATCAATTTTAGTGACAACAGGTGAGCCTGACTTCATATTTTTTATTTTCAGTATCTAATCTCCAGGTAGTTGTCAAATTTTGCCTGGAGAACCCCTATAAAAAGCTCTCCATGTAATGTGTGGACATACTGGGTCCTCCAGATTGAGACACAACTTGCATAGCTCCTCCAGCTAATATAAGGGCCCTTATTGGGGGACGCCCCTCTATCAAGTTTGTTTCACATGTCCCTCGTCAAGGTCTGAGCACGGGTTCACGATGTGTGGATTCATCACAGGTCTCAATTCGAACTGGAAAATCTCATATATCCCTATGCGGTTGTTCAGTCACGGGTCTTATGACCCAAACTTGTCTGTATACAAAAAACATATGAACAGTCCCTAAAGGCCGCTTTACACTCTACGACATCGCTAACGCGATGTTGTTGGGGTCACGGAATTCGTAACGCACATCCGTTCTCGTTAGCGACGTCGTTGCATGTGACACGTACGAGCGACCGCTAACTATCAAAAATTCTCACCTTATCGTTGATCGTTGACACGCTGTCCAGTTCCCAAATATCGTTGCTGTTGAGCACGCAGGTTGTTCGTCGTTCCTGCGGCAGCACACATCGCTATGTGTAACACCGCAGGAACGAGGAACCACATCGTACCTGCGGCTGCCCATGAGGAAGGAAGGAGGTGGGCGGGATGTTCGTCCCGCTCATCACCACCTCTGCTTCTATTGGGCGGCCGCTTGGTGATGTCGCTGTGACGCCGAACGAACTGCCCCCTTAGAAAGGAGGCGGTTCGCCGGTCACAGCGACGACGCTAGGCAGGTAAGTAGTGTCACGGGTCCAAGCGATGTTGTGCGCCACGGGCAGCGATTTGCCCGTGACATACAACCGACGGGGGCGGTAACGATATCGCAGCGTGTAAGGCGGCCTTTAGACTATAACTACAAGATCTATCTTTGGAAAATACTGATGGGACAAATGGAGGAGTCCAAAACCTATTCAGACGTTCGTTTTTCGCGTTCTTTTGTGGTTTTTATGGACACCAGTTGCACCTACAATAGGGAATGGGGCTGTTCACATGTCTGTGGTTTTTCACGGACCAAGAAGGCTAGGCAAAATTGCCTATCTGTCCAAGGAAAAAAAAAACTGGACAGCACTCAGATGCCAGCCAAATGCAATCCATTTTTTTTTTAGACTGTTAAATTGGAGAAGCTGGAGGAACTCTTTTACTTACGAGAATGAAGTTTTTCTGAAAATATAAATGAACCCTAAGGCCTTGTTCAGACGACTGAGCATCATGGTCTAATCACTGACCACAATGCTCGGGACTGACTGTGGGTCACCTTACCGGAACTCGGCCACCTAATACGTGCCTATAGGGCTGCAGAGTTCGGGTAAGGAAACCCATGGCCAGTCTGTGTAGTGTGGTCGGTGATTACACGGTGATGCTCGGACGTCTGACCGAGGCCAAACTCCTCTAAGGGATTTGAAGGCTCGTTATGCAGCTCTCTACATACCAGCGCTTGTGTGGAGCTGTAATATGGCCGTCTGCTGGCCTCTGCTTCCACAGCCTGGGAAGAATTTATAATTTTATATTTCTTTTTATATATGTGTAATTCCAGGATAATATATTGCTTTTATCACACACAACTGAAACCAAAGGCAGTTCCGTGAAATAAAGTCCACATCCTCTAGTACTGAGCAGTAATTGTAAACCTACAATTATGGAGATATTTGGCAGATTACGGAGATCCTTTCCTGTTGGTAAAGTAAATGGCTGCATGTGTACAACCGATGTGCAGGATGTCTTTTATTCTTGGTGCCAAAGGACTTGTCCTTTCTCTGTATATTTAATCACCTTGGAACAGAGAAGACGAAGAGAACTATGAGACGTTATATATTTCGGGGGCAGCATGTTTGGGCTGCTGGACTACACTTGGCATTGGTAGAACTGACCTATTCTACGGCCTAGTAAACAGGCGTCACTATGGGTAATATAGGGCTAACAGTTGCAGTCAAGTGGCACTGTCTGATGGGGCTCAAATGCCCCCCTGCCTCATATGATGACTCCAGTCTTACAAGTAACACCTAGTAGATAGGGAACCTTGTCAGATTTTACATTTGGAGCTCAGAAGAGTCAAGTTACACTTCTGACCTCCATAAAAATGTTTGCATTTCTCTCTGACTGCAGCGTAGCCCCATGCATATTTTTTGGGCCGGCTGCAGTACTCTAAAAGAGTGTTCTCCCAACTCCAGTCCTCAGGGGCCACCAATCGTGCATGTGTCGCTAGCGGAGGAGGGGACGCTGCGCTCACCCACTGCTCTGGTCCGGCTGCTGCTGCTGCTGCTCGGTGGTGGCTCGAACGGTGGGCCGGATCCCGGGGACTCGAGCGGCGTTCCTCGCCCATGAGTGAAAGGGGGTGGTTTGGTTTAGGTATATTGTCCGTGACGCCACCCACGGTTGTGGTGAAGTTGTGACACCACCGCTGCTCTGGACGGGGATCCCGGGAGCGATGACAGGGAGCAGCTTGGGTGTTGGTTCTCCCCTCCGTGGGTAGGGGGGTTGGTTGTCCCGGGGCCCAGTGAGGTGCAGGGTCGCGGGGGGGGCAGCGCTGTGCCGCACGGCACGGTGGTACTCACTCAGCCAGTAATTCACACGGAGTCTCTGGTCAAACAAACGGCTGGATGGACGGGTCCCACAGACTGCTGTGGTTGTTTTCCTCCCGGTAGGTTGATGGTGACTGCCTTTCCCTGCACCTGTGTTGTGTTTACGGCTCCAATGGCTTCCCATCGGTAACCCGCTCCCCAGCTTGGATGGAGGCTGAAAGAGCCCCTTTTGCCTGCAGGCTCTGGCCCTGGGAACTGTAGCCTTGGCGGTGACTGTTTCCCTTTACGGTGTGAGCTGTTACCTTCAATCGGGTCTTGACTGCTGGGAAACCCCGGAGGTTCCCTTCGCTAACGTATTTGACCAGTTTTATGGCGACTCCTAGCCTGGTCGGGGTCCGTAGGCCCTGCCGAATGGTGCTGGCTTCTCTTCACTCCCCGATCCGGTACCGGCGGGTCACCGCCCGTCCCTGATCCTTACTGTTCACTCCAATCAGCCTCTCCTGCAGACGGTCACCACCGTCTGCCAACCTTGCTGTATGTGCCCGGGCCACACACCCGGACACGGTCAGTCTCCTCTACTGCCACTTCCCTAACTCAACTCCAACTCCAAAGTGATCGCTTTTCCTGCCTCCAGGACTGTGAACTCCTCGGTGGGCGGGGCCAACCACCTGGCCCACCCCCCGGTGTGGACATCAGCCCCTGGAGGAAGGCAACAAGGATTTTTGTTTGACTTCAGTGTGCCTAGCCGGGGTGTGGGGTGTGTTGGTGTAGTACCTGTGATGACCTGGCTTGTCCAGGGCACCACACATGTTTTCAGTATTTCCTCACTATTGCACAGGTGGTGATTCAAACACCTCTGCAATGCAATGGAAATCCCTGTTGGTGGTCCTGAGGACTGGAGTTGGGAAACAATGTGCTTGAAAAAATTTAGGAGAGGTTTCATGACTTCAATAGTGTTGCATCAAGTAATAGGAGGGCGGAGATAAACTGGACAACAAGTAGGTGAGAAGACGCCCCACACTCTTTGGCTGTGAAGAGCATGTCTGTGCTTAGTCTGAACAGTCCTTTTGTGTCTCCCCCAACCCCCCCACCCCCCCTTCTCCCTAAATAATGCAGTGGCCCACTGAAGAACCTCTGTTGGTCCTCCAAAGCTTTAGCGGAACATTATCTTATACAACTGATGACGGAGCCGATTAGTCTGGCGTTTTTATTTATTTTATGGTTTATTTACAAATCACCTATTAGACCACCTCACTATTGTCCTTGGAGCCGCATATTTCTTTCTATGAATGATTGGACAGTCTGGATGTCCCTGTGATGGCCAGAGGCAAGGTTGGCCAGTGATTGCTTCCTGTGAGCATAGACATTTAATTAACTGCATTGTGTAATGGAAGCTTTATATTGAATTTTCCATAAGCTCAAAGGCCTAGTTATATCATGCTCATTTACATATGTGCTTTAAATTGTCACCGCCAATAATTCAATGAGATATATATATATATATATATGATACTAAGCTATTAATGAACAAGCAGAAGATGATAGAAAACAAAGACTTAGTCATTATGTAGTTATGTAGTCGCAGCTAAAGATGTACAACTGCACAATGCAAATAACATGGAAATAGGGCTTAAAATCAGTTATTAATGTGACAGAGCCCTAAATAACTTTCTATATAATTCTGTTTTTTGTTTTTTCCCATAAGAAATAACTGAAGTTACAAGTAGTGTTGTGCGAGTATTTAACTATTTGTACTCCCTGTGCTGTTAGCGAGTACTGTCCACTACTCACACATTCGTTACGAGTAGCGGGCACAATGTAAGTCAATGGTAAATACCTTCTAAGTAGCAAGTAACCCGAAAGCCGTACGTTTCGTGCCAGTAGCGAATAGTACGGCTTTCAAGTTACTCACTACTTAGCGAGTATTTTTCATTTGACTTACATTGTGCCCGCTACTCGTAACGAATGTGTGAGTAGCGGACAGTACTCGCTAACAGCATAGCGAGTACGACTAGTTAGCTACTCGTTCAACACCAGTTACAACCACTGGAATTGCAATCAGAAGGGCATTTGCACAAAGATATTCCTTCAGTTATTACTTTTGGTGTGTCGTCTTCCGCCAACCGAAAAAAAATAAAAAAAGGGTTATTTCATTAATAAATGTATTATATTGCTCAGGATAAATGAGTACACCCCGACAGGTTGGCCAGAAAACTTCTTAGCTTGCTGTCAGAACCAACATTTTCCATGGGATACCATATAACAAAGTACTACCACAAATTTGGGCCATTAATTCCAAACAGGACTTGTTGTTTTGCCCAAATGATTACACCGCTATGAAAGATTTAAGAGAAAAGCTAAAGTTTAGACTTCTAAAATTCTAATCAACAAGAATTTAACGACAGGCAAGTACAAATATTCATGAATCCATCAGAATATTGTAGCAAAAGTGACACAGAAATTTAGCAAAGTTGGAACGGCAACCATCTTGAAGACTTTCAGGACAACAAAGAAATATGAGCGTCTCCTAATGAGGACTGAAGAAAATAGATATGCAAGTTCGCTGCAATTAGCTAAAGTAGAAAGGCAAATCTGGGTGAGGGTTTCCCAATACAGTGGAATTGCATGTATGGGTGTCGTCCACAAAAAAAGTCTTAAGGCCCTGTCACACACAGATAAATCTTTGGCAGATCTGTGGTTGCAGTGAAATTGTGGACAATCAGTGCCAGGTTTGTGGCTGTGTACAAATGGAACAATATGTCCATGATTTCACTGCAACCACAGATCTGCCAAAGATTTATCTCTGTGTGTGACGGGGCCTTTAGTCTTAAAGCCCATGGACCAAAAAGTCGCCCACAGTTTGTCAGGGTCCATATTGTAAAATGTGAAGACCATTGAGATGCTATACTGTGGAGTGATGAGACCAACATATGTTTGTGGAACTGATGACTTCAAAATGTGTGACATCTCAAAGGTGAGGACTCTGAGCCCAAAGAAATGTACATGCATGTGTACCGCCCCACGGGCTCTGCTACGACCGCCGAGCCACTTGGATCTGTGCTTGCACTGCAGGTGGTGGCTCGAGCCTCTCACGCACCCGGGGGCTACTTGCTCTGCAAGGGATTTGGCGCTACACGCGGGGATGTGGGTGTTTGGTTCCAAATGATAGTTTTTGAAGCCACCCACGGGTTGTGGTGATTGTAGACACCACCACTGCGGTGAAGGTATGGGGACCCCCAGGAGCGGTGTAGTAGCGCAGCTAGGTGTTGACCCCCTCCGTGGGTAGGGGATGTTGTTCCCGGGGTCCGGCGGGCCGGGGCCCGGGTGGAGGGTATAGTGTTGCGGTGCAGCGCGGCACGGTGCCTGATGGCACTGGTGTACTCACTCTGACACAAGACACTGGAGTCAATGGTAAACCAAACTGAGTAATGAACGGGGCCCGCAGCCGGCTGCAGCTTTTCCCAGATTAGGTTTGCAATGTCCGCCTTTCTCCTGCACCTCTGTGTGTGTGTGTGTATCTTGACTCCTGGACACGGTAGTCCGCTCCCCGACGTGTATCTGTCGTAGGAGCCAGTTTGCCCGCAGACGCTGGCCCTTTGGATCTCTTGCCCTTGGCGGTGGCACTTATCCGGAATTGTTGGGCTGTTGCCTTCAATCGGGACTTAGGTGGGAATGAACCCCTGAGGTCCAGACCGCAAGTAGTTAATTTGACTATGTTGGTGGCTTCTAGCCTAGTTCGGGGTCTGAGTACCCTGCCTGGTGGTCCGGTATCTAGTTGGCTCCCCGGTTCGATTCCGGCGGGCCACTATCCTGTCCCGGTCCCTTACGGTTCCACCGGTCATTTTCCTTGTCTCCTGCAGGCGGCCACTACCATCTGCCTCCTTGCCAGTGGCGACTGGGCTACGACCCAGCCACCTGGTAGTCTCTGGGCAGCCTGGACACAGGACTGCCCGTGAACTTGTCTGCTCTACACTCGACTTGAACTTGACTCCTCCAGAGCCTGAGCTAGACTACTTAGGTTCCCGCCTCCAGGCCTGTGAACTCCTCGGTGGGTGGAGCCAACCGCCTGGCTCCACCCCCCCTGGTGTGGACATCAAACCTGGAGGGTGGTGACAAGGCTTTTAAGTTTGACTGATGTTACCTAACTCGGAGAGTGGTGTGGTGTTGTGTTGTGTGTGACTACCTGGGACGACCTGACTAGTCCAGGGCATCACATTTACGGTGAGACGTGGTGGGGGTGGCAGTGTCCTTATGTTGGGCTGTATGAGAACTGTGGATTTCAGGAGTTACATTTCATGGATGACCATATAAATTCCCAAATGTACTGTTCTATATAGAAAGAGAAGATGCTCTCATAAGGCCACTTCTGCATTTCGGAAGAACACGGTGAAACTGATTTAGTGGCAAAGTGTCTCCTGATCTTAACCCAACTGAACACCTATGGGGAATTCTGAATAGACATGATGTCATCACTCTCCATCCAAGCTCTGAAAAGAGTTGTGATTGAAAAATGGAAAAAGATAGATGTTACAATATGTCGCCAGCTTGTTCATTGCCTAGAAGACTGGGGGCTGTCCTTTAAAAACCCTGGAGGTCATACAAAATACTAGCCGTAGTAGTTTTGATGCAGGTTGTATTTTTGCTTTAACAAATTAATTTAAAGTAAAATTGAAGATTTTATAAGGGGCATTATATTAACCTCTTCATGTTCTGGGTGTAAAAAAGACTGTCAAAATGTTGGGCTTGTGTTCAGTGAGATTGATTTTAAAATCTTACTTTTCAAAGAGGCTGTAATTTATGATGACAAAAAAAATCTATAATATATATTAATGCATGTACTATAGAGCTGAGGTGACCAAAAAACAAAATTATGACCCATCACAACAAGCCCCTGGTGAAGAGGAAGGTCCGGACAGCAGTTATTTGGGCACTATATGGGTTACCATATTGGATTGGGTATAAGGTAAATGTTCTATACTGGATACCATCCAAGCTCCCAAGCATCCTGTGCCTGTCCCCAGATGTTACATGAGTGTTAGATATAGATTGTTAGATATGGATATATGTCGTGCCCAGGGAATGGGGTACTCTGTCCCGGGCGGTTGCAAATGGGAATGTCACTCTGGTGGCTGTTACTGCTGAATGTGGGTACTCCCAGAGCTGGTGGTGGTGGTAGCAGCAATGATGTTAGGCCCTCCGCAGGTAGGGCTGTGCCTGGGAGATGAGGTGCAATAACTGAGACCATACCAGGTTGTCTCAAACAGTCTCTACTCACTCAGATCCTTGGATTACTGCTTCAGGTCCCATGGAGGATCAGTGCCAATGTAGTGACCCAGGTTGCTCTGTCCCTGGCACTCTGTTGGTTGGGTCCCTGTGGCGTGGAGTGTGTGGGGCCCGACTGTCCCTTTTGGGGGTTAGTCTCCTTCTCCATACGGCGGGCAGTGCGGACCCTGTGGGGAGGTAAATGTCCGAACCCCGATCCTAGTTTACTGCTGATGCCCCTGGATTATTTGGTTTGGGGAAGTCCATGAAGGTGTCCCCACTGTGCAGGTGATTATCAAGCTATGTAAAACTGGCGCCTGATCTAGGACCTCTTGCCCCGTGCGTGCTCCGGTCCCAGCGGTATCTGTCCATATCTGCCCTGGAGACCTTTCTCTCTCTCTCCCATGCCCCTGGATCACTGTTGCACAGACCCAGCTCAAGCACATCTACACACCTCACTGTGTTCCACCGACTCTCCGTCCCCCTCCCACCAGGCTGGCTAATCCGGGGACTCGTTCCTACCTCTAGGCGACCATCCCCTTTCATGGTTAACCCTCTATGCCCGGTGTGGAGTGGAGAACTAGGATTTTGGTTATGCTTTGGTGGTATCGGCACTGGTACTCCAGGTCCCAGGGGGTAGGTCCTGCACCCCCAAGAGTATGTGTGCCGCCCCTATGCCAGCAGCCACTCAAATGAAGGGGGGGTATTTACAGGGGATTGTGTCAAAGTTCTTGACGCCACCCGTCATGTGGTTATTTGTAGTACCACCGCTGCAGTTGGGAGTACCCGGGGTGATGGAATGGGGCAACCAGGTGTTAGAACCCTCCATGGGTAGGGGGGATGCCCCGGGACTCGTTGATGGTGTTTGGGGGTGCCGTAGGGAGCAAAGGGGTCACTTTCGTACTCACTCAGTCCATTAAGCTGACACCGACAACTGGATAAACCAAAATTCTGGATACCGCTGCCGCTGACGGGAGCTAGTTCGTGTCCAGTCACCAATGGTGCTGCCTGGTGATCCGTAACCTTCCTCTTGGCACGAAGTTTACTTCTCTGTTGGTCCCGGTAGTATGGAACTTGCCGGGTCTCGCTCCCCACTATGGCTAAGTGTGGGAGCTTGCTCTCAGGGTTCACGCTTGGGATTTTCTGGACCGTTTGAGTGGAAAGTCCTATCCCCCTCGTTGCGCTAGTACCCCGATTTTGGAGCAGGTGGAGAGCGGATCTTGAAGGCTCCATTCTCGTCTGGTAAATTGTTAGGTTGCCTAAAGCTACTCCCTGACCTAGGGTCCACGTACTTCGTTGTGCCATGGTCCCAGCCCGGTGATGGTGCAAGGCCGCCGGCTGTCCTCCTCGACAGTTCCGTGCCCCTTGTCACGATCCCCTGCGACCGGGGGTCCAGCTCCTCTAGGCCCAGACCACCGTCTGCCACCTAGATAGCTTCCTAGGAGCCCGGCTCCTGACCTCCTCTCTCCTTCACTTCCAACACACTTCTCCCTTCTTCTGACACTCCTGACTTTCCCTAACCAACCCCCCCCAAAGTGGGCGACCCTATTCCACTTAGGCCTTCCACTGGTGTCTGGTGGGTGTGGTGCAGATTGTACCTAGGGTTTTGATTAGCTGATGTAGGCAACATAATGTAGTTGGGGACCCATAACCAAGAAGGATTTGGATATTGCATGGGAGGGCAGATTGTGCAATACCCTGTGACGACCTGATAGTCCAGGGGCATCACATATTTAGTTCCTTGTAGTGCCCTGAGTGGCTCAGGAGCGCTACATATACTCTTGTGGTGCCCTCCATGACAGACCAGTAGCTACCGCTCCATCATGGATCCCATCCTCATGAGGGGTATGTAACTAGAGGTTTAAACACTACATGCCGGACTCCTCTGTTCTGGGGCAGTTGTGATCCCACTTTGGTTTTGGCTAAGGGTCCACCATTTCCTCTGTGCATGCCCCTTGCTGGCAGATCGGTTGGAAACCCAAGCTTTGTAGTAAACCATCCTAGAGACATTACTACATTAGTTTATTTTCATCCTGTTTGTATGTGTGTTAATGAAGGGCTTCGGTTACAATCTGCCAGTAAATCGTTTTGACAGACGCTACGGCAGCCTCTGCCTCTGTTACCATGGAAACACCAGCAATACACATTATACGCCTCAATTATGTCGAGATTCTTTTTATTCCTTTCAGTTTTTGGTGCATACAGTTTAATTTTGTTTTTTTTTTAAAAAAAAACCAGAAAATGCAAGACAAAGAGATCGCTCGAAGCCGCATCCCCCGCCTGGTGCTGAGACCTTATTTGCCAAAGCAGAAACTTTCCCCGTCCTCTGATTCTCCTTTCTCGGAAGAGGAGAGCAAAGACTTCAACTTGACTTCAAGTCGATCTGCGAGGACCATAAGTAGCAACAGCTTCTGCTCAGGTAACAAACCATGGGGGACTTCTATTATTAATGTTGAGTTCTCTAACGGAGGGTGTGTGTGGCGACACTTAACAGCGGCACATTAGTTCGGTTTTACACTTGGGAGGCCTTCGCCATCACAGAAGGCCTCGGAGTCCTAGAGGAGCCGAAGGACTTGGCCCCCTCTCCACAGGTATAATGTAAGAGCGGAGTTTGTAAAACTTCTGTGCCCAGAACTAAGCGGCATTGTATGGCGGTATTATTTGGAAAGTGAATGTCTGTGCAAATTGTGGTTCTGATCTGGTGTAAATTCTAAGACATATGGCCAGGCTCATTACAGTGAACCTGTCAGCAGATTTAGGGCCTATAAGCTGCGGCCACCAGTGGGCTCTTATATACAGCATTCTAACATGCTGTATATAAGAGCCCAGGCCGCTGTGTAGAACTTAAAAATCACTTTATAATACTTATCTAAACAATCGCTGTGGTGGAGTTGGGCCATATGGGCATCTCCTTTCACCGGTGACTCCTCTTTCGGCCATCTTCGTCCTCCTTCTGAAGCCTGTGTGCATGACACGTCCTACGTCATACACACTCGCTGGTCCCGACAAGACTCACTACAATACTTTGATCTGCCCTGCTCAGGGCAGATCAAAGTGCGCCTGCGCAGGACTTCAATGCTGGCGAGTGTGGATGCCGTAGGATGCGTCATGCACCCCAGCTTCAGAAGAAGGACGACAAAGATGGCCGAAAGAATAGGCAACGGAGACGCCCATATGACCCAACTCCACCGCAGCGTCTGTTTAGGTGAGTATTATAAAGTGATTTTTATGTTCTACACGGCGGCCTGGGCTCTTATATACAGCATTCTAACATGCTGTGTATATATGAGCTCACTGGTGGTGGCCGCAGCTTATAGGGCCCAAATTGTGAGACAGGTTCCCTTTTTTTTTTTTTTTGGGTCACTTTTGACTTTTTGGACTGCATGACATATTGGTCATTTATTGGTGGGAAATAGATGGCAGTATTATGTGGGTACCATATGGGTGTGATATATTGTCATTACGTGGTAGTATTAACAAGGCAATGTTGTATGACTGTTCATAATATTTTATGATTCTTGATAGGTTTAGTGCTGAAACTTGGGGAATTTTAAGAGGTACCGTAACTATTTGCAAGTAATCTTTCAAAATGAGCTCTCCTGTGTGTGTACATGAAGAATAACATTGTGACTTATCCCCTGTATTCTCGCCCGTTTTCCTCTCTGCACGCTAAATCTGTAATCTGCAATCCATTGGGAGCTGGAGGAGGAGATGAGCTGTAGTGAATTTTGCACAGACAAGTCATGCGGGATTCCAATGTTTTTCTGTCTGTATCCTTCCTTGCTCCTCACGGGTGCTCAGTACTCGTAACGAGCAGTTAGACGCACACGGAGGACGCTACTCGTGTACCAAGTATAATGGAAGTCAATGGGGAACTCTGATTTCCCATTGGCTTCCATTTACACATTAACGATTATACTCCGGTACTCACATGGCGCCCATCCGAGCATTCCCCCGCTCTTTAAGAGTACTGAGATAGTGTTCGTTCATCACTCCTTCTCACCTTTCTATAAAGGAAAATGGCTTGTGTCACATGGCACCCACAATCTCCCCCCCCCCCCCCCCCCCCCCAAAATCAATGGCTGGCGAGTAAAGATGAGCGGACCCGTGGAAGTTCAGTTTGGTGGCTTCATCTGGACTTTAAAGTTTGGTTTGAAACCCAGACTTGACCTGAACTCCAATGAAGGTCATTAATTGGGCAGTCCGGGTCTCTGTCCACATGCAGCCAACCATAAACAGATCACTTCTGGGAGAGGATGAATGGGATATTTCGTATTTTTCAGATTATAAAAACGCATTTTTTTCTCCCAAAAATTTGGGAGAAAAATGAGGGGTGCTTCTTAAAATCCGAAGATGGCTTATCGGGAGGGCTATCCGTGCGTGCGTGCGGTAAGACAACACCGGAGTGGACCCCATTTTTTTTTTTTTTTTTTTTTTTTTTATCTCTAAATTTGGGGTGCGTCTTATAAAACGAAAAATATGATGTATATATTTCATCTGATCTTACTGTTAACCCCCCCCAGGGTGCGCCATTCATGCAGTGAAGGAGGCGTCACTCTGTCCTCAGCAAGGTCCCATGCCGGGAGAGGACGGAACCGATCATGCAGATGTATAGCCGGTGCATGCGCAATACAGTAGTTTGGATATGCAGAGGGAGTGGGCGGCTTATATACCGGTTGCTGGACTGCAGTAAAGAGGTGTTTTAAGATGGCGGCTTTAGTTTATATTAAGAAAATCTTGTGAAAATGTTCCCAAAAATAAAAAAAAAGTAAGAGTAAATTTATTTATTTTTTTTCTTAGAACGCATCCACTCCAAAAGTTTACCTAATGTAATGCAATCATATTCCACGTCAATTTACCAAGTATTCCACTTTGCTGTTATGAACTGCGTGGCCTTAACGCATAGTCATGTGCACACACTGAGGATTTGAGTTATTGTTTTTACCTCAGTATTTGTAGCCAAAACCAGGAGTGGAACAATCTGGGGAAAAGTATAATAGAAACACGTCACCACTTCTGTATTTTTATTTATTTTTTTTTTTTTTTCTTCTCTACACTCCCGGTTTTGGCTATAAATACTGAGGTAAAAAAACTCACCAAACACGTAACGTGTGCATGTGGCCTTACACCTAGAAGCCTCGATATAACCCATGATTGTGATAATGACTATAAAAAGATACTGGTGCCCTGTCAGAAGCATGGAGCCTTCAATATTATATGAAATCCCTTTAATTTTGGTCTAGTTGTGATATAACCGACATATCAATATAACAGTATTTCCTCTAAAGTTCCAAAACAAAGAAACTTTCCATTTTGCATAATGAATATGAGACCAAGTCCATAATTTGGGATGGCAAATATTGTTTCCGAAAATGATCACAAAATCTGTGTGAGCCGCTCCATCTGTTCTGTTCTTTTGAGTAAGGCAAATATTAGAAGTGAACTCCCTCCTGAATGTGAACAGTTGTACTTTGTATCGTTCCCGCACTGCCAGCGTGTACGATCCAGCAAGTAACACGGGGGACAGTGTTTACCACATGGCACCAGAACCACCTCCTTCCCTTCATCTATGTGCTTGGCTGGAGGCCACCACCGGGCTCAGATGTCAGGCTGGAAAACATTCTGCCGGCCGCATCTGGCTGTACAGTCAGCAGCTCCGCACACGACGGCTGCTGGAAACTCCCAGGACACGTTATGTTCATTAGAACTTTGGAAAGAAAAAAATGTCTGCAGTTTCCAAAGAGGCTAGCAAGGAAAAATAAAAAACATTGTTTTTGTACTAAATCTACATTTTTGAAATTTTTCAAATTTTTTTTTGGTGGATTTGGCGAAGTCAATCTCCAAATAAGTGTTATGATTGTTTCCATAGATGCCTAATAAACGAAAGAGCGGCATGCCTCACCGTCATAAAGATTTAGATCGTGCATTATGCAGGCTTACACGGCTGCTAGGGGATCACATCTCGTGATCCGGACAGTAATGTATTTAGGAGCTGTAGTTGGAACGATATTTGCAGTAACTTTCCATGTCAATTTGTCATGGATTCAGGATCTGCTTAGTCATTCAGTAGGAACCTATATCTCATACTACTAGTGACTAAGGATCTGTCCTGGTCATGTGATGGACACATCGGTACCTAGGTCCTTACACCTGGCTGTCCAAACCGGATACATATCATGTACTGAGCGTTCAGCACCTAAACACTAGTGATGAATGTGCACTTCTTTAGCACCCAGGGGGCAGGTGTTACCAGGCACAGGGTCTTGTACCTAATAGTCACCGGGCCTGTTTGGAGATCTTGGATGTCGCGGTGGCCTGCCTGGCCTCGTGCCCAAAGCTGTACAGCAATAGGGAGGGAAGATGATGGGGTAGTAGTAGGATAAATCTCGTGACGCCACCTGTGTTATGCGGCCAGATATTAGCCGCTGCTGTCATTAACCACCTGGGCGGATGGTAGTAGCAGCTGAGATGGTGTCGCTCGGGGAGGATGATGAGGGAAGTAGCAATGGCCTTTGGCGCTGAGGTGCAAGGTGCCGCTGCCGATAAGTCAGTCGTTTTCTACGGTTCCAGGTGTCTTTACCCACAGTTCGTGTCGCTCGCCCAGGTAGTACTGGTCACCTGCTGTGATGGGCCTCGTCAACCCTGGATAAGTTAGGAGTCACCGGTGTTTGAAAGAAGAAAGTCCTTTTTCAGAGTTGCCCTTCCTGCTGGGTGGAACCTGGGCTGAGCACTCCGCTCCAAGCCCCAGGCCCTGTGAAGAGAAGAATGTGGTGCTAGTGTAGTGTCCCAGAACTGATGTCTTGGGTAGATTGACTAGTGATTGTGTGTGAGTTTGCTCCTATTTCTACCCCAAGTGGAATCCCCTCCCCCCGGAGTCTGTCCTAGTAACCAGGACATTACTAAGCTTCATGCTGGCCACGCCATGCCTACCCTAGCACAGCTTTCCAGAGAGAGGGCTCCTAAGCTTTGTGAAAGGTGTCAATGTGGAACACCGGTGACTAATCCCTTCCTTACCGAGGTGAATACCGCAGCTTAAATGAGCTGCAATACTCTGTGGCGACTGGAGCCTTAGGGGCGTCACACTTCCACACTTGAGTGCTTGGTACTCATAATGAGCAGGTGGGCACTTGAATGGTTTCTAATTAAGCATTGAGTAGAATGGAAGTCAATTGGGAACTTGAGCATTTTGTCGGGAAATCTTCCGGAAAGATGCTTGAATTACCCATTGACTTCCATCATACTCAGTACAAGGCTCATGTCCATCCAAGTGTCCGACTGCTCGTTATGAGTACTGAGCATTTTGGCATGGTAGTGCCCACTCATCTCTAATCCCTAGGAAAAGATTTACTGGGGGTCCCTTGGACCTCCAATTTTTCCTGATAGGAGTTCTGAAGTTGGAATAAACACATGCTCTACTTTATGACCACATAAGTGGATAAAATGGTAAGATGGCTTCATTGCGGTTCTTGAAACTTGTTGAACCTGATATTGACCAGAAAAGGTAGACTTCAAGGCGGTTGTATTCTGGTTCCAGGGATTAACTGATTGTCCCCTGGTGATCAGATCTGCACATCTCAGTCTCGAGGTAAAATGACCATCCATATATAAGAGGTTTGTCGTAGATATTGGTAAAAAATGTGTTTCATCTGCATTTTCCCCATTTCCTGAAAAAAGATGGCTGCAAGTGTTTCATTTTCAAGACAAATGTACTTGTTTCTTGGAAAATTAGAGGGGTTGTCCAGGATTAGAAAAACATGGCTTCTTTTTTTGTTTTCTTTCATAAAAGCTGCCATCCCTGACCATAGGTTGTTGGTGGCATCGCAACTCTCCTCTTCCCTGTTACTAAAAAAAAGTGGTCAGATTTCTAGTCCCGGATAATCCTCCTTTTTATAGGGTTTTCCACTACTAGGATATTGTTGGCTTATCCTTAGATCATTAATACTCCTAGTAACAGAAAATTAATGGTGGTTCCAAGTGTCTGATCCCCACCCACTGATATATGAATGATTTATCCTTATGAAAATGGAAGGATCCTGTTTTCGCCTGTGAACAAAACTATCCAGTGTTTTTAAAATTGCCCAATTCTTCCTTCTCATGACATCCTTTGGAAGGTTCTGGTATAGATAATCATTATTCTAGTAGGGGAAAACACCTTTAATTCTGGTTTTTATTAAAAAAAATCTTTTTGGCATGAGATCACAACTGGCTTTCAAAAGGCCCACAAAACAATCTCCATCAAAGAATGGACTCGTGTAACTAAGATCTTTCGAGGGAAAATGCTCCCTTTTTGTCGTCAACCAGCCGCCATTATTTTTTTCAGTGTAATGTACACAGCCATATTTTCCAAAGATGTAGCTAGAAGATATGACTGGTTACTTAACCCTTGAACGCATACCTGGGGCCTCTTGGGCCTGCTAGGTCGCTTGTTTACTATGGTAGATTTCTATGGTTGCGCGTTCTAGGGTTAATACCACCCTTGCTTGACACCATATAGTATTTGTGATAGATATGCTCGATTTTTATGAAGCTGGCTTCATTCTTTTTCTAGATGACACCGGTTGCCCAAGTAGTCAGTCCGTGTCCCCGGTCAAGACGCCCTCTGATGCTGGTATGAGTCCCATGGGCTTCTGCACAGGAAGTGAGGATGACTACAGCCACAAGAGAGTCAATGTTGGCACTTTTGCAGATGGCAATGTCCAGCCGGCACGATACAAAAAGGAATCAAAGAGCGGATTTCTGAAGACAGGTAAAATTGAGGTCCACAGATCTTTCGTTATTGTGTAGATCTTCCACAAGCAATAGAAATATATTGCATCCTTATGACTTGAGCATGATTTGGCACCCTGTTCCATAAACCCAGTGATTGGTTCAATCCAAAGCTGTAGACATTGTTTCCCCCGTGGTCAATTAAGGCTTGCAAGTATTCATAGGCCTCATTGACACTTGACTTTTTAGCAGGAACCATGACTTTCAACTGCCATAAGGACCTGTGGTCACAATTGGGCAAGAAAATGATTACTATGGCAATCAATAAGATGCAGATATAAGCAAGTCCCAGGGAAAAAAAAACACAAAACACTCATCAATCTGCTCCCAAAGGCATCCATGCGCCAACCACCTGTTGACCCACAAGTTGATGCACAAAACGATAAATTCGGCGTCCGGAGAAGTCAAGTTTTATTAAGAATCCATTTAAAATATTCCACCGCGGTGGACAAGCAACAATTTATGCTCTTCAAATGCACATTGTGCTCTTAAGTCATAGACGAAGAGCGCAATGTGTGTTTGAAACGCGTAAGATGTTGCTTGCCCACCACGGTGGAATATTTCAAATGGATTCGTAATAAAGTTTAAATCTCTTGCATCTCCAGATATCGACACTTTCCTTTTTTGCAATATGCAAATATATGAGCAACTGTGTACTATGAAGCAACCACGGCAAGGATATCTACATTGGCCTGATCAGTCTATTAAAAATGCGTTACAAATTTCCCTCAAATTTTTGATTCTGGAGAATCAAACGTTTTGGGATTCATAGTATCATAGTATCATAGTTTTTAAGGTTGAAGGGAGACTCTAAGTCCATCTAGTTCAACCTGTAGCCTAACATGTTGATCCAGAGGAAGGCAAAAAAACCCCAATGTGTCAAACAAGTTCCAATGGGGAAAAAAAATTCCTTCCTGACTCCACATCCGGCAATGAGTCTAGTTCTCTGGATCAATACCCTGTCATAAAATCTAATATACATAACTGGTAATATTAAATTTTTCAAGAAAGGCGTCCAGGCTCTGCTTAAATGTTAGTAGTGAATCACTCATTACAACATCATGTGGCAGAGAGTTCCATAGTCTCACTGCTCGTACAGTAAAGAATCCTCGTCTGTGATTATGATTAAACCTTCTTTCCTCAAGACGTAGCGGATGCCCCCGTGTTCTAGTCGCAGGCCTAGGTGTAAAAAGATCTTTGGAAAGGTCTCTGTACTGTCCCCTCATATATTTATACATTGTGATTAGATCCCCCCCTAAGCCTTCGTTTTTCCAAACTAAATAACCCCAAGTTTAATAACCTGTCTTGGTATTGCAGCCCACCCATTCCTCTAATAATCTTGGTGGCTCTTCTCTGCACCCTCTCCAGTTCAGCTATGTCCTTCTTATATATCGGTGACCAGAATTGTACACAGTATTCTAAGTGCGGTCGCACTAGTGACTTGTACAGAGGCAGAACTATATTTTTTTCATGAACACTTATACCTCTTTTAATACATCCCATTATTTTATTAGCCCTGGCAGCAGCTGCCTGACACTGTCCACTAAAGTGAAGTTTACCATCCACCCATACACCCAAGTCTTTTTCTGTGTCTGTTTTACCCAGTGTTCTACAATTAAGTACATAACATTTATGATTATTTCCTCTACCCAAGTGCATGACCTTACATTTATCTACATTAAACTTCAATTGCCACTTCTCAGCCCAATCCTCCAATTTACATAAATCTCCCTGTAATATAAAATTATCCTCCTCTGTATTGATTACCCTGCAGAGTTTAGTATCATCTGCAAATATTGAAATTCTACTCCGCATGCCCCCAACAAGGTCATTTATAAATATGTTGAAAAGAAGCGGGCCCAATACTGACCCCTGTGGTACCCCACTATGAACTGAGACCCAGTCCGAGTACGTACCATTAATAACCACCCTTTGTTTCCTATCACTGAGCCAGTTTTTAACCCAGTTACACATATTTTCCCCTATCCCCATTATTCTCATTTTATGTACCAACCTTTTGTGTGGCACCGTATCAAAAGCTTTTGAAAAGTCCATATACACAACATCCACTGCATTTCCCTGGTCCAGGCTTGAACTTACCTCTTCATAGAAGCTGATCAAATTAGTTTGACATAATCGATCCCTCATAAACCCATGTTGATACTCTGTCATAAGGTTATTTTTCTTGAGATACTCCAGTATAGCATCTCTCAAGAAACCCTCAAGGATTTTACCAACCGTAGAGGTTAAACTTACCGGCCTATAATTTCCCGGCTCAGTTTTTGTCCCCTTTTTGAATATTGGCACCACATTTGCTATGCGCCAGTCCTGCGGTACCGACCTTGTTATTAAGGAATCTGAGAAGATTAAAAATAATGGTCTATCTATCACAGAACTCAATTCCTGTAGTACTCTGGGGTGTATGCCATTCTATCTGCGCGAATCTAGCAAAATGTTTAAAAATGCTTTAATCCCGGAAAGGGATTAAAATCTACTCTATTCTCACTTAGGCCCTTGTCTGTCTGTACACCGTTGCCACCATTCTCCGGTCCTCCGTTCTGGTCTTCGATTCTTCAGGCGTTGAGACAAGTGATTGATCTCACGTGGGAAACTAAGTGCATCAGTGATGTTTTGCCAACCCTCCTCTTTTCACTTGACCACATGAGGTCAATTGATGGTGTTTTGCCAGAAGATCCAAAGACTAGTGCAAAGAACTAGCAAGAGGTAGTGGCGTAAGGACAAGAGAGGGCCTAGGACAGGTGTACAATCTATTTTATTTTTTAAAAGCCTCAAATCTTAGACTTTTTTTCTGGCAATTGGGGCACTTTTTAGCTTCAGATCAAATCTTTTGGCCAAATAAAGCAAATCTTCCCTCCAGAAAATTTTGCTGGAATTTAGTTGAGTAATTGGGGGATATGGAAGCCCCTGAGTTTTTCAGCCCGCACTCTGTGGGTAGAATAGGTCCCCCTTAGTAGTACAAACCATATCCTCTTCCCCTGTAGATGCATTAGGTCACCCATCCTGCCCCCCAGTAAACACAGTGGGGCCTCCCAGCGGTGCTGATGCCTTCTCAATGTAATCAAGCAAGAGCCGAAAACAAATGCAAATCCAGACGTTTCCCGGTATCTGCATGCTAATTAATTCGAGCTCGTTGCACTTTGGTACAATTTAGTGTTGCCATGGTAACTGGAGCCCTAATTTAAATGAGGAAATGGAAAATGGCAATCTCTCACCTGTGCCATTACTAATGAGTAAATATGTCATAGGACGTGGGCTCGTTATAGAAGCAAGTCTAAATATTCTAGATAAAAGCGAAAAGTGGTCTCAAATATTAGTAATAGGCGGAGATAATTTTTAGGTTTTACAATTTTGCTGTAAACTTATGTGCAGCTTAAATGTGCAGCTTAAATGTAAACTATCATTAGAAAATGACTTATTGTATAAATTGTATTTTTTGTTTTCATATCACAATTGGGATTTAAAATAAAATAAAAAAAAATAATCTGTTGCTATTTTTACATTGGCCACTAGGTACTTTTAGATTCTAACTTCCTATTTTAGGAAACAACACATGTACATAGTCTGGTTCGATAAACCCCTTTAATGACATATGACGTAATTGTATGTCATGATTTGGAAGAGGTTCCTGCAAAATGATGTAGAGGGTAAGTCCTGGCGATCATGCGGGCACATAAGCTATACCTACATGATCGCTGCTGGGTGCTAAGCTTAAGTGGAGGCTCTGGGCGTCATAGCCAGGGCCAATGCCTGCTCAGTCCCTGGCTGTTTAATCACCTAAATGCTGCAATAAAAAGTGATCACAGCATTTGGGAGGCTAGGAAAGGGATGGGGGCTCCCTGTCCACCAGATTGGCACCCCCTGTGCTGTAATCGCTGATGGCAGTCATGGCAACTGGGGGTCATGGATATCAGCTATGCTGGCCTTTTAGACTATGCCAAGAGCATGGTCTAAAAGTCATTCTGTAGTGTAATACTAACTGGAGTAATGCATCCTACCAGTTATCGGAGTAATTAAAGTTAAAGTGGCATATAGGGACTGAGGAAGTGGGGGAAAAAAAGTTAAACATTTAAAAATAATCAATAATAAGTATGTATATTTATGTATAAATTACACATTTTGGTATTGCTGTGTGCAGAACAACCCCATCTATACAACACTATTTAACCTCTGCAGTTGAACACCATGAAAACAAATATTAAAAATGTGCCAAAAACTATGCTTTTTCATCATAGTCGAATTAAAACCCGGTCAAAAAGTTTGTGTGTTTTTGGTGTTTCTCCCCTCCCCCCAATTTACTATATTCAGAAATGGTGCCACTCGTGCCCCATGGCTTGTGTTTGGGATTACATCTCAACTCTCTAGTCTATATTGAATGGGAATAGAATAAGCTGCAATACCGGACATAGCCCATGGAGAATAGTGGCGCTGTTTCTGGATACCTCTAGAGGATCCTCATTCCTCCAGAGTGTCCTCTTTGGGCTGTTTGATGCGTCGCTGGCTCGTGTGGAGCATTATTCGCTGTAACCGGGTATTAGTTTAATTTGTCATGGCTTTGGAAATATTCTGTTTTAGAAACTGTCTCTTGTTTAAACAAATCACCGGGAGATGGATGGCACTGCGCTGCAACAATGTGCTCCATTCACCCTCCGCACATGTCCGACTGTCATTCCCTCCTGTCTGCAAATTCCTGCTGTTTTCTATGTCAGCTCTTTCAGTTTTTCTGTGGATGAAGCCAGATTACCACTGGTTAAATGGTAAATCACACTTGTGTAGAAATTATCGGAGGAAGGCAATGCTTGAATCTTTGACTCTGCATCTTCGCTGTGCCAAAAAAAAACTGCAGCATCTTACAGTTCCAGCAAATTTGCTGGGATTTATAGAAATCTCTCGCCCACTGTACGTTGTTTGTGGGGTTTGTTGTGTTTTTTTTTTTTTTTGGTTATTTATTAATTGATATAAAAGCACCTTTATTGACTTCGGGGATGGAGAAGCTTTATTTTTTTTATTTGGTCAAACAATACCCTGCTATATTTGCTCAAATGGGGCTGCTGTATATAAATGACAGGAGAAACAGGTGCTGTAATATAGATATATTACAGGAGGGGCTGGAGGCATAGGCATTTTACAGGAGGGGCTGGGGGCATAGGCATTTTACAGGAGGGTCTGGGAGCACAGACCTTTACAGAAGGGTATATACAGCAGTGTTGGGCACATATACCACTGGGCGGCATATACCGTCCTGGGGGTATATACATCAGTGGGAGGCACAAACAGCATTGGAGGCATGTACAGTACTTGGGACGCTGCTCTTCTAAGTTTTGAGGTACTGGAGTGCATTGCATGCTAACCCTGCCCACAAATTGTGTCCTCAGTCTGCTGGCACTTGGCGTTGGTGTATGCACACACAGCTTTCAGTAGTTTAATGCTGCATGCGTGTGTCGCGGGCGGAGGAGGGGACGCTGCGCTCTCCCACTGCTCGGGTCCGGCTGCCGCTGCGGCCTGCTGCTGCTCGGTGGCTCGAGCGATGGGCCGGATCCCGGGGACTCGAGCGGCGCTCCTCGCCCGTGAGTGAAAGGGGTTTGGTTTTGGGGGTTAATTGTCCGTGACGCCACCCACGGTTGTGGTGATTTTTTTTATAGCACCACCGCTGCTCTGTATGGGGATCCCGGGAGCGGTGACAGGGAGCAGCAAAGTTGTTAGTTCTCCCCTCCGTGGGTAGGGGGTGGTTGTCCCGGGGCTCAGTGATGAGGTGGAGGATGAGGGATGGCAGGGCCGGTGCAGGGCTTGGTGAGGTGCAGGGTCGCGGGGGCAGCTGTGCACGGTGGTACTCACTCAGCCTGAGACGATGACACCGTTCTCGGTAAAACACACGGCTGGAAAGACTGTTCCCACGGACGGCTGCTGTTGCTTTTCCCCGGTAGTTAACGGTGACTGTCACTTTTCCTGCACCTACGTTCACTGTTGGTAGCGATGGATTCCCACCGGCAACCCGCTCCCCGACTTGGATATGGGCCGGAGGAGCCCCTCTTTGCCCGCAGGCGCTGGCCCTGAAAAACTGGTGCCTTGGCGGTGTCTCTCTCATACGGTTGGACTGTTGCCTTCAATCGGGACTTAGTTGTTTGGAGACCCAGGAGGTCCCCTTCACTGACGGATTTGGCAAATTCACGGCGACTCCTAGCCTTGCCGGGATCCGAAAGGCCCCTGCCAATGGTGCTGGCTTCTCCTTGTGTACCGGTCCGGTACTGCCAGGCCACCACCCGTCAGCGGTCCTTACGGCAACTCCGATCAGCCTCCACTGCAGACGGTCACCTCCGTCTGCTAACCTTGCTGTCTCAGTCCGGGGCACACATCTGGACCAACTTCAGGCTTTCAAACTGTCACTTTCCTCTTTTACTACGCACTGCACTACTGCTCTCTCTCCTCACTTCACCTCCTTCTCCTTCCTCCTCCTCTAACTCTCTCTCCCTACTAACTGCCTGGTTTTCCCGCCTCCAGGACTGTGAACTCCTCGGTGGGTGAAGCAAACCGCCTGGCCCACCCCCTGGTGTGGACATCAGCCCCTGGAGGAAGGCAACAAGGGTTTCTGGTTTAGCTTAGGTGTACCTGACCGGGGTGTAGGGTGTGGTGATGTCATTACCTGTGACCCCTGGCTTGCCCAGGGCGTCACACGTGTGCTCACAGCGCACATAGGGGCTTTTAAAACCCGACAGGCAAACAAGACACTTCTGCCGCCCGAGCACTGCGGACCCAGGGAGTCTGCCTGGAAGAAAAAGGTCATCCGGAGGTCCTGTGACTTAAACGATGACACACCAAAGAGAGACACAAACACCATAGGATCAAAAAACTGGATAAAAAATGCATGTTAAAAAAAAAACACATAAAATCGCAACTAACCTAATTTATGTCATAGGTGCAGAGATGGTTCAGAAATTCTGCCACATCAAAGGCTCAGCATGGACACGTAGTCTAATACAACTTTAAATTTGTGAAATGTATGAAAGAATTGTATTAAATGCAGTTTGCTTTTTCCATTTTTACAAAGAAAGGGGCAAGGAGATGGTGAGGTTCATTATCCACTGAGCTGACGCATGCTAGGAACAAAGGTAAAGGAAGGGTGTATTCAACTTATAAAAATAGATGTTGTAGCTCAGGAAGGAGACTGATTTTAGAAAGTGTATTAAAAAAACAAAAAATAAAACTGTAAAACACACTGGCAGCTATTTAAGTTTATAAATGCAGGCTAATTATAAAATTGCTTAACCCTAGAACACGCAACCATAGAAAACAAACAAGCAGCCTAGCAGGCCTGCGAGGCCCCAGGTATGCGTTCTAGGGTTAAAGGGAACGTGTCACCAGGTTTCCCAATATAAAGTATGGCCACCACCCTTCAGGCCACTTTTACAGCAGCCTAGAAAGCTGTATGTCTGTCCCCAATCTCCTCTGCAAAGCACAAAATAAGATCTTTAATTATACACAAAAATAGCACAGTCCGGGCCGATGGGCATCGCCGGTCTTGATTCGGCATCTCCTCTCTTGCGCACGCCGTCCCCTTTTGGTTCATGTGGATGACTCCTCCAATGTCATCCATACAGTGTCCACTCCTGTGCAGATACACCGCTCCCTGTGCTGTTGAGGGTAGCACAAAGTACATTAGTGCACATGCGCTGGAAAAGGCCAAAGAGCGCTGATGACTCTATTGAATTTACAGACTGCGCATGCGCACTACAGTACTTCGCTCTGTTCTCAGCAAGACAAAGAGAGGGGTGAGACCTGTGCAGAAGCACGATGGGGGACTCTGTATGGATGACTTCGGGTGCATCATCCACATGAAGAATGGAAGGTCTCTCGTTCTCTCTCGTTCTCTCTCGTTCTCTCTCGTTCTCTCTCGTTCTCTCTCGTTCTCTCTCGTTCTCTCTCGTTCTCTCTCGTTCTCTCTCGTTCTCTCTCGTTCTCTCTCGTTCTCTCTCGTTCTCTCTCGTTCTCTCTCGTTCTCTCTCGTTCTCTCTCGTTCTCTCTCGTTCTCTCTCGTTCTCTCTCGTTCCCTTTGCACCTAATCAAAATACCATATATTTGATATTAGGATATGTGCTTTTATCATATCTTTTTCAAATGGATTCTGCCTATAACCCACCTGAGAAAATACTCAATCTATATGCTTTAAATTGGGCTTCAAAACTAGTGAAGCAGCTTAAAGGGAATCTGTCACCAGGTTTTTGTCACCTAATCTGAGAGCAGCATAATGCAGAGGCAGAGACCCTGATTCCAGCGATGTGTCACTTGCTTAGCTGTTTGCTGTCATTTTGATAAAATCAATGTTTTCTCTGCTGCAGATCTAGCAGTTATACAGAGCTCATGAATATGCTTGACTACCTGCAGCATGCCAAGTAGTCCTGTAATGATAAAATCCCTGATTAATCAGCAGTAGATTATCAATACTACACTAAGCAGCCCAGTAGGTGACACATCGCTGGAATCGGGATCTCTGCCCCTACGTTATGCTGTTCTCAGATTAGGTGTCAAAAACCTGGTGACAGATTCCCTTTAAGCTCTGCTAAATCCAAAAATTTGATTTATATTAGCTCGGCTGCACCCAGTAATCTAAGTGATACATCGTTGTATTCAGAATCTCTTTGCCTACATCATGCTGCTTTCACATGAGGTAGCAAAAACCTGCTGACAGATTCCCTTTAAAGTGACCTGACCATTCTGCCGAGATCTTCTACTATTTTATACATGAAGTAAAGAGGGAGGTGGAGGAGGGGTGGGAAGACTTTTGAGGAAAAAAAAACATCACAAGCCTATCTTTCTGAAGTGAATTCTGCTTCCAAAACTCAATGATACTCCTGCGTAGTATAAAAGCCACATCTCACCGCATCGGAGTTGGGTTGCAGCGCTCCCTGTCCGACTTGGCCATTGTATATGGGGGTAGTACATGGATGGGTGGGGGATTCATTAGTTACTACAAAAGATTGTAAATCTCAACCAATTAGAAATATGTATTGGATACCAACACTGCATCTTAGAGCTAAAAACATTAGTCAATTTAAAAAAAAATTATAGATAGATTAGTGTGTGTGTGTGTGTGTGTGTGTGTGTGTGTGTGTGTGTGTGTGTGTGTGTGTGTGTGTGTGTGTGTGTGTGTGTGTGTGTGTGTATATATATATATATATATATGTATGTATGTATGTATGTATGTATGTATGTATGTATGTATGTATGTGTGTGTGTGTGTGTGTGTGTGTATGTGTGTATATATATGTATATATATATATATATATATATATATATATATATATATATATATATATATATATATATATATAATTATAGTATGTATTCCTAATTAATAAATTTATTATTGTTTTTATTACATGTGTGTATTAGACATGCTTCCTCACATATATATAAAAATTGATGTCCCTTGGGAGAAAAAAATAGCTCAACATATACGAATAGGGTGAATATCCAAAAATAGATAAAATTTGAACAAAATAAATATTTAACCCCATCCAGTTTCAGCTTTTGTCTGGATTCTCGATTTCCTGTTTTATTACATTGTGTGTATTAGACGTGCTTCTTCTCATTAGCGTCTCCATTCTCTTCCTCCCTGGTTTTAGAAGGCTGGAGGTAATATAAATTGTTACCTTCCAGCTCAGCAGCTGCCGCTCGGTCCCTCTGCTGATAGGTTCGGGTTTCTGTCTTTTTTTTCTTCTGTTGTCATGGAGTCGTCTCAATTTGCTTACTTGACCTGCGAGCACAAGGATGCATTAAAGTCTGTCTCCATGACAACACCAGCACAGAATGCGTGATCCTGCCGGGGGAGAATACATATACAGTACATCTTGTGCTGTGTGCACTGCCCGGGGTATCCTTTTTGTTTTTCAAACCTTTTTAAAATAAATAAAACAAAATTTAAATTGCAGCATAAATAAATAACAGTTGCTGATAATTTGTGTAATAGAGAATCTGTCACAAAACTTGGCGCCATTATGGTCAAACGGCTTTTGGCTTGGCCACTTTTTTTGGGTCCCAGGCCACATTGAGGTGGCCATATAGTCAAGAGTATCTAGTTGTGATGAGCGAGCACTACCATGCTCGGGTACTCTGTACTCGTAACTAGTGATGAGCGAGCACTAACATGCTCTATTCCTCGGCTCTCGTAACTAGTGATGAGCGAGCACTACCATGCTCGGGTGCTCAGTACTTGGTACTCGCTCATCACTAGTTACAAGTACTGAGTACCCGAGCATGGTAGTACTCGCTCATCAATAGTTACGAGGACTGAGCCCCCGAGCATGGTAGTGTTCGCTCATCACTAGTGGTTAAGAGAACTGCGCACCCAAGCATGGTAGTACCCGCTCATCACTAGTGGTTACTGTCGCGCCCAGGGATATGGGGTACTCTGTTCCAGGCAGTGTCTCTCTTGGGAATGTCACGATAGTGGCCCTTACCTGGTTCTGTGCCCTGGGCCCTTTTTGTAATGGGGATATGTACAGGGGAGAATAAGATAATGTTCACATGTGACCCCACATGCGGTGTTATGGCTAAGTGTAGGGAGCCGCCGCTGCAGAATGTCTCCACTGGAGCTGGTGGTATTGGCAGCTAGAATGGTAGACCCTCCACAAGTAGGGTTTTTGTCCCAGAGGGTGTATGGTGCGGTGGGTGTCGGAAGAAGGGAGTCAAAACAGGTATTCAGTGCAATTGGTTTACTCGCTGCTGAAGATGTAAACTGGTTGTCAGAGGCCGGCTGGTTTCGCCTCCAGGTCCCCTTCATCCCAGGTTTTTTGTTTTGTTTTTTTTTTACCTTCTATCCCTGCACCTGTCTCTGGTAAGTGGGTCCCTGTGGTATAGAACAACTGGGGATCCTCGTTCTGTGGTTTGTTCACTTCTGTCCGCCTGCCGGTAGCGTGAACCCTGTGGGGTTGGAGTCTCTGGTCCTGTCCCCGGTTCTCCCTTTGTTACTGAGTCTTTGGATTCTTTAGGGTCAGCAAGGTCCTTGATGGTCCCCTTGCTATGCAGGTGTTAACAGGTCGGCCTGGAGCTCTTTCCTCTCCTAGGGACCTGTACCCCATCGGTGCGTAGTTCCACGATTACTCCACCGGCAACCACTTCTCCTGGGTACCAGGTCACCATCAACCCGAGTCAAGATGTTGCTCAGTTCCACCTTCACTCTCCTGCTATCAACTCTCAACCCTCCACAGTCCGCCCTTCCCACCTGGTCAACTAGTGTACTGGATTGGCTCCACCTCTAGGCGGCCATCCATTGGTCCCACCCTAGCTGGGTACCATTGTATGGGGGAATTGTTGGGGAAAACTGGGATTACCTGGGTTCTTGTTGATACCGGCACTGGGGTTCTGGGTCCCTAAGGGGGTAGACCCTGCATCCTTGTGGGGATGCAGAACCTTGTAGCACCCTGATGGCTTCTGGAGCACTACATTAAGAGTACCGAGCACCCAAGCATGGTAGCGCTCACTCATCACTAGCCCTTCGGAGTCTCCACGCTCAAACCTCCTGCAGTTCTGCTGATCTGCTCTCTAATGGGGCTCTATAGTTCTCCATGCTTGGTTTTGTGGAAGCGAAAAGTGTCTGGATGTTTAGGAATAATGTTAAAATGCTTCTGCGTTATGGCCTCGGCAAATAGTAATAAAGTGTGAGATGGTGACAGAACAAGTGGTCGGGGACTTCTAGATTTTCTCAAGGTGCAACTCTTGTACTTGATTCCAGCAAGTATTACACCTCTCTGATGAAAAGCTGGGTGAGGTATAAGGAATCCAGGAATTCTAGGTGTCCTTAGCAAAGTAGTCACTAGAAAACATAAAGACAACTGCTTTGAATTCTACGATTTTCACATATTTGGATCGATTCTAAAGAGGAAACTCATGATAAACTACATAGTCATTATTTGTTTACCAAAAACTGTGTCTGTCTAAATGTGGGAGAAAAATGAAGTACACCCTTAGTGTGCCACCCCCGTGCTAGCAGCCGGCGCTGCTCGGATCTGGACCCGCTGTGTGGCTCGAGGGATCCTCCGGACCCGGGGGTCACGCGGACACTCCAAATGAAAAGGGGGACGTAGTTGTAGGGCCTTCACCGTATTTGATTTGTGACGCCACCCACTGTGTGTGGTGAAGTGCGACACCACCGCTGCTGTTGTGCGATTACCGGGGAAGGTGTAGTGGCAGCCGGATGTTACCCCCTCCGTGGCTAGGGATGGTTGCCCCGGGGCCCAGTGTCTCTGTGCAGGGTATGGTGATGGCAGGGGCTTGCGCACCCGGATGGTCCAGGGGATGTTTGGTTACTCACAATTAAATGAATCACACGAGTCTCTTGGTAAACCAATCGCACGGCCGGTTGTACTCTGGTCCCCCACCCGGGCTGATGGTCGCCGTCTTCTCCTTTTTTGCATTAGTTGTGTTTTTGTGTTTTTAGACTTCCCGGTATGGACAACGGGAGTCCTCTCCTGGCTTTCTGTGTGCTTCAGGAGCCGTGCCCGCTGACGCTGACCCGTGGGATCTATGGGCCCTGGCGATTGCCCTATCACTCTCTGTGGGTGGTTGTCTGCTTTTGGGACTTTGGTTGGGACAGGACCTATAATCCTGCCCTCAATCGGTTGATTAGCTAAGCCGTTGGTTCCGGTCCTGGCTTCAGGGTCCGAGTACACCCTCTATGCACGGTTCCTGGTCGGGTCTCCGGTGTCCGTACCGGCGGGCTCCAACCCTGCTCCGGTCCTCCTCTTATCTGCCGAGCCGTCTTCCCGTCTCCTGCTGACAGAGACCACCGTCTGCCACCTAGCCAAGGTACCAGGGCTCCGACCCTGGCACCATCCAACTTGAACTTCTCCTCCGCTGGAGCTACACCTAGCTCCAGCCCACACTCCTCTCAACTTGAACTACAGCTTAATCTGCTCTAGATTGACTGACTGTTTTCCCGCCCCGGGCTGTCTAGACCCCTAGGTGGGCGTTTCCTAACCACCTGGTCCCGCCCTCTGGTGTGCCTGTCTTCACCTGAGGGGGGTGACTAGGGTTTCAGGTCGGCTGAATGTGACTTAGGTGAGGGAAGGTGTTATGCGGGGGCCTAATGTGTGACTATCTGGTTTTGCCAGGGCTTTACATTAGTACATGTGCACACTTTACTGCCTCAGAACATACTATGTACAAACTTTTTTTTTTTTTATTTTATGTGAAGTTTGCCAGCACAGAAATGGTCCTGACACGTACTAGGGAGCAAACCTTGAACGGTCTGATCCTTCAATCTAATAACTCTCTTGAAAGGAAATCTGTCAGCAGGCTTTTGCTATGTAATCTGAATACAGCATGCTGTAGGGGTTAAAACACTGAAATCAGTGATATCACTTATTAATCAGTGTGCTGTTGTTTCCACACAGTGAAGGTTTTAGCACTGCGCGACTATCACTGCCCTGACTGTAGGGCGCATTAGCCCTGGTCCGAGTATGCCCCCAGCACTGATCAGCAGCTCACTGTCACAATACACTGTACACGGAGAGCCTGATGCAGCTTTCTCAGCTCTGTTATACGCTACATCAAATAGCTTGGATTGTGCCACAACTGCTGCACCCAGTAAACAAAGTGATGCATTGCTGGAATCAGGGTCTCTCATATAGGGACGTTGGGGAGTGAAGGGATCACCCTCAGGTGAGTGTAGGTGACCTTCCCCTCTACCTAGGGTGAGGGCACACCATTGTATCATGTTCCTGATGTATCCTGTGTGTTGCTCGCCCGGGGTTCCATTATACTTGGTAATCACTGTGTGACATAAAATGATTGAAGCAAAGATACCAACTCAAGAACCTCTTGTTCAGATAATTTACTTGTTTTTTTTTTTCCAAAGAGTACGTCTTTGGAGAAGGTGATTCTTTTACCAAGAAACTGACCCGCAGGAATGGTTTTGTTAACCTTTTAGATAATGGGAAGATAAAACCTGAATAATCTTATGTGAAGGATTTATCGAGTGCGCGACTCCGTCTTAAAATCAAACTATAGCACTTCCCCCTCAACCTCTGGTCCATACAGCAATATATTAGCGAAAAGACAGACATGAGAATTTAGTTAGCTGCTTTCTCTTGGAAATGACTAACCATTTTAAAGGGAGTCTGTCAGCAGGTTTTTAGACCCCCGATTCCAGAGATGTCACTTACGGAGCTGTAGTTTGGATAAAAATTACTTTTTTTTTTTTTTTTTTATCAGCAAGAAATTGTCACAAACTCATACATGCAGTAAGTATACTATACACACAAGGCATTAGCTTAGAATGCCCAACGCACGTTTCGCTAAGGCTTCTTTATTGGTCTATAACAGTGTTTACCAAACTCCAGTCCTCCTGGCCCCCAACAAGTCATGTTTTCAGGATTTCCTTACTATTGAACAGGTGATTGAATCCTTATCAAGTCATCACCTGTGCTATATTAAGGAAATCCTGAAAACATGACCTGTCGGGGGTCGTGAGGACTGGAGTTTTGGAACCACTGGTCTATAATTATGTACTCTAATGTATTAGAACTATTTTACACTTTTTTTTTTTTTTTTTTTTTTTTGTTACATTTTGTGGTTCAGCTGTATGGAAAACACTTGTTTCTGTGCTTCCTCCCTCACTTTGCATTTAGTTCAAATTACAGTGTACCAAACTGTTCTATTTCATGAATACCCAGGTCCCTTTAATTGATTTATGTAGTTCATTACATATGTACCATTAGTTATACCTTGTGTCTTTATTTGCACTCCATTTTTTCCCCCCTTTTTGAAGATCCATCACCTACTTGGCTTTTGCATTTTCTATGCAATTTTACATTTTTTGTTTTAAGTAAAACTATTTAAAATAAGTACGGCCTTTTCTTTGTAGGTTTTCAGATTTTTGCTATTGAGTAATACTTTTTCCCCCCAAAATTCAGAGATTTAGATAGACCTCAGAAAGTAATGTATTGGACTTGCAAAGCTGTGATAAGAAAGGTTATTAGGGGGTTAATGCATAACTTATAGCTGAAAGTAAAATCTAGCTGCTGTCCAAATGGACCTCAATAGTCACAGGTTACCAATAAAGGATGAAATGGACCGTTCATTATATGGTAGAGAATGTTACCGTATTCAGGATATAATGACCACATTGCTCCTATATTGCGGATTTCTTCCAAACCTTTTCTCCGGACATCGACCCCATGACCCCCGCCCACCCCCACCCCCGCTTGTCCTATGGGTGGTGTATTACGGTCATGCCTCTATTACAGCGGTCTGGCAGAGGTTTCATGTTTTTGTTCCTTTTGTCTATGGCTTTAGGAAGTGAAGCGGACTTCAGCTCATCCAGCAGCACCGGCAGCATATCTGCTCCAGAGGTTCACATAAATGCTGTGCCAGGAGGCAAGAAGACGTCATTCTCACGCAAGTAAGGACTATCTGATGTGCTGGTTGCTGACATTTTGTCATATGATGATTAATGCCTTGTGTTTCTTTGGTACAAACACTGTGTAGACTTAAAGGGAACCAGTTACATAGAACTTGCTGCCCTATCTGCAAGCAGGAGGATATACGAGCCGGAGCGAAGCAAAATGTTGGGAAAATATTCTTGTAATTTAACATTTCTGCACATTCCGAGCTTTGGAGTCCAGTGGGCGGTCCTAACCAGTGACCAGTAGTCACAGATGGAGAAGGCTGCCCACTGGACTCCAGCAACTGGATATTATCACTTACAAATCTTATGACCACGATTTACATCCATGCAGTAAAGAAAATCGGTCTATGACTCAAGACAAGAGCAGGCCCATCATTCACTGGACTGTGTACAGTCATGTCTAAGTGTCTGTGTGGCGCCCTGGCCTAGCCAGGTCGTCACAGGGACTACAACAACACACCCCACACCCCGAGACAGGCACATCAGCCAGACACAAATCCTTGTTGCCTCCCTCCAGGGGCTGATGTTCACACCAGGTGGGGTGGAGCCAGGCGGTTGGCCCCACCCACTGAGGAGTTCACAGTCCTGGAGGCGGGAAAAGGAAGCAGTGCAGATCAGTTAGGGAGAGTGAAAGGAGAGGAGTGAAGTAGCAGTTGAGGAGCAGACTGACCATGTCCAGGTACGTGGCCCGGGCACCAAGAGCAAGGTTGGCAGACGGTGGTGGCCGTCTGCAGGAGAGGCCGATCGACGCGGAACCGTAGGACCGGGGTCGGGTGGTGGCCCGCCGGTACCAAACCGGGGAGCGAAGAGAAGCCAGCACAAACCGGCAGGGCCTGCGGACCCCGACCAGCCTTGGAGTCGCTGTTAAACAGGTCAAATCCGTTAGTGACCGGAACCCCAGGGGTTTCCAAACAGCCAAGACTCGACTGAAGGTAACCGTCCAAACAGCAAAAGGTAAATACAGCTACCGCCACAGCTAGAATTCCCAGGACAAGAGCCTGCGGGCAAAAGGGCTCCTCCGGCATATATCCACGCTAGGGAGCGGGTTACCGGTGGGAAGCCATCAAAACCGAAGATACACACACAAAAGGTGCAGGGAAAGGCAGCCACCACCAACCGTCCGGGGGAAACCACAGCAGCCGGCTGCGGGACCCATCCATCCAGCCGTTTGTTTTACCAGAGACTCTGCATCCATTCTTTGCTGAGTGAGTACCACCGTGCCATCTGGCACCGCGCTGCCCCCTCGACCCTGCACCTTACCAACCCTGCCTCCCCGTCGCACCTCACCGGGCCCCGGGACCACCAACCCCCCTACCCTCTGAGGGGAGAGAAACATCCCAGCTGCTCCCTGCCATCGCCCCCGGGATCCCCATCAATAGCAGCGGTGGTGCCTCAACCTCACCACAAACCGTGGGTGGCGTCACGGACCAAATCCCCGAAACCAAACCACCCCTTTCACTCACTGGCGAGGAGCGCCGCTCGAGTCCCCGGATCCAGCCCACCGCTTGAGCCACCGAGCAGCAGCAGCGCCGGACCCGAGCGTTAGCGAGCTCAGCGCCCTCCCCGCCCGCGACATCTGCACATTGTGAGCATGTGACGGAAGCTACTGCATATTGACGCCAAAAAGGGTATTCCTATCTTCAAGATCCTATTCAAATATGTAGTAGGTGTAATAATAATATTAGCAAATACCTCCAATTAGAAATGTATATAGTTCTCCTGATATAGCAAAGTCTTACCTAGTGCAGGGTATTGCAAGACCTTGGGTATCCATGGTTATGACCACAAGCAACTAACTGTGACTAGGTGTGGTCATAACTACGGATACTTAAGCTGCAATGCCCTGCACATGAGGTAAGAGACATGGTTATATCAAGAGAACTATACTACATTTCTAATTTGAGGTATTTGCTAATATTCTTATTACACCTACTACATATTAGGATAGGAACTTGGAGATGGGAATAACCCTTTAAAAGGGATATTCCCATCTCCCAAGATCCTATCACAATATTGTAGGAGGTGTAGTAGTATTAGCTTATACTGTATCTCCAATGAGAAATGTATAATTCTTCTGATTCTCTGATTCACTATATCTCTTACCTCATGTATGGGGCATTGCAGCACCTTAAGTATCCATTGTTACAACCACACATATAGTAGTCGTACAACATAGTTTGTGTTTGTTTTTTTTTTTTTGTTTTTTTTTTAGGTCTTCTATGTTCTATTAATGTTACACTAACCAAAAAGGCCCTCACACCTTTTTAGTAATAACTTATTGTACACGTGCACAGATACACCATCTGGCCAATATACACGCATATACATGTGATGCGTCAGCACACTGCGATTAATGAATACATGAACTCTAATATTGCTATACATGTAAAAAACATAAGATACTTGGTTGACCTTTTTTTAATCAAGAAAGTTCACAAGACATCCAACCACCATGCCAAGGTGCACCAAACTATAAATGGTCCTGATCCCTAATGTCCTATCTTTCCATCTAAACTGGGGAAGTGAAGTGAAACCAGGCAAACCACTAACAATGAAAAGTTTGAGTGGAAAAAGGTACAGAGCCCTGGAAGACACCCCCCCCCTTACCATTTGAATACAAAAAATTAAGCCTGTGTGTGTGGCCCCACCCAGGACTCCGCACTAGTGATGAGTGCGCACTACCATGCTCAGGTGTTCGGTACTTGTAACGAGCAGTTGGATGTTTGGAATGGCACAACTCGAGTACCCGACTATAATGGAAGTCAATGCGGAACTCTCAATTCCAGGAAATCTTCCAGAAAAATGCTACCGTTCTCAATTGACTTCCATTATACTCGGGTACTCGAGTCGCACCCATCCAAGTATCCAACTGCTCATTACAAGTACTGAGCACCCGAGCATGGTAGTGCTCGCTTATGACTAGTTACGAGCACCCAAGCATGGTAGTGCTCACTCATCACTATTCGGCACCCTTTCAGCCCATCTTTCAAACAAGATTTTAATTATGCCTTGTTTCCTTTTCACTTCCCCAGTTCTGAGGAGTTGTTTGGCACATGGAGAGGTAGGACATTAGTGATGGGGGAACATCCATATTTAGGTACACCTTAACGTGGTTGGGTAGCCTTTACCTTTTTTATCAAAGAATGCGAAGTACGGTACCTTACCGCTTCTTTTTCTTTTTCTATGTGTAGCAATATTGGAGTTTGTGTTTTAGTCAGTGTACTGCCATACAGTGTGGGTATATAGACGACTTCAGATATATCGATGATGGAAGCAAGGGTCGGACCCTAGGTTTCTACGTTGAGGGGCAGAGATTTTTCCTATGAGTACTGTATAAATTCATGATGGCATACGTTTCTCCTCTCTCCTCCTATGAAAGGCCGTCGTATCGTACCGAGCCTCAGAAACGCGTCTCCAGGAATACCACTGAGAGGTGACTGCATGTGAACCTCCACCATATAACTGTACATCATTTTATGTAAACCCTGTGGAGTTTTGGTGCACCCCCTCCATAGATGTGACTCCGTGCAGTGTCTCCATCAGTGATTTGTTCGATGTCTTCATATGTTGCGGTAATCTCGTATTCTAAACCGCAAAGTAAAAAAAAAAGCGGTATTCTTGGGTATGTTACTCTTACTGGTACATTTTATAGCAGCGCCTAAGAACTTGTGGTGACGCCATTGAGTTGTATATTGGACTGCAGGTCAACCTACTGCATTATGTGAGCTCTGAAGACTGATTATTAGAGTTGATATGAATCAATTTGCCAGACCCAGTCCCTTGACCGTGTCGGTAACTTTTTTTTTATTTCGGCCATCTAGTCAATTGAGGAGCCACATAGGTTCTCAGGGCTCATCCAGTGGCCAGATTACTGACGTGGCCGCTGGACCAATTCCTCCGAATAGATTCACACCGATACTACGGCTTATCTCAGCTGCAAACCTACTAAAGGATGTGAACATGGTGCCCCCTGCAGGGAAAATATATTACTACATACTGGCTACTGTCCTTGACTGAGCAACACTCCATTTTGATTTGTATGAATGATACCCTATGAATGACAATGGAGAGTTGCTGTGTCATGCACAAGAGCTGCTATGTAGTACCACGTTCCCCTGCAGGAGGCATCATGTTAGCACCCCCATGGTAGGTTTTAATATGCATTACAATTTTTGATTTTTCTTTTCTTACAAGGGAAAAAAAAAATTCTGGCATTTTGTTTTCACACTGACCACTAGAGCAGTCACAATTAGTGTACTCTTCTTATTTCTGTATGTTAACTTTACTCTACAGATTAGTGCCGAATGAGCAGAGAAATCTCATTATTCAAAGAAGGGCAAAACAATGACCACTCTACTGTACTGAAGATCTAGATATGGTAGAATAGCAACACATCGGCCCCAATTCATCAAGACTATTAAATCGCTTTGAAAAGTCGCAACTCTGAGTTGAGCAAAAATGTTGCGACTTTGATGTTTTTAGTGATGAGGAAGCACTGCCATGTTCTGGTGCTCGGTACTTGTAATGAGCAGTTGGTGCTCGGACGGACTTGACTTTTGTGTACTGAGTATAATGGAAGTTAATGGGGGACTCGAGCATTTTTCCAGAAGATCTCGGAGTACCAAGCATGGTAGTGCTCACTCATCAATGAGCTTTGAATCATCCCAGTTGTCAGGTGGTTTCCACTTCTACATACGATTATTCATACAAAGGTGTCAAAGTGTCATCATGGCCTGTGACTGAACCCTCTGAAATTTGATTCATTCACTCTATGTTCACATATAGTTACATAGCTTGAAAAAAGACCTTGGTCCTTCTAGTTCAGTGGTAGCCAAGCTCCAGTCCTCATGGCCCCCAACAGGTCATGTTTTCAGGATTTCCTTAATATAGCACAGGTGATGCCTTGATAATGATTCAATCACCTGTTCAATAGTAAGGAAATCCTAAAAACGTGACCTGTTGGGGGCCATGAGGACTGGAGCTTGGGGAAACCCTGATCTAGTTCAACCTTTCTCCTCCAATAATACACTCCGTCACTAAATAATCTATAACAGACAGTATGTGCGCTGAGGAAATCATCCAGCCCTTTTATAAAGTTGTTATAGTGTCTGCCATTACTACCTCTTGTGGTAGGGCATTCCACAATCTGACTGCTCGATCTGTAAATAACCCTTTCCTATTTAGGTGCCAGAATAGGAAAGTGTTCTTTACAGTTAGAGTAGTCCGACTGGGAAATGCTTTAGAAAATTTAGAATAGTAGGGATTTACTTAAAGAAAACCATTTTTGTACAGAATTTTTTATACTTTCAAATCCTCTTCTTATTTTGCATAATTTTATATTGATAGGCTCATTCTTGGTGAAATTTTTGTTTTGTATTCCTTTTCTTAAATACAGCACAATAATATGTATTGTGTGCACACACCTCCAATATCTCAGGAACAAAACATGGGCTTTTTTTTATTTTAATATATAGTTTGGTGTCCAAGCTACTAATCAAGGAAAAACAAAATAAAAAAAAAATTGTGCCATTTTTATACTTTAAAAATGTAGTCTTGACTATTGGAGTGTATGTGTATCTGCCCTAGAGATGAGCAATATGATGCACACTGCTTTAGTCTAGCATCCAGTCCAGTCACCTGTAGTAGACGGTCTTAAGTTTTGCACCCAACATCCTCTGCGCCTCTGCCACTCGCTAAGCCCGGCCACTGCAGAGGAACCGGACTGGACACCGGACCAGGGCAGCACATTCTAATTGCTCATCTCCACTCTGTTCACATCATACACCTTATCGGTAAAACAAGAGAAAAAAGTCTTTGAGTAGAAAAATAAAAAAAGCTACAAAGTGGTTATTTAAAAAAAAAAAAAAAAAAAAAATTAGTATACAATGAGTCCATAAAATAGGGAAATGATCCTGAATATCAATACAGCAATTTTAAAAAAAAAACAACAAAACAAACAAATTGGTGTGAACAGAACAAAGATCCTGATCAGGAAAATGAAATGTTTGGAGCAACTTAACAATGCATTTATCAAGGTTTTTGTGTTGTCTCTTGGGTCTCTACTCCAGCTCCCTAAGGCCCCAAGCGCATGGCCGTATACGGGATCCATGTCGCGTCCCATTCTCCCCCAACGTCAATGGGTAAGCATGGTTTCTGTCAAAAAATAATGGCGCATGGTCATCATATTGTAATGTAGACATGTATGTATGCTCACACCTAAGGAGAAAGATACAGAACGTCCCTTGTAACTAGAGATAAGCAGACCCACCATATTCAACCAGCCATAAACAGAGCACTTTGAGGGAGGAGGGGAGAAAGGTAGAATTTTTCTGTTTGTGGTGTTTTTTTTTGTTTAACACATTACATCTGAAAACACTTGGCCGATTACGGAGTGTACCCAAGCACATCGATGCTTGATAGTGGTTAACATAAGGACCGCACCGGAACTCCATACTTGGAAACTGAGTTTTTGTAAAAGTCCATGTTCGGTACGAACCCCAGACTTTATAGTTAAGGTTCGCTCATCTCTACTTGTAACCTTTTAGTCAGTGACTTATCACATCTGTTTTGCGAAATGACTGGCAGAGAAATGACTCTTTGTGCAACAGAACATTGTGTTGCGTCTAGTCTATGGAGGAACTTTGCCATTTCATTTTTCTCATTCCTTAAAGGAGTCCACTTGTTTGGAAATATGTTTAACCCCTAGGCTCAGTGACTTCTTCTAAGCTATCAAACTGCGCTTTATTTGACATTTCTGGGTCCGTTACTGCCTCTCCACCACTGCACTGGTCTTTGGAGCTGTCTACATCGGCTGAGCTTAGTGGTTGATGTGAGGTCATGGCTGCAGTTGATCAACTAAGAAAAGGGTAGTGATAAGAGGCAACAAGAGCAAGTCAAAGCCCAATCTATTCTATACGTTATTGAGCTCAAGGGCTAAAAATGTTCAAACTGGACCAACCACTTGACTTTGTCAACTTGATGTACCCCAAACCCATCCATTGCCTGATCCAAAAATTGGCAAATTAAGAAGTTGCTCATCCTGTCTCTAGTAAGATTATTCTTTCTATTCTTTAAGTCGTGTGTCCCATGGACGAAGTCATACTTGCTCGTCGGCTAAGCCTGTGCACAGTCCCCCTGGCTCCCGCGAAAAGGATCTCTTTTCAGTGCTTTGCAGAAATCAGAGCAGTCCCATAAATGTTCACGATGCCTATGGGGTCTCCTCTCCGAGCAGCAGCAACTCTGGATCCTACAAGGGCAGTGACACCAGCCCCACTCTTAGGTAAGTGTTCGTCAATTACGGTATATGTTAGTGACTTACATGATGAGGACACCACATAGATGGGATGTTCAGTAGACTTTTGGTACGATCCTCTTCTAGTCCTCGATGTACTCATTACAAGATATTTCGTCAACTTGGCAAAAGTTGACATTGACATAATACGGACAGTAAGGACATGATTCATCATTTGCCCTTTATCCCAAGTAACTTTTCGTTTTTGACGTGTGGTTTTTGTTTCAAAATGGTGCACGTGGTTCATGAATAATGTACAAAGCCCAAAATTTGGGTGAGGGTTTCAATCTCGGCCTGGTGTTGCAACTTGTTAACGGGAAAGGTTGCATGTTTTGCAAAATGTCGGGAAAAAAAAATGCACCAAAATAACGTACGTGTGTGTGTGTGTGTGTACTTATATATATATATATATATATATATATATTAGTACACACACACACGTTAGTTTGGTGTGTATATATATATATATATATATATATATATATATATGTTTATGCATATGTATATATGTGTGTATATATATGTGTATGTATGTATGTATGTATATATATATATATATATATATATATATATATATATATATATATATATATATATATATATATATATATATATATATATATATATATATATATATATATATATATATATATATATATATATATATAATAATTATTGTATGTATATGTTGTTGTGTGTAGTTACCAAGTGTTTGTGTAGGCGCTGTACATGTTCTGGGTGTGGCGGGGGGTGAGAGCGGTGTTGTCTGGGTGTTGCGTTCTTTGTGGAGCGCTGTGTGTCTGTAGCGTTGTGTGTGTGGTGTTTTGGGGGGAGGTATGTTTTGTGCAATGTGTGTGTTGTGCGGTATGTGCGTATATTTATGAATGCCGTGGTGTTTGTGTGTTGGGTGTTTGTGTGCGGCGTTGTCTGTGTGTGGGTGTCTGTGTATGGCGGTGTTTGTGGTTCCCTGTGTGTGTTTGTGTGTTGGGTGTTGGGGGGAGGTGTGCACCTCCAATCGTGCTCCATCCCCCATGGTGCGCACCCCCATTGTGCTCCATCCCCCATGCTGCGCACCCCCCATCGTGCTCCATCCCCCATGCTGCGCACCCCCCATCGTGCTCCATCCCCCATGCTGCGCACTCCCCATCGTGCTCAATCCCCCATGCTGCGCACCCCCCATCGTGCTCCATCCCCCATGCTGCGCACTCCCCATCGTGCTCCATCCTCCATGCTGCGCACTCCCCATCGTGCTCCATCCTCCATGCTGCGCACTCCCCATCGTGCTCCATCCCCCATGCTGCGCACTCCCCATCGTGCTACATCCCCCCCCATGCTGCGCACCCCATCGTGCTACATCCCCCATGCTATAATAGTTCTCCTATTATACTCAGAGAGGAGTATAATAGGAGGACTATAATAGGAGTAGTCCTGGGGGGAGAGGAGTATAATGCCGGCTCACTTCACATGTGTACCGGGAGCCGGTGTACGCTGGTAACTATGATACACATCGGGTAACTAAGGGACCTTAGTTACCCGATGTGTATAATGGTTACCAGCGTTCACCGGCTCCGTCAAGATCCCAGCATCGCAAGGTTATGTCTGGCGCTGCTGGGATCGTGACGGAGCCGGTGTACACTGGCAACTATGATACACATCGGGTAACCAAGGGACCTTAGTTACCCGATGTGTATAATGGTTACCAGCGTTCACCGGCTCCGTCACGATCCCAGCAGCGCAAGGTTGTCTGGCGATGCGTGCGGAGGGCCGGGGCGAGCGGCCAATCCATGCGGAGGGCGGGGCCAGGCCGAGGCGAGTGACCAATCCGTGGGGGGGCGGAGCCGAGGCGAGCGGCCAATCCATGCGGGGGGGTGGGGCCATGGCGAGCCCAGCGGCCAATCAGCTTTGTGTCACCGTAAGGACACAATTTTGGAGCAAGACAGACAGAATAAGGCTATATATATATATATATATATATATATATATCTATATCTCTATCTCTATATAATCTCTCTATATAATCTCTATCGCTACAGGGGGAATGGGATTGGAGTAGAGTTGCACAAAATTTTGACCTTTTTTTTTTTTCTTTCTTTTTTTTCTTAATGTCTCCATAGACGTACCATGAGATATGCATCTTGTGGCGATAACCACGGCATCAAGCCACCAAGTCCCGAACAATATCTGACCCCACTTCAACAGAAGGAAGTCTCCATACGACACCTAAAAGCAAAGTTGAAGGAGTCGCAGAGCACATTGGAGGAGAGGTATTCTCCATTTAATTTTCTTTCCAAAATGAATGTGGCCACAGCGGGACAGTAATTTATCCCGTAGTTAGATCTGTGGTAGTCTAGCATATAGGCCGGGGGAATTTATTTTGCTTATCTAGCACCATTATTTCCACAGCGCCTTTACAGAACTCATCATCACTGTCCCCATTGAGGCTCACAATCCAAATTCCCTATCTGTATGTCTTTGGAGGGTGGGAGGAAACTGGAGAACCTGCAGTAAACCCATGTATAAATGGGTTAGAACCCACCAATAGGGCCTTACTGCCTCAATGTGCAAATGTTTCAGTAGGTCATCAGACCATGGCAGTCATATATTTTATTTTTTGGGGGGGGGTTACCCCCTGTGGATTGCCTTCGGCCACTATGCTATAAATATGGACAACATATCAACACTGTCCCCGTAATGCCCCATGATGAAGCCTGAGTAGTGTCCATGGCCCATTTTACTGACCCACTTTGGTGCACGCAGCCATTTTGATATTGTGCAGGAGTTGTACAGCACCACGATTTCCAAAGGAACTGCGCTTTTTAGAAAATCAGACTGTAGAAATTATCCCAAGAGTCTGTCGTTCCCCACCCCATCTTTCTTTCCCGTACTCATGCCCTTTTGATCACCAGTAGTCATTCACTAAATCCTTCTTTACTAGGCGGTAAACCCAGCATCATATCTGAGGGGTGGGGATAGGGGGGCTCAATGCTACATGCCCAACTTCTGTATGGGAGGTATTGTGTGTGTGTGTGGGGGGGGGGGGGCTCAATGCTACATACCAAACTTCTGTATGGGAGCTATTGTGGGGGGGGCGCTCAATGCTACATGCCAAACTTCGGTATGGGAGCTTTTGGTTGGGGGGAGCTCAATGCTACATGCCCAACTTCTGTATTTGAGCTATTGTGTGGGGGTGGGGGGCTTAATGCTACAGGCCCAACTTCTGTATATGAGTTATTGTGTGGGGGTGAGGGGCTTAATGCTACAGGCCCAACTTCTGTATATGAGCTATTGTGTGGGGGTGGGGGGGCTTAATGCTACAGGCCCAACTTCTGTATATGAGCTATTGTGTGGGGGTGGGGGGGCTTAATGCCACAGGCCCAACTTCTGTATATGAGCTATTGTGTGGGGGTGGGGGGGGCTTAATGCTACAGGCCCAACTTCTGTATGTGAGCTATTGTGTACAAGTGAGTAAAATATCTCAATCAAATGAAATTGAAATTATGGTATAAATGTGCGAAAGTCACGTACAATTTCATGGACCATTGAGTTAGTTTAAAGGAGCTTCTCAGCCCAAATTGACAGTGTAAACTAAGCACAGAGCCTAGTAGGGGATATACTTTCTATTAAAAATAATACCCCTTTAGTACGCCTAGCATTGCCTCTGTTCTAAAAAAATTGAAGTTTAATCAGATACGCTAATTAGAGTCCTTGGTGCACCCTCTGTGTGGCAAAATAGTTCAGTGCCTTGCTCTGCCCACTTATTTTGCATGTCTCCACCTCCCTCGCTGGTGATTGACAGCATTCACTTGTCTGAGCTTTCTCTGCAGACTGTCACTCCAGGCAAAGCAGTGCTGTGTATCACCAGTGAGGGAGGCAAGCATGGAAACCAGTAGGTGGATCGCTGCAATGAGCCTTTTGGCCACACCAAGGGTGCACCAAGCACCCTTGTAATCATGTATGATTAAACTTTAGTGTTAGAATAATTGCCACTGTTCTGCAGAATCTAAAGATTCCTTTGTTTTATAGGGGCTACATCTGTACAAGTCTTTGGCCCCAATTCATGAAGATCAGCAACTTTCTTGGTGATCTTTGAGGGGTTGTGTTTTTAAATCCGACTTTTCTGGCTCATTGAAGAGCACACCTCCTAATGACTTGGGAGCATCTGACGAGAGCCCTGCTCCTCCATGCACCATGCAAGAAATCTTACTCCAGTCCCTGACTTGTATGTGGAATTACAGCTTAACCAAATTCTTTGAGCTATAATACTACACACAATGGATGGACAGGTGTGGTGCAGTTTCTGATAGAAAGGAGATCTGTTTTTCTATTCTTGGACAACCTCTTTAACGCGAAGTGTTCCTTGTATGGTTCTTTCCGGTGATTGGGGGGGGGGGGGTATTTTCATTTTTTTTTTTTATTTTATATTTTTTGTGTTGCAGGGAAGCAGAAATAGAAGACTTGAAATCTCAGCTTGCTCGCATGAGAGAAGACTGGATTGAAGAGGAATGTCATCGCGTGGAGGCCCAGCTTGCCTTAAAAGAAGCCCGGAAGGAAATAAAGCAATTAAAGCAGTTCATTGAGACCATGAAAAATAGTTTGGCTGAGAAAGATAAAGGAATTCAGAAATATTTTATAGACATTAATATTCAGAACCGGAAGCTGGAGACCCTTCTGCGCAGCATGGAGCTGGCTCAAGATGAGGCTTTTAGAGAGGACTCCTGTTTGGATTACATATGTAACTCACCAGGGGCGTCTCTTACAGAAAGTGCAATTTACGATAAAATGTCAGATGGACTTCTAATAGAGGACCAAGCAATGGAGGAAATGGCAGATTGTGATCTCCTATTGAATGATGAGCTGGGAAACCGAGAATCTCTGTATGAAGATGTCATCATGGACACCATAAGTGATGGTGAAGGTCTGACAAACTTGAATTCTGCTACGTTAGAGGCCATGGTTGGCTTCGAAAAGGAGAGGGAAAAATGTAATTCAAAATGGGCTCAAGGTTCACATTGGATGGAGCAGGCAATCCAAACCGATGTTGTTCCTTACAGCCTCGATCTTGAAAATCTCATCCTGAAGATCTTCAAATCTCATAATGACAATCAGATTGGTCGATCTTCCACTGTTTTTCAGGGTTTTCAGCTCAAATATTCTACTAACTTAATAGATTTGACCCCCGATGATCCAAATTCGGCCATACTTCTATCCCCGGATTCTCTTCCAATTTCCATGTCAAACCGTGCCATGAAAGAACTTGACTTTGATGAACCTTTGGTTCAGCTGCCAAGTACAGACACTACGCAGTCGTGTGTAGCTAAGAAACACTGGAGTGACCACTTCTTGACCGACCTCCTGGCTGTGGCGGTGCCTGTTATTCCTTCGGTATTATGGGCCTTCACCACCCAAAGAGGGAACCCTGATCCTGCGTATAACTTTAGTACAATGATGAGGGGTTGTTGCTTGATGGCTTTACATACTCTTCGTAAGACATCCTCCAATGCTTATATTTAGATCTTGATGTTTTCTAGAACTTTGTTCTAAACCATTGACTGGACATGTTCCGGTCTTAGAAGCTAAAGGGGAAATTGTACATGATCTGTTTTTTTTCAACCTCCTAAAAAAGGGCCCGATCTATTTCTAATGTTTTATTGTTATCTAATGCATTTGTTTGGTACTCTCTATTGCTGCTTTTATATATTGGCAACCAAAAGGCCCTTTTTAAAAAAGCCAAATGCAGAACAACCCTGGGAGTTTAGGAATATTGAAAGAACACTGTTAGGCCTTATTCAGATAGATGCATTGTACCATTCAGTATAGAAGTCTATTCTGGATAAAACACCAGGAGTCATCCCGTTTCTGGTGACCTGAGCTTACAGCAGCATAGCCCTATATTAAGTTCTGTACAGACTGAACAATACATCTTGTCTGAATGAGGCCTTCTACTCAGCTGCCATTTCTGATACAGAACTGCCAGATAATTAGTTTAAAGTGTTACTTCCCCTTTAACTCTACTATATATAGAGCACTTATCTACTATATATAGAGCACTTAATAAATTGAATTAATTCAATTTGGCACTATGGCACCTAAGATGCTTTTTTTTTTTATTTGCACTTTATCGCCTAATTCACTTTAAGTTTCTTATTTAAATGCAAATCTAAAAAATGGAAAAAAAAAAATACTAATTTTATTAATGAATTGATAGCTTTCCGGCCCCTTTATAGATTGCACTAAATCTGTAACCGAAAACAAATTGGCTCTTGAATGTTACAATTCCTAATCTTGCACTTGTACAATGAACGACTCCTGCAGCCCGGCTGCGCTTTATTGCTGTGCTTGTTGTGTGATTTTTCTTATCGTCCAGCGCCTGAGCCATTCACTGACCTCGCCGTACCCTCGTTCTATGTAACCTGCTCGCTGGTGTATGTGTATATGGAGTATTACTATTCATTGCATTCCTAGCACTGCCGTTCTCTGCACCATTTCATAGAGCCCCAGTTTCCGCTGTAGGTACGCTTGGCTGTCTGTGAAGTATTTTATTGTTACCTATGGTAATGTAAGTTTTTCTTGGTAACTGCATTGTGTCAGAGCATGTCGTACTGAGAATTGTGCCTGTATTTAAGAGGTTATTGCAAAGTGTTTACAGCGTAACATGGTATGACGAGACGCATTTATAGATCTAGTGTATAGTAATTATAAGAAATTCTATAAGTGGACCATTTCCTTATTTATATAGGTATACATTATGTGTTGCTTCTGCAAACACAGCTTGCCAGATGTCTGTATGTACAGATTCAATAAAAAGACCTTCTCTAAATCCTGTCTATAATATTGACTTTTTTTGGGACAAGGTGAGATTTTTGAACAATTATACTGTTTGTAATATTATAGGGCTTACAGATGAAACCAGAAGTTTTCATGCACTATCTATAAAGACACATCTGCATGTTTTTCTCACTATCTGACACGAAATCAACATAAAACTTTCCCGTTTTAGGTCAATTAACCAAAATTATTTATATTTGCCAAATGCCAGAATAATGAGAGAGTTTTAAGGCTTTTTTTTTATTACTTTTAAAGTTTCTATACACTAAGGCGGGCTTTACACGCTGCGACATCACTATCATCGGCTAGCGCTATACAGCGCAATAGCATACGCCTCCATCGTACATGCGATATGTGGTGCTCGCTGCCATAGCGAACATTATCGCTACGGCAGCGTCACACGCACATACCTGGTTGCTGTGACTGCCGAACAGTCCCTCCTTCAAGGGGCAGGTGCGTTCGACATCACCAAACGGCTGGCCAATAGCAGCAGAGGGGCGGAGATGAGCGGGACATAACATCCCGCCCACCTCCTTCCTTCCGCATTGCTGGTGGATGCAGGTAAGGAGATGTTTGTCGCTCCTGCGGGTTTACGCACAGCGATGTGTGGAGCTGCAGGAACAACACACATCGTATCTGCAGCAGGAGCGACATTATGAAAATGAACGACGTGACACAAATCAGCGATTTTTGTCACTTTTGCGCTTGTTCATCGTCGCACCTAGGCTTTACACATTGCGGTGTCGCTACCGGCGCTGGATGTGCGTCACTAACTACTTGACCCCCGACGATATATCAGTAGCGATGTCGCAACGTGTAAAGCCACCCCCCAAGAGTACTATGCCTTTAAACAATATGGGACAGCCCCAAGTCTGGTTCATCCTTTAGTGCAATATCCAGATATCTGAAGGTGCCGCATTCATCTGTACAGACAATTGTACGCAAATACAAACAAGATAGGAATGTCCAGCCATCATACCACTCAGGAAGGAGATGGGTTTTGTGTACTAGAGATGAACGCGCTTTGGTCAGACATGTACATATCAACCCAAGAACACAAGCAAAAGACCTTGTGAAAATGCTGGTGGAAGATGGTAAGATTGTGTCATTATCCACAGTGAAATACCGTAAATACTCAAGTATAAGCAAAGTTTTTCAGCCCATTTCTTTTTAATGCTGAAAACTCCCCTTCCACCACCCCCCTCCCCCAGCTTATACGAGTCAGGTGAAAAAAAAAAAAAAAAGCAGGCACACAACCCCTCCGTGATCTCTGCACGAGGCCGCTGCATCATACCAGGAAGGAGCTCATACATTCTAGCATCTACCCCAACGTCATCGCTTTACTGAAGTTGATTGCTTTGCGGCTGCATAGCATTCAACTGCGGCAAAGCGATGACGCCAGCGACTGCTCTGTGCACCTGCAGCAATCACGGAGGGGTCTGTGTGGCAGCGGTCAGCAAGAACCGGTAAGGCTGGAGTCTCGCATACGATCACCGGACACTGCCTGACACTCAAGACACAAGCGTCTTACATAGAAATACATAGAGATGACCCGCGCCTGTCAGGAGAGTGTGCGGCCGTGCAGGGTGATATAAGAGTCACCCACAAATGTGACCCCGGCCTAAGAGGAACCGCAGGAATGGAAGACAGGTGAGAGAAGAAAAAAAATATATATATATTATATATTATAATAATGTATTTGAACGGCATAATACGCATAGGGGACAGGGTGACCTGAATGAGGACATTACTAAAGCATGGGGCACATTGCTACAAGGAGCAAGAAAGGATGGGGGCACATTGCTACAAGGGGGCAAGCATTGGGACATTTCTACAAGGGGCAAGCGAGGATGGGGACATTACATGTTACTGGTATCTATTTTTATTTTTTAAATTTACCTGTAGCTGCTGCATTTACCACCCTAGGCTTATACTCAGTCCAAGTTTTCCCAGTTTTTTTTGTGGTAAAATTAGGGGCCTCGGCTTATACTCCAGTATATACGGTAAGTACTGTATCAATATGGGCCAAAAGGCCACTCTGGCAGCAAGAAGCCATTACTCCAAAAGAAACAGATTAGGCTAGTTTCACACTTGCGTTGTGCGGCTTCCGTTGCTATCCGCAGCCTTGAGGAATTACGGTAACCGTTGCAGGAAACCGTTATATTCCTCATAGACTATTGGCTACGGATAGCAACGGATGGTCTTGCATTGCATCCGCTGCACGACGCACCGTCGTTATTTTGACGCTACGTCGGGCGGAAGGAACGCAGCATGTAAAGTTTTTTTTGAGCAGCGGAATCCTTTGGATTTCACTTTGCATGCTCTCTCTGGCTCCCAACACCCGTAACCAGGGTACACATCGGGTAACCAAGGAACCCTGGTTACGTGTGCCGGGAGCCCGTCACTTCCCCGCCCCCTCCCGCACTCCATATGTACGTACACACACACACACACACACACACACACACACACACACACACACACACACACACACACACACACACACACACACACACACACACACACACACACACACACACACACACACACACACACACACACACACACACACACCCCTATCTATCCTCCAGCGATGCAGTCCCCGCGGCACTGACGTCCTCAGCCATGGCCCCGCTCGGCTCCACCCACTTTTCACTCCGCCCCACGCTCCTGCTCCCCGCACACATTGTCGGCGACCGAACGATCAGCTGATCGGCCGGCTACTGTGAGCGATCAGCTGATCGTTCACAATAGTCTGCTGACGGTAAAACTGGGGGGGGGGGGGGAAATTGCGTTGTTTTGCAGCATCCGTTGCCACTATATGCAACACATCCGTTGCATCCGTCACACAACGCAATGCAACGGATGCCGTTCAACGCGAGTGTGAAACTAGCCTTAATGTTTGTCTTTGTTCCTGTGTGCATTTGCATTGTGGAGACATGTCCTGTGGTCTGATGAAACTAAAATTGAACTATTTGGCCAGAATGACCATTTAGTTAGGAGGAAAAGGAGATTTTTTTTTTTTTTTTTTTGTCCAACATATTGCTACTGGATCCTTGCTAGTTGATGGACATGTGCTCTTATACCATTTAGGCTATGTGCACACGTTGTGTTTTTGCGGTGCTTTTTTTTTTTTTTTTGTGCAGTTTTGGGCTTCAAACTGCATGTCTTTGCTTCCCCAGCAAGGCCTATGACATTTCATTTTTAAAGGAAAAATTGAATAAAAAAAGGACTGTGCCAAATGTTAATTCCAACCAACACAATTGATCTCACTCAAAACAAAGTAGTTGCCCTACAATTTTTTTTATGCACTTTTTTTCCCTCTTATTTTTATATGCATCAATTCAATACGAATCGACACCTTGCATACAGAAATGCTATGATATGAAACCCACCAAAAAAAGAAAAACATTGAATGCTGGTCACCCATACGGCGCTCATTTAACTTTGATGCTCAAAGTGGCCACTGTCAGCTGCAATGCACATCTGGCCTCTGGACAGCATACTGTATGTTGCTGCACGTTCTGCAATATGGTAGGTGACACGTTTGCACAAGCATCTGTGATACGTCGTCGTAGGTCCTGCAATGTTGGTGGAGGGGTCGCATACACCTGCTGTTTGATGTGACCTCACAGAAAGAAGTCCAACAGGGTCAGGTCAGGTGAGCGTGGAGGCCACTCCGCACAGCCACAATATCCAATGGCTTGTAGGAAGGTCTCCATGAGGTATCGCTTCACATCCGCAGCCTTGTGAGTTTTACACATTCTAATCATAGCATTTCTGTATGCAAGGTGTCTATTTGTATTGAATTGATGATGCCCTACAACTTTGTCACACTTTTTTTTTTTTTTTTTTTCTCTCTCATTCAGTTTTCGATAAAAATGCTAACTCGGTTGTTTTCCACCAAGTGGTGCTATAGGTGGTTTCATTGTGTAGTGCATGGCTACTTTACTATACCTAGACAGTCCTCCTATGCCTATAGTTGCCGCCGTTCTCAGGTTAGTGGCGGTGGACAGGATATGGGTGGATACATTGTAAATAATCTCAATATATTTTTTTCCATCTGCGCATGCGCCCCTACCACTCAGTCTTCTCCAATGAGCAGAAGGGGCACATGTTCAAATGAAAGAAAATTTCAATCTGTGCATGTGCAGATACCTCTGTCTTTAATGAAAATGACACCGGAGATCGTAGTACATGCATACGCAGACTTCAGCGCCATTTTAATGACGACATCAGTGTAGCAAAGTGCACATGCCACTATAGAAAGAAAAGGGGGTACGTCCTAGAGGATGTGTAGCGCCCCTGAAGGCTTCAGGGTGCTACAGGGAACTGCATCCTCTCCTAGGGAGCAGGGCCTACCCCCAAGGTCCCAGGGAACTCAGTGCCACTACCACCACAACACAGAAAATCCCAGCTACCACCCACACCAGTGCCTGACAGTCACAGACCGGGGGGGGGGGGGGGAGAAGATCTCACATCAGATCCCAGGGCCAGCCCGGGGGTGTCTAGACAGCCTGGTGTGTGGGGACAAGTCAGTGTAGTGTGGAGCTCCAAAGGGAGAGGAGCTGGAAGTGTAGAGCGCGAGCTACCAGGAGTGGGGAGCTAGGAGGGAACCTGCCAGCTGGATGTGTAGCAGTGACCCAGGAGCAGAGACTGACAGTTGCCAGTCAGGGGTGACCTGTACCTGAGGTTTGCCAAGGACACTGCCTAGAGGGGGCAGCGGACGCCAAGATGGTGCAGCAGATCCCTCTGGAACTGTGCACGGACGTTGCACAGGGCCCCAGATCAGGGAAGAGCTTCAGGCACCTTGATAATTAACCTGCCCAGGGAGGGATCTTCACGACTCAAAAGATGCGGGGGCAACAGCAGCACCGATTCCGGACCAGGGCCCGGAGATTCCAAGTACTGGCCCTACAGGTTCCATGCTGCCAGCCGGACGGACAAAGGGGCTGTAAAACAGCCAGAGAACCCAAAGTTTCAGACTTGGGATCTTACCACAAACTTCAGCACAAAGTGCAAAGGTAAAGTAACTGCATCACTATGTGACACTGATTAGCGTTCTGGGACGCCCGTTCCGGTACTGAGTGAGTAAGGACTTGGTTTACAAACTGTGTGGTCCCGGTCTCCTTTCTGCAACCCTATCCAGCACCACGATAACCAGCAGTGTGTCCCTATTTCCTGTATTGTGCACCTCATCCAACACCAAGAAGTCTCTGACTGTTCCTGCATTAGCCACCGCATCCAACACCACGAGAGCACCGAGGCCTTCCCTACCTGCGGAGGGACTCACATCTAGCTGCTCCATTCCATCAGCCCCGACCCCCTTACACAGCAGGGGTGGTATACCTGTTACCGCAACCCGCAGGTAGCGTCACGAACACTTCTCCTTTGTAAATATCCCGAGTGTCCGCTAAACCCTGGGCCCGTGGACCCTCGAGCCACAGTAATCCCGGATCTAAGCAGCTCGCCTGCCTAGGGGCGGCACAGACGCAGGAGGAAGAATTTACACCCACAACGCTGCATATGTGAAATCACAGGCTGCACAGGATTTTCTGCTATCAAAGATCCAAAAAGAAAACTGAAGCTATGATTTTATACAACATGCTGGTGCCAGTATCATGCAGTGTCTGCACTTTACATAGCAAAAACCTGGTGGTTGGTTTCCTTAAAGGCAGCTCTGGAGGACCTATACCATGACTATAGAGCAGAAGGCGACATTGAGTATTACCGGAGAGATGGCGCTTCACGCCCCCACAATGGCACTGAGAAGTCTGCCTCTTTAGGCCACGTCTCACTAAGCGACATCGCTGCCGAGTCACAGATCTCGCTAGCGCTCTAGTTATGTGTGACATCCAGCAACAACCAGGCCCCTGCTGTGAGGTCGCCGGTCGTTGCTGAATGTCCTAGACCATTTTCTTCAAAGGTGATGACCTGCTGGGACGCATCGCTGTGTGTGACAGGGTCACAGTGACTGCTGAGATCGTTACTGAGTCATTGGTAAGGTCTGACTTCTCACCAGCGATCCTTATCAGGTCACAGTTTTCGGGATCGCTGGTAAGTCGCTAAATGTGACGGAGGCTTTTCTCGCTGCAGACTAATAAGTGTCCTAGAGAACAACAGACCTGAGTGCGATTAACAACTTTCTACTCCAGCAGTCAGTGTGGGGGGAGGGGCAGGGCACTCACTTTGGCAATTCTAAGGCTATGCACGAACAGTGTGTTTTTCGCGGCATTTTTACTCGTTTTTCATCAGGAAACTGCATGACTTTGCTTCCCCAGCAAAGTTTGCGTTTTCATTTTTGCTGTATGCACAGTTTTTTTTATTTTCAGCTGCGTTTGAGGTGAAAGAAAAAAAAAAAAAAGCAACATGTCAATTATTTTCTGCATTTTTCCACCCATGCAATGCATTGGAAAAACGCAGCAAATGCAGCCAAAAATGCGGTAAATATGCATGCGTTGTTACCGCGGGGGGGGGGGGGGGGGGGTTTGTGTGGTTTTTGCAGCCAAAAACACTACATCTATGTGGTCACAAAAAAAGGCAACATGCGCATATAGCCTAAAGGTACACTTGGGCTTCACAATAAGACTCACTTAACTGGGAGAAGAGATACTAGAAGTGTTTGTAATGAGGCTCCCCTCCTGCAGCACCACTGCTCAATGCTATTATCAGGGCAATATCCTTCTTTCCCCAATGTGTTGCTGCCTTGTCAGGATTCTGAAAGCAAAATGATGTAAAAGGCAGAGAACCCGATTCCAGTAATGTATCACTTACTGGGCTGCTTGTTGCAGTATTGATAAAATCCCTTTTCCTCTGCTGTACATGTGGCAGTGCTCATATTACAGTGTATAACCCCAACCCCAATTGGCAGCTTCCTGACCATGTACAGCGTTACACAGGAAGCTGCCAATCAGTGGTAGGGAGGGGTTACACAGATTAGCTGAACTACTTGGCACAAGACACTTCATCTTACAGTGAAAATGGCCTGCTAATAAAACACTGATTGCATTGAAAGTACAGCAAGCTGCTGAACAAGTAGCATTGCTGGAATCAGGGTTTCTGCCCCTATAATGTGGCTTTCAGATTAAATAAATATCTCCTGCTGTGCTGACAGGTTCCCTTTAGAAATAAACCGACTTGTGCCAAATAATTTGACTCATGATTTCAGCAACAAAGAAGAGAAATAGACGAAAAGAAGGGAATTTTGTTTACTTACCGTAAATTCCTTTTCTTCTAGCTCTAATTGGGAGACCCAGACAATTGGGGTGTATAGCTTCTGCCTCCGGAGGCCACACAAAGTATTACACTTAAAAGTGTAAAGCCCCTCCCCTTCTGCCTATACACCCCCCGTGCTCCCACGGGCTCCTCAGTTTTGGTGCAAAAGCAAGAAGGAGGAAAAAGAATTACAAACTGGTTTAAAGTAACTTCAATCCGAAGGAATATCGGAGAACTGAAACCATTCAACATGAACAACATGTGTACACAAAAAAACAGGGGCGGGTGCTGGGTCTCCCAATTAGAGCTAGAAGAAAAGGAATTTACGGTAAGTAAACAAAATTCCCTTCTTCTTTGTCGCTCTATTGGGAGACCCAGACAATTGGGACGTCCAAAAGCAGTCCCTGGGTGGGTAAAATAATACCTCGTAATAGAGCCGTAAAAACGGCCCCTTCCTACAGGTGGGCAACCGCCGCCTGAAGGACTCGTCTACCTAGGCTGGCATCCGCCGAAGCATAGGTATGCACCTGATAGTGTTTCGTGAAAGTGTGCAGGCTCGACCAGGTAGCCGCCTGACACACCTGCTGAGCCGTAGCCTGGTGCCTCAAAGCCCAGGACGCGCCCACGGCTCTGGTAGAATGGGCCTTCAGCCCTGAGGGAACCGGAAGCCCAGCCGAACGGTAAGCTTCGATAATTGGCTCCTTGATCCACCGAGCCAGGGTTGATTTGGAAGCCTGTGACCCTTTACGCTGGCCAGCGACAAGGACAAAGAGTGCATCCGAGCGGCGCAGGGGCGCCGTACGAGAAATGTAGAGTCTGAGTGCTCTCACCAGATCTAACAAGTGCAAATCCTTTTCACATTGGTGAACTGGATGAGGACAAAAAGAAGGTAAGGAGATATCCTGATTGAGATGAAAGGGGGATACCACCTTAGGGAGAAATTCCGGAACCGGACGCAGAACCACCTTGTCCTGGTGAAACACCAGGAAGGGAGCTTTGCATGACAGTGCAGCTAGCTCAGACACTCTGCGAAGTGAAGTGACTGCTACTAGAAAAACCACTTTCTGCGAAAGGCGTGAGAGAGAAATATCCCTCATTGGCTCGAATGGTGGTTTCTGAAGAACCATCAGCACCCTGTTCAGATCCCAGGGTTCTAACGGCCGCTTGTAAGGAGGGACGATGTGACAAACCCCCTGCAGGAACGTGCGTACCTGTGGAAGTCTGGCTAGGCGCTTCTGGAAAAACACAGAGAGCGCTGAGACTTGTCCCTTAAGGGAGCCGAGCGACAAACCCTTTTCCAGTCCAGATTGAAGGAAGGACAGAAAAGTGGGCAAGGCAAAAGGCCAGGGAGAAATACCCTGAGCAGAGCACCACGACAGGAAAATTTTCCACGTCCTGTGGTAGATCTTTGCGGACGTTGGTTTCCTAGCTTGTCTCATAGTGGCAATGACGTCTTGAGATAACCCTGAGGACGCTAGGATCCAGGACTCAATGGCCACACAGTCAGGTTGAGGGCTGCAGAATTCAGATGGAAAAACGGCCCTTGAGATAGCAAGTCTGGTCGGTCTGGTAGTGCCCACGGTTGGCCGACCGTGAGATGCCACAGATCCGGGTACCACGACCTCCTCGGCCAGTCTGGAGCGACGAGGATGACGCGGCGGTAGTCGGCCCTGATCTTGCGTAACACTCTGGGCAACAGTGCCAGCGGAGGAAACACATAAGGGAGCTGAAACTGCGACCAATCCTGAACTAAGGCGTCTGCCGCCAGAGCTCTGGGATCTTGAGACCGTGCCATGAACGCCGGTACCTTGTTGTTGTGCCGGGACGCCATGAGGTCGACGTCCGGCACCCCCCAGCGGCAACAGATCTCCTGAAACACGTCCGGGTGAAGGGACCATTCCCCTGCGTCCATGCCCTGGCGACTGAGATAATCTGCTTCCCAGTTTTCCACGCCTGGAATGTGAACTGCAGAGATGGTGGAGGCCGTGGCTTCCACCCACATCAAAATCCGCCGGACTTCCTGGAAGGCTTGCCGACTGCGTGTGCCGCCTTGGTGGTTGATGTATGCCACCGCTGTGGAATTGTCCGACTGAATTCTGATCTGCTTGCCTTCCAGCCACTGCTGGAACGCTTTCAGGGCAAGATACACTGCCCGTATTTCTAGAACATTGATCTGAAGCGAGGACTCTTGCTGGGTCCACGTACCCTGAGCCCTGTGGTGGAGAAAAACCGCTCCCCACCCTGACAGACTCGCGTCCGTCGTGACCACCTCCCAGGATGGGGGTAGGAAGGATTTCCCTTTCGATAATGAAGTGGGAAGAAGCCACCACCGAAGGGAAGCTTTGGTCGCCTGCGAGAGGGAGACGTTCCTGTCGAGGGACGTCGGCTTCCTGTCCCATTTGCGTAGGATGTCCCATTGAAGAGGACGCAGGTGAAACTGCGCGAAAGGAACTGCCTCCATTGCTGCCACCATCTTCCCCAGGAAGTGCATGAGGCGCCTCAAGGTGTGTGACCGACCTTGAAGGAGAGATTGTACCCCTGTCTGTAGTGACCGCTGCTTGATCAGCGGAAGCTTCACTATCGCTGAGAGGGTATGAAACTCCATGCCAAGGTATGTCAGCAATTGGGCCGGTGTCAGATTTGACTTTGGAAAATTGATGATCCACCCGAAACGCTGGAGAGTCTCCAGGGTAGCGTCGAGGCTGTGTTGGCATGCCTCTAGAGAGGGTGCCTTGATCAACAGATCGTCCAAGTACGGGATCACCGAGTGACCCTGAGAGTGGAGGACCGCTACTACAGTAGCCATAACCTTGGTGAAAACCCATGGGGCTGTTGCCAGGCCGAACGGCAGTGCCACAAACTGCAGGTGTTCGTTTCCTATGGCGAAGCGCAAGAAGCGCTGGTGCTCTGGAGCAATCGGTACGTGGAGATAAGCATCTTTGATATCGATCGATGCAAGGAAATCTCCCTGGGACATTGAGGCGATGACGGAGCGGAGGGATTCCATCCGGAACCGCCTGGTCTTTACGTGTTTGTTGAGAAGTTTCAGGTCCAGGACAGGTCGGAAAGACCCGTCCTTCTTTGGGACCACAAACAAGTTGGAGTAAAAACCGTGGCCCTGTTGCTGAAGAGGAACAGGGACCACCACTCCTTCTGTCTTCAGAATGCCCAGCGCCTGCAGAAGAGCCTCGGCTCGCTCGGGAGGCGGGGATGACCTGAAGAATCGAGTCGGGGGACGAGAGGTGAACTCTATCTTGTAACCATGAGACAGAATGTCTCTCACCCAACGGTCTTTTACCCGTGGCAGCCAGGTGTCGCAAAAGCGGGAGAGCCTGCCACCGACCGAGGATGCGGAGTGAGGATGCCGAAAGTCATGAGGAAGCCGCTTTGGTAGCGGCACCTCTGGTGGTCTTTTTAGGACGTGACTTAGACCGCCATGCGTCAGAGTTCCTTTGATCTTTCTGAGGCCTTTTGGACGAGGAGAATTGGGACCTGCCCGCGCCCCGAAAGGACCGAAACCTCGACTGCCCCTTCCTCTGTTGGGGTATGTTCGGTTTGGGCTGGGGTAAGGATGTATCCTTTCCCTTGGATTGTTTGATGATTTCATCCAAACGCTCGCCAAACAATCGGTCGCCAGAAATTGGCAAACTGGTTAAGCGCTTTTTGGAAACAGAATCTGCCTTCCATTCCCGTAGCCACAAGGCCCTGCGGAGTACCACCGAATTGGCGGCTGCAACCGCCGTACGGCTCGCAGAGTCCAGGACAGCATTAATAGCGTAAGACGCAAATGCCGACGTCTGAGTGGTTATGGACGCCACCTGTGGCGCGGACGTGCGTGTGGCTGCGTCAATTTGCGCTTGACCTGCTGAGATAGCTTGTAGCGCCCATACGGCTGCGAATGCTGGGGCAAAAGAAGCGCCGATAGCTTCATAGATGGATTTCAACCAGAGCTCCATCTGCCTGTCAGTGGCATCTTTGAGTGACGCCCCATCTTCCACTGCAAGTATGGATCTAGCTGCCAGTCTGGAGATTGGAGGATCCACTTTGGGACACTGAGCCCAACTTTTGACCACGTCAGGGGGAAAGGGATAACGTGTATCCTTAAGGCGCTTAGAAAAACGCTTATCTGGACAAGCATGGTGATTCTGGACTGCCTCTCTGAAATCAGAGTGGTCCAGAAAAATACTCGGTGTACGCTTGGGAAACCTGAAACGGAATTTCTCCTGCTGGGAAGCTGACTCCTCCACCGGAGGAGCTGAGGGAGAAATATCCAACATACGATTGATGGACGCAATAAGGTCGTTCACTATGGCGTCCCCGTCCGGAGTATCAAGATTGAGAGCGGCCTCAGGATCAGAATCCTGATCAGCTGTCTCCGCATCATCAACCAGAGCTTCCCCCCTCTGAGACCCTGCACAATATGAAGATGTCGAGGGAAAATCTAAGCGAGCGCGCTTAGTCGGTCTGGGGCTGGGGTCTGTGTCAGAACCCTCAGCTTGGGATCCATGAGATACCCCGGGAGGACATTGTTGGTCCAGCTGAGGTGGGCCAGGGAACAAAGATTCAACAGGGTCCCTGTGCTGAGATACTGGCCTGGCCTGCAAGGCTTCTAGTATCTTAGCCATAGTCTCAGAGAGTTTTGCAAACTCCGTCCCTGTCACCTGAACAGTGTTAGCAGGTGGCTCCCCCTGGGCCCCCCCTAGCAGAGGCTCTGGCTGAGCAAGTGCCACAGGGGCCGAACAGTGCACACAATGAGGTTCAGTGGAACCTGTCGGTAGCGGGGTCGTACATGCGGCGCAGGCAACATAATAAGTCTGTGTTTTGGCACCCCTGCCTTTCGTGGGCGCCATGCTATTATCTTCCCTGAGCAACACAATAGGGTATATAGCAAGAAATCAACTGTGCACTATACAGTGTAAAATAAACATATAATGTTACACTACTGCACAATGGGGCTAGCACCACAGGTGCTGCTTACCACCCGCTTAAAGCGGTTGTGCGGTCACCAGAGTCCCTGCCTGGGTCTCCCAGACTTTGTCCCCCTCTGCAGCGTCCGAGGAGCTGACAGGAATGCGTCCTGAGGAGAGGAGGGAGCCGTGGGCGTGACCCAGAAAGAGCGGGAACTGGTGCCTGCACTGTGCACAGTGAGGGGAGTGGAGTATGCAAAGCATGCTCCAGCCCTCAGTGCTGCTCGTTCTGTGCAGCGTCCCGCCCTTCCCCTGCCTGTCAGGGCTGGGGGTGGGAGGAAAGGAACTAGGCCGCAAAAAGCCGGGGACTCTAGTAATAAACGCGGCCGCCGTAAAAGCGCGGCCGGCGTGGAAGTCCCCGGCGCACTACAAGTCCCAGCCGCGCCGCAGTGATTCCATGGCAGCGGCGGTCAGTGCGGCAGTCCCTATACATAAACACACTCAGCAACGCTGAGTGTGTAATGGCACATATTAACCCGGTCAGCGCCGCGGTCCCCGGTGCACTAGCACACCCAGCAAAGCTGGAGTGTTGCTGTGCGCTGTCCCCACAGGGATACAGAGTACCTCCAAGTAGCAGGGCCATGTCCCTGAACGATACCCGGCTCCTATCCAGCAGGCTCCACAGGAGTTGTGGATGAAGCACGGTCTCAGTGCCTGGAGACCGATAGGATCCCACTTCCACCAGAGCCCTGAGGGGGATGGGGAAGGAAAACAGCATGTGGGCTCCAGCCTCCGTACCCACAATGGATACCTCAACCTTACAACACCGCCGACAAGAGTGGGGTGAGAAGGGAGCATGCTGGGGGCCCTATATGGGCCCACTTTTCTTCCATCCGACATGGTCAGCAGCTGCTGCTGACCAATCTGTGGAGCTGTGCGTGCGTGTCTAACCTCCTTCGCACAAAGCAAAAAACTGAGGAGCCCGTGGGAGCACGGGGGGTGTATAGGCAGAAGGGGAGGGGCTTAACACTTTTAAGTGTAATACTTTGTGCGGCCTCCGGAGGCATAGCCTATACACCCAATTGTCTGGGTCTCCCAATAGAGCGACAAAGAAATGTTATTTTCTGCTCTTCAGCGACTTTCATAGTGTACAGTTCAATATGAAAAATTTACTAACAGGGCCTTGTTAAAGATAATGGCATTTTTCTAGTCATTTGTAACCTTTTATTTGAAAGAAAGAAAAAAAAAATCAAAATATATGCCTTAATCCTTTTTCACTCCTATGGGCAGCACATGTATAACAAATACCTATATAACATGTCAGCATTTACCGAATTAGGATCGTGAGCACCGAACACTGCCATGGGACGTGAATAGGCCTGGGGTGGTGGACATGTGTACAGCACTGAAATTGGAAAACATGCAAAACATACAGAATTTACCCCCAATGGGGATAGCGATGATAAATCTCTGTAAAAAAACTATGGTATATGATGGCGCTATATAAACAATGCATAAATAATAGTGATGAGGAAGAAAAGGATCAGGGAGTTGGAATTTCCAAGGCTGACCTTTTTGATTTTTGGGAAGATCAGTCACTGCCAGATGTGTGACGTTTCCCCCCCTTTAGGTGTTATAAAGCTGGTGACAGATTCCCTTTAATCTAAGAGCAGCATAAAGTGGGGGCAGAGATCTTGAGTCCAGTGATGTGTCACTTACTGGGCTGCTCTGTATAGTTTTGATAAAGAAGGGAATTTTGTTACTTACCGTAAATTCCTTTTCTTCTAGCTCCTATTGGGAGACCCAGACGATTGGGTGTATAGCACTGCCTCCGGAGGCCACACAAAGCAATTACACTAAAAAGTGTAAGGCCCCTCCCCTTCTGGCTATACACCCCCAGTGGGATCACTGGCTCACCAGTTTTAGTGCAAAAGCAAGAAGGAGGAAAGCCAATAACTGGTTTAAACAAATTCACTCCGAAGTAACGTCGGAGAACTGAAAAACCATTCAACATGAACAACATGTGTACCCGAAAAACCACCAAAAATCCCGAAGGACAACAGGGCGGGTGCTGGGTCTCCCAATAGGAGCTAGAAGAAAAGGAATTTACGGTAAGTAACAAAATTCCCTTCTTCTTCGGCGCTCCATTGGGAGACCCAGACGATTGGGACGTCCAAAAGCTGTCCCTGGGTGGGTAAAGAAATACCTCATGTTAGAGCTGCAAAGACAGCCCTCCCCTACGGGGAGGCAACTGCCGCCTGCAGGACTCTTCTACCTAGGCTGGCGTCCGCCGAAGCATAGGTATGCACCTGATAATGTTTGGTGAAAGTGTGCAGACTCGACCAGGTAGCTGCCTGGCACACCTGTTGAGCCGTAGCCTGGTGTCGTAATGCCCAGGACGCACCCACGGCTCTGGTAGAATGGGCCTTCAGCCCTGATGGAACCGGAAGCCCAGCAGAACGGTAGGCTTCAAGAATTGGTTCTTTGATCCATCGAGCCAGGGTGGCTTTGTAAGCCTGCGACCCCTTGCGCTGGCCAGCGACAAGGATAAAGAGTGCATCAGAGCGGCGCAGGGGCGCCGTGCGGGAAATGTAGATTCTGAGTGCTCTCACCAGATCTAACAAATGTAAATCCTTTTCATACCGGTGAACCGGATGACCGGACAAAAAGAAGGTAAGGAGATATCCTGATTAATATGAAACGAGGATACTACCTTAGGGAGAAACTCCTGAATGGGGCGCAGCACTACCTTGTCCTGGTGGACCACCAGGAAGGGAGCCTTAGATGACAGCGCCGCTAGCTCAGACACTCTCCGAAGAGACGTGATCGCTACCAGAAAGGCCACTTTCCGTGATAGTCGAGAGAGTGAAACATCCGTCAGAGACTCGAAAGGCGGCTTCTGGAGAGCAACTAGTACCCTGTTCAGATCCCATGGATCTAACGGCCGCTCGTACGGGGGGACGATATGACCAAACCCCCTGCAGGAACGTGCGTACCTGCGGACGTCGTGCTAGACGCTTCTGAAAAAAACACCAATAGCGCCGAGACTTGCCCTTTAAGGGAGCCGAGCGACAAGCCCTTTTCCAACCCAGATTGCAGGAAGGAAAGAAAAGTAGGCAATGCCAATGGCCAGGGGGACACTCCTTGTACAGAGCACCAGTAAAAGAAAATCTTCCACTTCCGTGGTAGATCTTAGCAGACGTGGGCTTCATAGCCTGTCTCATGGTGGCAACGACCTCGTGGGATAATCCTGAGGACACTAGGATCTAGGACGCAATGGCCACACAGTAGGTTCAGGGCCGTAGAATTCAGATGGAAAAACGGCCCTTGGGACAGTTGTCACCCCGACCAGATCGGAGTAAAAAGTGTCTCTTGTTCCTGAGGAGGAACCGGGATTACGACTCCTACTGCCTGCAGAAGAGCCTCGGCTCGGCCGGTGAGGAAGTTTTTGCGACAAACTGTCTCTCACCCACCGGCCATTGACCTGTGGCAGTTAAATGTCGCTAAAGCGGGGGAGTCTGCCACCGACCGCGGACGCGGAGAGAGAGGGCTGAAAGTCATGAGGAAACCGCCTTGGTAGCGGTTCCTCCGGCTGCCTTCTCCGGGCGTGATTGAGCCCGCCAGGAACCTGCGCCCCTCTGAGCCTTTTGAGTCCTGTTGGACGAGGGCAATTGGGACGTGCCCGAGCCTGGGAAGGACCGAAACCTCGACTGTCCCTTCTCCTGATGGGTCTTGTTTGATAGCTGGGGTAAGGAAGACTCCGTACCCTTGGACAGTTGAATGATTTAATCCAACCTCTCACGAAACAGTCTGTCACCAGATAAAGGCAATCTGGTTAAGCACTTTTGTGGAAGCAGCCTCTGCTCCAATCCCTTAACACTAGGAGCGTAACAACACGGAGTTGGCGGACGCCACTGACGTACGGCTCGTCGTATGGCTAGAGTCCAGGACAGCATAAACAGCTTGAGTCGCAATGCCGACATTGCGAGGTGAAGGACGCTACTGCGGCCAAGATGTACATGTGACCGCGTCCCTCTGTGCAATACTAGCTGAAATAGCTTGGAGTGCCTCTATGGCTGCGAATGCCGGGGCAACCGACCCGCCGATAGGGCTATCTGTCTGTCAATGGCATCTTTAAGTGAAGTCCCATCTTCCACTGCAACTATAGATCTAGCCGCAAGCCTGGAGATTGGGGGATCCACCCTTGGAGCGCCTGAGCACGTCAGGGGGGAAGAGACAACGCGTATCTTCAATACGGTTGGAGAAACGCTTATCGGGATAAGCGTGGTGTTCCTGGACTGCTTCTCTGGAGTCAGAGTGACCAGAAAAGTACTCAATATACGCTTGAGATACCGAAATAGGGATTTCTTCTGCTGTGAAGCTGACCCCTCCACTGGAGGAGTTGAGGGAGAAATACCCAACCTTCCATTGATGGACGCTATAAGATTATTCACTATAGCGTCACCATCCGGTGTATCCGGATTGAGAGCGGTCTCAGGATCAGAGTCCTGAACAGCTACGTCTGCCTCATCATACAGAGAGTACTGTGATGAAGTCGAGGGCCGTTCTTAGGGAGCTCGCTTAGGCCGTCTGGGACTGTCGTCCGTGTCAGAGCCTGCACCCTGGGATGCATGGGACCCTCCTGGAGCCATGATTTGTTTCGAAATCAGGGTGGCCAGGGGCATTGGATCAACATTGCCCAAGGTCTGTCTGGACTGCAAAGTCTGTAAGATGTTAGTCATAGCCACAGACAATATATCAGCGGAAACTGCAACTCCGTCCCTGTCCCTGGACAGGGATCACAGGTGGTTCTTTTGGCCACCTGTAGCAGAGACCCCGTTGAGTAATTGCACACACTGGGGGTCCTGGAACAGTCGCATGCAGTACAAGCAGCATAGAAAGCCTGTGCCTTGGCACCCATGTTTTTTTTTTTTTTTTTTTGCTGTTGCTGTCTAGCCATCTAGGAGCATTAGCCAAGAATAGCGACCGTACAGTGCAATGTATAGCATACAAGCATGAAGTACAATAAACACTTCAGCACATGCAGTACAAGGAGCATAGAAAGCCTGTGCCTTGGCACATTTGCTTTTCTGCTGCCGTTGTCTAGTTATTCAGGAGCATTAGCCAGGAAAAGCGACATACAGTGAATGTATAGCATACAAGCATGAAAATAACCACTGCAGTACATGCAATCCAAGCAGCATTGAAAGCTTGTGCCTTAGCACCATTGCTGTTTGCTGCCGCTGTCTAGCCATCTAGGCGGGTAGACAGCCAAGAATAGCCCTTACAGTGCAATGTAAAGCATACAAGCATAAAGGACACATGACACTGCAGCACATGCAAGACAAGCAGCATATAGAGTCTGTGCTTTAGCACCCCTGATCTTTTGCTGCTGTTTCTAGGTCTGCATCCTGAATAGCGACCGTACAAAAGTACAACAGGACACTTCGGCATTAGTGGGTCAGCACTTTAGTTGCCGCTTACCGCCTGCACAAAAGCGGGTGTGTGGCGCCGGAATCCTGTGCTGGTAGCTCAGTGTCTCCGTTTTCCCGCTCTGCGTGCCGGAATGGCTGCCGGCGTCCAGAGGAGAGGGGCGGGCCGAGGGCGTGCCCGAGACAAGAGCGGGAACCCGGCGCCCACTGTGTCTAGTAAAGGGGGCTGGAGAATGCAAATAAGGCTCCAGCCCTCGGCGCTGCTATAGAACAGCGTCTCTCCCTGTCCCTGAGTGACAGGGTGGGGGCGGGAACGAAGCGGCGCTAGGCCGCAAAAGCCGGGGACTAAAGTTAGAATCGCCGCCGCCGTAAAAGCGCAGTCGGCGCGTCCCCGGCGCACTACAAGTCGCAGCTGCGCCGCCGCTCCAGGGGCGGTCGGCGCGGCGGCCCCCACACGTAAAGTCCCCCAGTAATCTGCAGGGACTATAAGCCCAGCGCACAGCGCTACAGTCCCCGGCGCACTAGCACACCCAGCAAGCCTGGAGTGTGCGTGGCCTGCCATACGGGGACACAGAGTACCTGAAAGTTGCAGGGCCTTGTCCCTGAACGGCACTCCCGCTCCACATCCAGCAGGTTCTATGGGTCTGTGGATGGAGCCCGGCCTCAGGGCTTGGTGGCCGGAAAGATCCCACTTCCTCAGAGCCCCTCAGGGGGATGGGGAAGGAAAACAGCATGTGGGCTCCAGCCTCCGTACCAGCAATAGGTACCTCAACCTTACAAACCGCGAGTGGGGTGAGAAGGGAGCATGCTGGGGGCCCTAGTATGGGCCCTCTTTTCTTCCATCCGATATAGTCAGCAGCTACTGCTGACTGAACAGTGGAGCTTATGCATGGATGTCTGACCTCCTTCGCACAAAGCAGAAAACTGGTGAGCCAGTGATCCCACTGGGGGTGTATAGCCAGAAGGGGAGGGGCCTTACACTTTTTAGTGTAATTGCTTTGTGTGGCCTCCGGAGGCAGTGCTATACACCCAATCGTCTGGGTCTCCCAATGGAGCGCCGAAGAAATCAGTTTAATCAGCAGCAGATAATCATTACAGGACTACTTGGCATGCTGCAGGTAGTCCAGCATATTCATGAGGTCTGTATAACTGCTGGATCTGCAGCAGAGAAAACAGTGATTTTATCAAAATGACAGCAAACAGCTCAGTAAGTGACATCACTGAAATCAGGGTCTCTGTCTCTACATTATACTGCTCTCAGGTAGGAGAGCAAAAACCTGGTGACTGATTCCTTTTAAGAGCATGAATGCCAGGCCAAGTCCACGTTCCCGTGCATATTTTTTTCCACTGTGAGAGGAGACAGTTGCCAGCGCGCACCTGACCAAGCAGGATCCACTGGAGAAACAGGAGGATCAGGCATCTGAATTCACACTACTCAGTCCATATTTTCTCCAATAGCATTTGGCGAGACACTGTTGACAGACTTTCCCCATACCATGACTGTTTTCTTTCATAGACCACACCACGTCTGCCTATGGGCTGTCTGGTATTGGAACCCAACCCCACTGAAGTGAATGGAGGAAAGTTGCAATACACTAATTATCCATTGGTCCCATTGGGTAAGAAAGCAGCCACGTGTTTCTAATCCTTGGCAATCCCTTTAAAAGGGGAAGTCACATCTCCAAGTTCCTATCCCTATATGTAGTAGGTGTAATATTAGCAAATACCTGCAATATAACTGTAGTATAGTTCTCCTGCTATAGGCATGTCTCTTACCTCATGTGCAGGCCATTGCAGCTAAGGTACCCCATGGTTATGACCACTCATAGTGAGTTATTAGTTGTTCGTGGTCATAACCATAGATACCCAAGTTGCAGTGCCCTGCACATGAGGTAAGACATGGCTATATCAGGAGAACTATACTACATTTCTTCCACATTTTCTTGTAGTGTCCCAAATCAGAGCAGGCCGCCTCCGCAGCACTTTAGTACTGCATTTTCCCAAGGACGACTAATTTACTACATTACACCAAGTTCTTTAAAATCCTTTAATCAATAATTACATTTGTCACACGGCAATAATGGAGCAGTCGATTTTCCCCCAATTATTATTATTTACACCTTTTTTTTTTTTCCTTTAATCTTTTAAATTTGTCCAAGTCCCATGCGTGAGTCTGAGGAGGGCAATAAATCATCCGGTATTGTAATCCAAAGTCTTAGAAATGTAATAGGAAGGCTCCGAGTTCCCGTAAGTCCCAGGGGCGGTGTGTGCTGCGCCCGCTGCCGGAATCCCAATGGAAAGATCGTAAAAAGCAGAGCAGTGTTCGTGTGACGAGCGGCGCCTGTTAGGATAATTTCACTCCGATTTTGCTCTGTTCCTTCTTCATTTGCCGCTGAACCTCCTTCTCCATCTTCTTCCTTTGTTGCTCCGCGGTTCGTTTTTCCCTTTCGGCTACTTTCTGCTGCCTGGTTAAAAGAATAAAATGGTCAAACTCTGCATAAATCAATAGTACCAGAAAATATATACAAGCAGTTTAAAATACATCTCATCAGAGAACGTTTGCTTCTTTATCCTCTTATGAGCCACTTCTCTTCCCCTCTGAACTCATCATTCATTGCGAAAAATTGATAAAAAAAACCATTTTGGTCAAAACAAGTCATACTTTCATCTCATTGAAGTATCGCTTTCAAAGCTGCCTATGGAAGTCTATGGAGACTGGAGGATAAACAGAGGGAATGAAAAGGACCAGACCGAAACAGGCAGTGCCGCAGCTTTCTAGTGTGTTAAAAAGTTACATAGGTTGAAAAAAAGCCCTTGGTCCATATAGCTCAACCTTCCTCCACGAGTTCTACATTTTGTCAATAAGTCACTTATAACCAGCAATGTTGTGTGTAGTGAGGAAATCATCCAGCCCTGATATAAAAGCTGTTATAGTATCTGCCATTACTACCTCTTGTGGTAGGCATTCCACAGTCTGACTGCTCTAACTGTAAAGAACCCTTTCCTATTTAGGTTTCGGAATCGCTTTTCTTCCACTCACAGTGAGTGCCCCCTGGTCCTTAGTACTGTCTTTGGAAGAAATAAGCCATGTGCCAGTCCTTTATATTGACCACACATGTATTTATACATATCAATGAGATCTCCTCTGAGACGTCTTTTTCTCTAAGCTAAACATATCTAACTTTTCCAACCTCTCATCCATTCCTTGTAGTAGTCTAGCTATCCGCCTCTGAACTGACTAACTTCTGAATGTTCTTTTTAAAACATGGACCCCAAAACTGGATCCCATATTCCAGATTAGACTAAGGCTGTGTGTCCACGGGAGAATGTAGCTGCGGATTTTTTTGCATCAAAATCCGCAGCTTTCTTGCAAAATCCGCACCTTTTCAAAGGTGCAGATTTACCGCGGATTTTTTATTTTTTTTCCCCAATTTTAAAGCCAAAATCCGGATGAAACTCCGCAACAATAATTGACATGTTGCAGATTTTTCCGGATCAAAATCCGCACAAAATCCACTGCGGAAAAATCTGCAGCGTGGGCACAGCATTTCCAAAATGCCATAGAAATGGCTGGGAAGTGCCTGAGCTGCAGATTTTTGGGAAATCCGCGGCAAAATCCGCACATTTTCCACAGCGTGGGCACATAGCCTTAGGCTGTTTTCACACATCCGGTTTGTGCTGAGCAGCACAGTCCGGCTCAAAAACCTATGCAACGGATGCGGAGAAAAAAACGGATCCGTTGCATAAGTTTTTCCCATGCAGCCCGTCCGGTTTTTGACGGATGCAGCTTGATACTGAGCATGCGCAGTGCAAAAAAACGCATCCAGCGGCCGGAAGCGGTTTTTGCCGCAGGACGCCGCATCCAGCATCCATAGGCTTGCACTGTGAATCGCGCCGCATCGCGCCGGATCCGACACGATGCGTTTTTTTCGCCGCACTAAAAACCGTGCCAGGCAACGTTCCATCCGGCCACCGCATGGGCTAAATATGCCGAATCCGGCAAAAACCGGACATAACGCAAGGCCATGCGGCACAATACGGCGCTAAGGCAAGTCTATGCGGGAAAAAACGCAACCAGTGGCAAAAAAAAGAAGGGAATTTTGTTACTTACCGTAAATTCCTTTTCTTCTAGCTCCTATTGGGAGACCCAGACGATTGGGTGTATAGCTACTGCCTCCGGAGGCCACACAAAGCATTACACTAAAAAGTGTAAGGCCCCTCCCCTTCTGGCTATACACCCCCAGTGGGATCACTGGCTCACCAGTTTTAGTGCAAAAGCAAGAAGGAGGAAAGCCAATAACTTGGTTAAACAAATTCACTCCGAGTAACATCGGAGAACTGAAAAACCGTTCAACATGAACAACATGTGTACCCGAAAAAACCCAAAAATCCCGAAGGACAACAGGGCGGGTGCTGGGTCTCCCAATAGGAGCTAGAAGAAAAGGAATTTACGGTAAGTAACAAAATTCCCTTCTTCTTCGGCGCTCCATTGGGAGACCCAGACGATTGGGACGTCCAAAAGCTGTCCCTGGGTGGGTAAAGAAATACCTTATGTTAGAGCTGCGAAGACAGCCCTCCCCTACGGGGAGGCAACTGCCGCCTGCAGGACTCTTCTACCTAGGCTGGCGTCCGCCGAAGCATAGGTATGCACCTGATAATGTTTGGTGAAAGTGTGCAGACTCGACCAGGTAGCTGCCTGGCACACCTGTTGAGCCGTAGCCTGGTGTCGCAATGCCCAGGACGCACCCACGGCTCTGGTAGAATGGGCCTTCAGCCCTGATGGAACCGGAAGCCCAGCAGAACGGTAGGCTTCAAGAATTGGTTCTTTGATCCATCGAGCCAGGGTGGCTTTGGAAGCCTGCGACCCTTTGCGCTTACCAGCGACAAGGACAAAGAGTGCATCGGAGCGGCGCAGGGGCGCCGTGCGGGAAATGTAGATTCTGAGTGCTCTCACCAGATCTAACAAATGTAAATTCTTCTCATACCGATGAACTGCATGAGGACAAAAAGAAGGCAAAGAGATATCCTGATTAAGATGAAAAGAGGATACCACCTTCTGGAGAAACTCCTGAATGGGGCGCAGCACTACCTTGTCCTGGTGGAAGACCAGGAAAGGAGCCTTGGATGACAGCGCTGCTAGCTCAGACACTCTCCGAAGAGATGTGATCGCTACCAGAAAAGCCACTTTCTGTGATAGTCTAGAAAGTGAAACCTCCCTCAGAGGCTCGAAGGGCGGCTTCTGGAGGGCAACTAGTACCCTGTTCAGATCCCATGGATCTAACGGCCGCTTGTACGGGGGTACAATATGACGAACCCCCTGCAGGAACGTGTGCACCCTAGGAAGTCGTGCTAGACGCTTTTGAAAAAAGACGGATAGCGCCGAGACTTGCCCTTTAAGGGAGCCGAGCGACAAACCTTTTTCTAACCCAGATTGCAGGAAAGAAAGAAAGGTAGACAATGCAAATGGCCAGGGAGACACTCCCTGAGCAGAGCACCAGGATAAGAATATCCTCCACGTTCTGTGGTAGATCTTAGCGGACGTGGGCTTCCTAGCCTGTCTCATGGTGGCAACGACCCCTTGGGATAATCCTGAAGACCCTAGGATCCAGGACTCAATGGCCACACAGTCAGGTTCAAGGCCGCAGAATTCCGATGGAAAAACGGCCCTTGGGACAGTAAGTCTGGTCGGTCTGGTAGTGCCGACGGTTGGCCGACCGTGAGATGCCACAGATCCGGATACCACGCCCTCCTTGGCCAGTCTGGGGCGACGAGTATGACGCGGCTGCAGTCGGATCTGATCTTGCGTAGCACTCTGGGCAAGAGTGCCAGAGGTGGAAACACATAAGGGAGCCGGAACTGCGACCAATCTTGCACTAAGGCGTCTGCCGCCAGAGCTCTGTGATCGCGAGACCGTGCTATGAAGGTTGGGACCTTGTTGTTGTGCCTGGACGCCATTAGGTCGACGTCCGGCCTTCCCCAGCGGCTACAGATTTCCTGAAACACGTCCGGGTGAAGGGACCATTCCCCTGCGTCCATGCCCTGGCGGCTGAGGAAGTCTGCTTCCCAGTTTTCTACGCCGGGGATGTGAACTGCGGATACGGTGGAGGCCGTGGCTTCCACCCACATCAGAATCCGCCGGACTTCCTGGAAGGCTTGCCGACTGCGTGTCCCTCCTTGGTGATTGATGTATGCCACCGCTGTGGAGTTGTCCGACTGAATTCGGATCTGCTTTCCTTCCAGCCACTGCTGGAAGGCTAGTAGGGCAAGATACACTGCTCTGATTTCCAGAACATGGATCTGAAGGGTGGACTCCTGCTGAGTCCACGTACCCTGAGCCCTGTGGTGGAGAAAAACTGCTCCCCACCCTGACAGACTCGCGTCTGTCGTGACTACCGCCCAAGACGGTGGTAGGAAGGATCTTTCCTGTGATAATGAGGTGGGAAGAGGCCACCATTGCAGAGAGTCCTTCTGTGAAAAGGATACTTTCCTGTTCAGGGATGTTGACTTCCCGTCCCATTGGCGGAGAATGTCCCAATAAGAGGACGCAGATGAAACTGCGCAAACGGAACCGTCCCATTGCCGCCACCAACTTCCCGAGGAAGTGCATGAGGCGTCTTAAGGAGTGCGACTGACCTTGACGGAGAGTCTGCACCCCAGTCTGTAGTGACCGCTGCTTGTCCAGCGGAAGCTTCACTAGCGCTGAAAGGGTATGAAACACCATGCCAAGATACGTTAGTGATTGGGTCGGTGACAGGTTTGACTTTGAGAAGTCGATGATCCACCCGAACGTCTGGAGAGTCTCCAGCGCAACATTCAGGCTGAGTTGGCATGCCTCTTGAGAGGGTGCCTTGACAAGTAGATCGTCCAAGTAAGGGATCACAGAGTGTCCCTGTGAGTGCAAGACTGCTACCACTGCCGCCATGACCTTGGTGAACACCCGTGGGGCTGTCGCCAGACCGAATGGCAGAGCTACGAACTGAAGATGGTCGTCTCCCATCACGAAACGTAGAAAACATTGGTGCTCTGTAGCAATCGGCACGTGGAGATAAGCATCTTTGATGTCTATTGATGCTAGGAAATATCCTTGAGACATTGAGGCAATGACGGAGCGGAGGGTTTCATCCGGAACCGCCTGGCCTCCACGTGCTTGTTGAGCAGTTTTAGGTCCAGAACGGAACGGGAAGAGCCATCGTTTTTTGGCACCACAACCAGATTGGAGGAAAACCGTGTCTTGTTCCTGAAGAGGAACAGGGATTACCACTCCTTCTGCCTGCAGAAGAGCATCGGCTCGGTGGGGAGGTGGGGACGTTCTGAAGAATCGAGTCGGAGGACGAGAACAGAACCCTGTCCTGTGCACGTGGGCACAATGTCCCTCACCCACCGGGCTGTGACCTGTGGCAGCTAAATGTCGCAAAGGCGAGCGAGTCTGCCATCAACCGCGGATGCGGAGAGATGAGAGAGCTGAGAGTCATGAGGAGACCGCCTTGGTAGCGGTTCCTCCGGCTGCCTTCCTTGGGCGTGATTGAGCCCCCGGAAACTGAGCCCCTCTGAGGCTTTTCAGCTCTTTTGGACGAGGACAATTGGGACCTGCCCGAGCTTGGGAAGGACCGAAACCTCGACTGTCCTTCCAGGACAGCATTAATAGGGTAAGTCGCAATGCAGACATTGCGAGGTTACGGACGCCCCTGCGGCACAAATGTACATATGCTCAAGACCAGCTGTGCAAGAACAGCTGAAAAGCTTAGGGTGCCCATACGGCTGTAAATGCCGGAGCAACCGACACGCCGATAGCCTCATAGACAGATTTCAACCAGAGTCCATCTGTCTGGCATCTTTAAGTGAAGTCCCATCTCCACTGCAACTATAGCTCTAGCCGCAAGCCTGGAGATTGGAGAATCCACCTTTGGACCCTGGGTCCCACGCTTGACCACGTCAGGGGGAAAAGGATAACGTGTATCCTTAATACGTTTGGAGAAAACGCTTATCTGGTAAGCGTGGTGTTCCTGGACTGCTTCTCTGAAGTCAGCGTGGCCAGAAAAATACTCAATCTACGTTTGAGCTACTGAAAAGGGACTTCTCCTGCTGTGAAGCTGACTCCTCCGCTGGGGGAGCTGAGGGAGAAAGATCCAACATTCCATTGATGGACGCTATAGGATCATTCCTTATGGCGTCACCATCCGGTGTATCCGGATTGAGAGCGTTGTCAGGATCAAAGTCCTGATCAGCTACGTCTGCCCCATCATACAGAGAGCCTCCTGGGACCCCCCCCGGAGCACCGATTTTATTCCCAATGAGGGTGGCCAGGGAGCAATGATCCAGATTGCCCATGGCCTGTCCGGACTGCAAGTCTCTATCCCATTGCAACTCCATCCCTGTCCTTGGACAGGGTTGACAGGTGGTTCCTTTGGCCACGTCTAGTAGAGACCCCGGCTGACCAAGTGCTCCAGGGGAGCATTGCACACAATGGGGTTCAGTGCCGTGGAACAGTATCACATGCAGTAAAAACAGCATCGAAAGCTTGAGTTGCTTATATGCTGCTGCTGACTAGCCATCTAGGACATAGCCAAGAATGGCGACCGTACAATGCAATGTATAGTATACCAGCATAAAGTACAATGAACACTGCAGCACATGCAATACAAGCAGCATAGAAGCCTGTGCCTTGGCACCCCTGCTTTTCTGCTGCTGTAGACTAGCCATCTAGGGGAATATAGCCCAGAATATCGACCATACAGTGCAATGTATAGCATACAAGCATAAGTACAAATGAACACTGCAACCCCTGCAATACAAGCAGCATAGAAAAAACCTGTGCCTCAGCACCCCTGCTTTTCTGCTGCTGTAATCTAGTCATTCTAGGCGAAAATAGCCCAGACTAGCGACCGTACAGTGCAGTGTATAGCATACAAGCATAAATACACATGAACACTTCAGTACATGCAATACAAGCAGCATAGAAAGCCTGTGCCTTAGCACCCCTGCTTTCCTGCTGCTGATGTGTCGCCATCTAAGAGGGCATATAGCCAAAAATAGCGACCTATGCAGTGTAAGCATAAAAATACCAATGGACAACTGCGGTATTTAGTGGGGTCAGCACTTCAGGTGCCGCTTACCGCCCGCCTATAAGCGGGTGTGTGGTCGCCCTAGTCCTGTGCCTGGTCGCCCAGAGTCCGATCTCTCAGCTCGGACTGCAGGAATGGCTGCCGGCGTCCTTCTCCCGCTCGTGTGAGTAGGGGGCGGGCCGTGGGCGTGCCCCCAAGTCAGAGCGGGAAACCGGCGTCCCACAGTGTCCAGTGAGAGGGCTGGAGCATGCAAATAAGGCTCCAGCCCTCGGCGCTGCTGATTGTACAGCGTCTCTCCCCTACCCTGATTGACAGGGTGGGGGCGGGAACGAAGCGGAGCTAGGCCGCAAAAGCCGGGGACTGGATTTATAAGCGCCGCCGCCGTAAAAGCGCGGTCGGCGCTAAGTCCCCGGCGCACTACAAGTCACAGCCGCACCGCCGCTCCCGGAGCGTCCGGCGCGGTAGTTCCCCATACATAAAGTCACTCAGCTAGGCTGTAGTGACTGTAACCCTTTACTGTCCCCGGCGCACTAGCACACCCAGCAAGTCTGGAGTGTGCTGTGCCTGTGTGTACGGGGACACAGAGTACCTGAATGGTGCAGGGCCATGTCCCTGAACGGTACCCAGCTCCGTATCCAGCAGGTTCAATGGGTCTGTGGATGGAGCCCGGCCTCAGGGCTTTGGGGCCGGTAAGATCCCACTTCCTCAGAGCCCCTCAGGGGGATGTGGAAGGAAAACAGCATGTGGGCTCCAGCCGCCGTACCAGCAATAGGTACCTCAACCTTACAAACCACAAGTGGGGTGAGAAGGGAGCATGCTGGGGGCCCTATATGGGCCCTCTTTTCTTCCATCCGATATAGTCAGCAGCTACTGCTGACTAAACAGTGGAGCTATGCGTGGATGTCTGACCTCCTTCGCACAAAGCAGAAAACTGGTGAGCCAGTGATCCCACTGGGGGTGTATAGCCAGAAGGGGAGGGGCCTTACACTTTTTAGTGTAATGCTTTGTGTGGCCTCCGGAGGCAGTAGCTATACACCCAATCGTCTGGGTCTCCCAATGGAGCGCCGAAGAAAAAACGGTTGCGTTTTTCTGCAGAGCGCCGTATTGTGCCGCACGGCAAAAACCGGATGTGTGAAAGCAGCCTGAGTCCAGCCATGTTGGAAGGGGGTTCTGGGAAAATGCAAGGGTAGCGGAGCAATGAACCCCTCTCAAGTTTGAGGCCCGGTACGGTTCAGTGGTCTCATGCACCCCCCAGGCCTATCCAGGGCTGAGACATGGCAGCACCAGGGGCTGACAGTCCAGCTGGGATCCGTCGCTGTGCAGCACGTAGGAGGTGTATTGTGAGATATATTCTATTTTGTGCCCTGGGTAATCACTATTTCCCACAATAGTCTGTAAAGACAATCCAAAGTCAGGAACCCGAGAGCTCAAAGAACACCGCACTGAATGCCGGGCTGGATGTGACTGGAGGAGAGCGGGCCTGGCCTGGAAAATGGGCACATGAGGTATTGTCCAAAGAAGAGACAACAAAACCTTAAAAAGAAGGGTTCTCATCTCTTCTTGCATTTTTTAAAAGGGAATCTATCACTAGAATCACCCTCCCTGAGCTGTCTATCTGGGCATGCAGACCACAGAAAGCTGAATAACATGATACCTTCATAATTGCAATCCAATGTCTTATTCCAGAGAAATCCATGTTTTTCTTAATATGCAAATGGCCTTTAAATCTATGGGCCAGATAAAGATCTCCCTAAAAATCTGCCTCCAGAGCCCATTGTAAATGAAAGGGGGTGTTACCAGTGTGAGTATGTAGAGCAGGAGAGCAGACTGTCAGTTATTACATGTCTCACACTGATAAGACCCCCCCCCCCCTTTCAAGATGTGGAAGCAGATTCTCAGTGAGATCTATGTCTGGCCCATAGATCCAAACCGCTCATTTACTTATTAAGAAAAACATGGATTTCTCTGGAATAAGATATCCGATCTCAGATGTCAAGGTAACATTTTGTTCAGTATCCTATGACATGCATGCCCGTGCAGACAGCTGAGGAGGGTCGCTCCTACTTGCAGATACATTTTGTAATGGGATTAATTACCCCATTTTGCGGTCTTCATGCATAAAGTAGATGCTGATGGGGGCATAGGTCCGTACTTCAGATCTCGTGTACAGATCTCCCATCTGAGAGTGCAGGGAGAGCGGTTGGTGCAGTGCGTGCCCCCGCGCTGTATGCAGCAGCCATACTGAGGAGCGTGTTCCTCTATATACCCCATACACAGTAGTGAACATGCTACTACCGCACTTGTCATTGGGGACAAGACTGCCCTTCTTAATTACTGACAAGTGCTCCTCTATAGCGCTCTTCATTTGGGGAGTGTTGTGCACACCCAGCTCTCCTCTTACTATGGCTGCTATACAGTGTATCCACCCATATCCTGTCCACCGCCATTAACTTGCGAATGGCGGCAGCTATAGGCATAGAAGTGGTGTCTAGGTATAGTAAAGTAGCCATGCGCTACGCAATGAAACCACCTATAGCGCCACCTGGTGGAAAACGGAGTCAGCATTTTTATATTGAATATGGAACGAGATAAAGAAAAAAAGTGAATTACAAAGTTGTAGGGCATTATCAATTCAATACGAATCGCCACCTTGCATACAGAAATGCTATGATTAGAATGTGTAAAACTCACAAGGCTGCGGACGTGAAGCGATACCTCATGGAGACCTTCCTACAAGTCATTGGGTATGGTGGCTGTGTGGAGTGGCCTCCACGCTCACCTGACCTGACCCCATTGGACTTCTTTCTGTGAGGTCACATCAAACAGCAGGTGTATGCGACCCCTCCACCAACATTGCAGGACCTACAACGACGTATCACAGATGCTTGTGCAAACGTGTCACCTACCATATTGCAAAACGTTCAGCAAGATACAGTATGCTGTGCAGAGGCCAGATGTGCATTGCAGCTGACGGGGCCACTTTGAGCATCAAAGTTAAATGAGCGAAATTTACATGACCAGCATTCAATGTTTTGGGGGGTCATGGGTTTCATATCATAGCATTTCTGTATGCAAGGTGTCGATTCGTAGTGAATTGATGATGCCCTACAACTTTGTAATTCACTTTTTTTCTTTATCTCCTGTTTGAGATAAAAATGCTAACTCTGTTGTATAGTAAAGTAGCACATGGCTACTTTACTATACCTAGACACCACTTCTATGCCTATAGCTGCCACCGTTCTCAGGTTACTGGAGGTGCACAGGATATGGGTGTACACACTATATACAAGGACAGCGGACGTTGTGCAGACGTACGGATCCGGCACACAACACTTCATTTTGGTGCCATCATAGAGAAAATAGATGGAGAATTTAACCTCATTACAAGATTTATTTAAATTACATTTCAGTCTTAAAAATGAAAAAAAAAAAATATATATAAATTTAGCATGTACAAACATTATAGGCCAAGTGCACATTATCCGGTGTGTGACGGACATTATTAATGAGTAATTACCGTAGAACTTCTTCCGCCTGCCACGCAGCGTCCTCCTCTTCCTCCCAAGCATTGGAATTTTCTTGCCATGTTTCTAAATCGCCCAATTCTGCCTAAAAATACATGAATAAAGAAAAGTAAAAAGGCAGCATGTGATTGCGCGAGTGCGATCCAGACATGGGTAAAGGGCAGCCCCTCGATCAGCGCACTGTCCGGCCCCCTGGGTACATGCCCCATCTCTCTCACTGGTGATTGACCGCACAGGCTTGCCGTTGCTTTCTCTGCAGACAGAGCCGTCAATCACCAATTGAGCGGAGCAGCTCACAGAGTCTCAGCCACACCCAGGGTGCACCGAGCAGCTCCCCCCGAGTCTCTCAGCCACACCCAGGGTGCACCGAGCAGCTCCACCGAGTCTCTCAGCCACACCCAGGGTGCACCGAGCAGCTCCCCCGAGTCTCTCAGCCACACCCAGGGTGCACCGAGCAGCTCCCCCCGAGTCTCTCAGCCACACACAGATAGCAGCGAGCAGCTCCACTGAGTCTCTCAGCCACACCCAGGGTGCACCGAGCAGCTCCACCGAGTCTCTCAGCCACACCCAGGGTGCACCGAGCAGCTCCCCCGAGTCTCTCAGCCACACACAGATAGCAGCGAGCAGCTCCACCGAGTCTCTCAGCCACACCCAGGGTGCACCGAGCAGCTCCCCCGAGTCTCTCAGCCACACCCAGGGTGCACCGAGCAGCTTCACCGAGTCTCTCAGCCACACCCAGGGTGCAGCGAGCAGCTCCACCGAGTCTCTCAGCCACACCCAGGGGTGCAGCGAGCAGCTCCCCCGAGTCTCTCAGCCACACCCAGGGTGCAGCGAGCAGCTTCACAGAGTCTCTCAGCCACACCCAGGGTGCAGCGAGCAGCTCCACCGAGTCTCTCAGCCACACCCAGGGTGCACCGAGCAGCTCCACCGAGTCTCTCAGCCACACCCAGGGGTGCAGCGAGCAGCTCCCCCGAGTCTCTCAGCCACACCCAGGGTGCACCGAGCAGCTCCACCGAGTCTCTCAGCCACACCCAGGGGTGCAGCGAGCAGCTCCCCCGAGTCTCTCAGCCACACCCAGGGTGCACTGAGCAGCTCCACCGAGTCTCTCAGCCACACCCAGGGGTGCAGCGAGCAGCTCCACAGAGTCTCTCAGCCACACCCAGGGGTGCAGCGAGCAGCTCCACCGAGTCTCTCAGCCACACCCAGGGGTGCAGCGAGCAGCTCCACCGAGTCTCTCAGCCACACCCAGGGGTGCAGCCAGCAGCTCCACCGAGTCTCAGCCACACCCAGGGGTGCACCGAGCAGCTCCACCGAGTCTCTCAGCCACACCCAGGGTGTAGCGAGCAGCTCCCCCGAGTCTCTCAGCCACACCCAGGGTGCAGCGAGCAGCTCCACCGAGTCTCTCAGCCACACCCAGGGTGCAGCGAGCAGCTCCCCCGAGTCTCTCAGCCACACCCAGGGTGCAGCGAGCAGCTCCACCGAGTCTCTCAGCCACACCCAGGGTGCAGCGAGCAGCTCCCCCGAGTCGCTCAGCCACACACAGATAGCAGCGAGCAGCTCCACCGAGTCTCTCAGCCACACCCATGGTGCACCGAGCAGCTCCACCGAGTCTCAGCCACACACCCAGGGGTGCACCGAGCAGCTCCACCGAGTCTCTCAGCCACACCCAGGGGTGCACCGAGCAGCTCCACCGAGTCTCTCAGCCACACCCAGGGGTGCACCGAGCAGCTCCACCGAGTCTCTCAGCCACACCCAGGGTGCAGCGAGCAGCTCCACCGAGTCTCTCAGCCACACCCAGGGGTGCAGCGAGCAGCTCCACCGAGTCTCTCAGCCACACCCAGGGGTGCACCGAGCAGCTCCACCGAGTCTCTCAGCCACACCCAGGGTGCAGCGAGCAGCTCCACAGAGTCTCTCAGCCACACCCAGGGGTGCAGCGAGCAGCTCCACCGAGTCTCTCAGCCACACCCAGGATGCAGCTCCACCGAGTCTCTCGGCCACACCCAGGGGTGCACCGAGCAGCTCCACCGAGTCTCTCGGCCACACTCTGGGTGCAGTGAGCAGCCCAGTTAGCATTTCTGACTACACTTTAATTTCTGTGGCACAGGAGCTGCAATTAGAATAAAAGTGTGCTATTTATCGAGCCTATATCCTCTACAAGGCTGTGTATAGTTTGTACCGAGAGTCTCCCTTTAACCCCTTCACAATAAACAACATACAGTTACGTCCTGTGTCATGTTCATTCATTTGCTGAGTGTTTGCACGCCGTGCCCACATCTTTCCTGGCAGATGATGGCTGCCATCTGATTGTAGCAGCTCGGTTGGAGTGGAGCTATGTCAGTGGTTGTTAACCTGTCAAATGCTATCAATCTCTGACAGAATCATTTAATGCACCAAGAGAGGGTGCAAGTCATTCTACATGCCCATTGGTGCGCCCGAGACGTGATTGCAGGGTGGAGATTGTTTGCCACTACAGCCGGGGGGCTGCTGAAGACCCAGTGTGCTTGTTATTCTCCTGTGAAAGCCAGCATTTAGCTGGTGTTCATATTAGACTAATTTTTTCTATACAAGCAGTGCTGTAGCTTCATTATATTATATATATATATATATATATATATATATATATATATATATATATATATATATATATATATATATATATATATATATATATATATATATATATAAATATTATATAGCTGCAGAGGTTACAGGGGTGGGGTGGGGGGTCTCCCTGTCAGAGCGACCATATGCTGCACACTGCATCAGACTGGTCTGCATGGCTGTCATCCCAGAAGGAAGACTCTTCTAAAGATGATGCACAAGAAAGCTGCAAACAGTTTGCTGAAGGCAAGCAAACTAAGGCCATGGATTACTGGGGCAATGTCCTATAGTCTGATTAGATCAAAAACCACTTATTTGGTTTAGATGGTGCCAAGCATTTATGGCAAAAACCAGGTGCGGAGCACAAAGACAGTGAGCCCTGCCTACAGTCAGGCATGGTGGTGGGAGTATCATGGTTTGGGGCTGCACGAGTGCTGCCGGCTGTGGGGAGCTACAGTTCATTGAGGGATCCATGAATGCCAACATGTACTGTGACATACTGAAGCAGAGCACGATACCCTCCCTTCATATGCCAACATGATAATCCTGAACACATCTCCAAGACCACCACTGCCTTGCTAAAGAAACTGAGGGTAAAGGTGCTGGACCGGGGCCAAGTGTCTACAGACCTAAGCCCTGTTGAACATTTGTGGGGCCTCCTCCAATGGAAGGTGTTGTCTCATAAGATAATAAAATATTTACAAAAATGTGAGGGTGTACTCCGTTTTGTAACATACTGTAACAAGCCCGGCCTCACACATACATAATCTGAGCAGATAGGTAGAACTTCTGCCATCTCATTACATACTCACAGATTGCACAAAAGGGATGATATCCTGCGTGGCCGCCAGTCTGCTGGAGAATGCTATGCTGCCATCTGCAAGGTTATAATTGATCGGCTCCCTCTTCTTTACAATGATCTGCAGACAAACGCCAGAAAGGAGATCAAAAGCTGCAGAACGTGGCGAGTACACAGCCATTATTTCCACGTACGCGCTGGCCTCAGACGTGTGTACATCGCCACCTGCTGTCAAGATAAAGAAATGCACTCAAGGCGGCCAATGGCGATTTAACCATTCAATTACCAGTGATTTAGCAGAGCCGAGTGCTTCGCACACTGATACCTTCAGATTTGTGGGCTCAGCACAATATATATTACATTTGGAGACTAAAGCTGCATTTACTCCTGTGTGAGCCATAAAATAATATAGGCGTAATTAAAATCTAAAATTATATATATATATATATATATATATATATATATATATATATATATATATAACATATATACACATACTCCAACCATGATCCTGCAGTCGCAGCAGAACAGACATTTCCCACATAATTACAATCTGATAATGTGATATATATAATATAAATAATATAAGTGTGTGTGTGTATATGTATATGTATACGTATGCATATACATATACATATATATATATACACACACACATATATATATACACACACACACACACACTTACATATATTATACATATATACACATACTCCAACCATGATCCTGCAGTCGCAGCAGAACAGACATTTCCCACATAATTACAATCTGATAATCTGATATATATAATCACATTATCAGATTGTAATTATGTGGGAAATGTCTGTTCTGCTGCGATTGCAGGATCAAGGTTGGATTATATATATACACCGTATTTTTCGCTTTATAAGACGCACTTTTGTTCCCCCAAATTTTGGGGGAAAGTAGGGGGTGCGTCTTATAAACCGAATATACGGGGGGGGGGGTGTATATAAAATATATATATATATATATAATGGCAGGGAAAGCTGTGAGCGGCAGCGTTAGATCTCCTGCTCCCGCTCATATAATATGCACAGCCGCTGTCCAGCAGTGTGGTGCTGAAGCTGCATCATGCTGAGGGGCTGGGGCAGCGGGGCATATTATATCTGCCTGCGCTCTCCTTTGATCGCACATGCCCCCCTGTGTTAGATATGGCCCCCATGCTGCTGCCCATAGTAAAATAAAAAAAACTTTACTCACCTCCTCCAGCCAGGATCTCCGGTCTCCTGCTGCTGTTGTCTGTGATAAAGGCATGCAGAGATGATATCACTCTGCTGTGCCAATCACATGACCGGCAGCAAGAACCAGGAAGAAGGAAGCCGGAGCGCAACTGCGAGGAGGGAGACACGAGGAGGACAGCGCTGAGAAGGTAAGGAAAGAGTGTTTTATTTTATTATGGGCAGCAGCATGGGGCCATATCAAACACAAAGATGTGCCATCTATAGGGGCCATGGGCAGCACAGGGGGACGTGTCCCAGCACAAGGGGGCTATATTCAATATAAGGGGGCCATATCCAGATTAAGGGGGGACTAATTTTAGGATGGGAGGCTATGAGGGACATATATCCTATATGATTTATTAGACGGACACTGGCATTATAAGATGGACCCCATTTAACATTAAAAAAAAAAAAAATCTCTTTTCCTTCACCAAATTTGGGGGTGCGTCTTATAATCAGGTGCGTCTTATAAAGCGAAATATACGGTTTATTTTTTTTTACCATTGGATTTGCCTATTGGAGTCAAACAAGCTACCATATTTTTTCCGGTTTGGCTTACCATGGCAGCAGTGGTGGCGCAGGGTCGGCGATACTCCATTGATCTGTGGGCGAAATGCGTGCTGCTTTGAATCTCCCGCAGAGATTGACTTCAAGAAAATGGCCGCAGAAGCAGTGCATGTGCAGATAGGACTCTGCGGCCATTTTCTTGAAGTATATCACATCAATCCGCACACGCACCACCTCTGCAGCCATTTTCTTGAAGTCCATCTAGCCAACTACGGGCGATGGAAAGGAGCCTGCTGGCAGATCAATGGTCCTTGCTGCCGCGACACCCTACGAGCCCGCAGTATTGCCGACCCTCTGCTGTGCTGCACACTGACCCTCTTGAGCCGTGACACCACCCTCTTCTAAGTTTGCCGGCAGATCAATGGTGCCCCACGCCGTGACAACTCACAAGCGCGCCATATCGCTGACCCTCTACACTCTGACCCTCTTGAGCCGCGACACTCCCTCCTCTGAGCCCGCAGCATCACCTACCCTGCCTCCTGTGACCTTCCTGAGCAGCTCCCCCTGGTGAGTTAATATAAGACACTAAGATTATAAGATGGACCCTCAATTTAACAGTAAAAATTATTTTTTTTTTACCATTTTCCTCCTTCAAATTTGGGGTGCATCTTATAATCCGATGCAGTCTTATAAAACGGAAAACACGGTAAACGACTAAAGCTACTGGAGACCTTGGACTGTCCAGAAGACATTGGTAAAGCAGCGGGTCAGATGGCAGCAGTGTCAATGTACCACTGTGTAGAGCGTGCACTCACTTTCTGGGTTTTCCTGATGGTTGGCGTCATGTCTTTGAAGTAATCGGGCTCATCTTGCTCCCCGGAGTTTTGTGTGGCCAGGGTCCCATTCCCACCTTCGATCTTCACACTTGTGGGAACTTCGTCATCCCAAGAACTCCACTCCTCCACCTAAAAGAGACGTACGCGAGAATGGAGATTAGCGCCAACATTGTACAACATTAGCCCCGCTTTCTCACGCTTTTTATTGTGTGTGGGGGGGGGGGGGAGGGGTATTGTTATTTTTGCCCCAAATTCAGAAGGGCTTTTGTGCCTTTTTTTACTCTTATTTTTTCACCCCGCATCAGTTTGGGGTTGACTCAAGGTATTTGTGGTTTTCCATATTTGGATATTGTTGACCAATTCAACAATTGTGGCTGCGGTAAAAGTTTTGTGCCTTTTGTGGAGTGGAAAAGAAGGGAATTTTGTTACTTACCGTAAATTCCTTTTCTTCTAGCTCCAATTGGGAGACCCAGACGATTGGGTGTATAGCTACTGCCTCCGGAGGCCACACAAAGCATTACACTAAAAAGTGTAAGGCCCCTCCCCTTCTGGCTATACACCCCCCGTGGGATCACGGGCTGCTCAGTTTTAGTGCCAAAGCAAGAAGGAGGAAAGCCAATAACTGGTTTAAACAAATTCAATCCGAAGAACATCGGAGAACTGAAAACCGTTCAACATGAACAACATGTGTACCCGAAAAAACCAAAAATCCCGAAGGAAACAGGGCGGGTGCTGGGTCTCCCAATTGGAGCTAGAAGAAAAGGAATTTACGGTAAGTAACAAAATTCCCTTCTTCTTCGGCGCTCCATTGGGAGACCCAGACGATTGGGACGTCCAAAAGCAGTCCCTGGGTGGGTAAATTAATACCTCATGTTAGAGCTGCAAAAACAGCCCTTCCCTACGAGGAGGCAACCGCCGCCTGTAGGACTCTTCTACCTAGGCTGGCGTCCGCCGAAGCATAGGTATGCACCTGATAATGTTTGGTGAAAGTGTGCAGACTCGACCAGGTAGCTGCCTGGCACACCTGTTGAGCCGTAGCCTGGTGTCGTAATGCCCAGGACGCACCCACGGCTCTGGTAGAATGGGCCTTCAGCCCTGAAGGAACCGGAAGCCCGGCAGAACGGTAGGCTTCAAGGATTGGTTCCTTGATCCATCGAGCCAGGGTGGATTTGGAAGCCTGCAACCCTTTGCGCTGACCAGCGACAATGACAAAGAGTGCGTCCGAGCGGCGCAGGGGTGCCGTGCGGGAAATGTAGATTCTGAGTGCTCTCACCAGATCTAACAAATGTAAATCCTTCTCATACCGATGAACTGGATGAGTACAAAGAGAAGGTAAGGAAATATCCTGATTGAGATGAAAGGAGGATACCACCTTAGGGAGAAACTCCGGGACCGGGCGCAGCACTACCTTGTCCTGGTGAAACACCAGGAAGGGAGCTTTAGAAGACAGCGCTGCCAGTTCGGACACCCTCCGAAGAGACGTGACCGCTACTAAAAAGGCCACTTTCTGTGAGAGTCGAGAAAGTGAAACATCCCTCAGAGGCTCGAAGGGCGGCTTCTGGAGAGCAACTAGTACCCTGTTCAGATCCCATGGGTCTAACGGCCGTTTGTACGGAGGGACGATGTGACGAACCCCCTGCAGGAACGTATGTACCTGAGGAAGTCGTGCTAGCCGCTTTTGAAAAAATACAGATAGCGCTGAGACTTGCCCTTTAAGGGAGCCGAGCAACAAACCTTTTTCCAACCCAGACTGCAGGAAGGAAAGAAACGTAGGCAATGCAAATGGCCAGGGGGACACTCCCTGAGCAGAGCACCAGGATAAGAATATCTTCGACGTTCTGTGGTAGATCTTAGCAGACGTGGGCTTCCTAGCTTGTCTCATGGTGGCAACAACACCTTGAGATAATCCTGAAGACTCTAGGATCCAGGACTCAATGGCCACACAGTCAGGTTCAGGGCCGAAGAATTCAGATGGAAAAACGGCCCTTGTGACAGCAAGTCTGGTCGATCTGGCAGCGCCCACGGTTGTCCGACCGTGAGATGCCACAGATCCGGGTACCACGACCTTCTCGGCCAGTCTGGGGCGACGAGTATGACGCGGCGGCAATCGGACCTGATCTTGCGTAGCACTCTGGGCAAGAGTGCCAGAGGTGGAAACACATAGGGCAGCTGGAACTGCGACCAATCCTGCACTAAGGCGTCTGCCGCCAGAGCTCTGATCGCGAGACCGCGCCATGAAGGCCGGAACCTTGTTGTTGTGCCGAGACGCCATTAGGTCGACGTCCGGCATCCCCCAGCGGCAACAGATCTCCTGAAACACGTCCGGGTGAAGGGACCATTCCCCTGCGTCCATGCCCTGGCGACTGAGAAAGTCTGCTTCCCAGTTTTCTACGCCCGGGATGTGAACTGCGGATATGGTGGATGCTGTGGCTTCCACCCACAGCAGAATCCTCCGGACTTCCTGGAAGGCTTGCCGACTGCGTGTCCCACCTTGGTGGTTGATGTAAGCCACCGCTGTGGAGTTGTCCGACTGAATTCGGATCTGCTTGCCTTCCAGCCACTGCTGGAACGCTTTTAGGGCAAGATACACTGCCCTGATCTCCAGAACATTGATCTGAAGAGTGGACTCCTGCTGAGTCCACGTACCCTGAGCCCTGTGGTGGAGAAAAACTGCTCCCCACCCTGACAGACTCGCGTCTGTCGTGACCACCTCCCAGGAAGGGGGTAGGAAGGACCTTCCCTGTGATAATGAGGTGGGAAGAAGCCACCATTGAAGCGAGTCCTTGGCCGTCTGGGAGAGGAGGACTTTCTTGTCTAAGGACGTCGACCTCCCGTCCCATTGGCGGAGAATGTCCCATTGAAGTGGGCGCAGATGAAACTGGGCAAACGGGACTGCTTCCATTGCTGCCACCATCTTCCCCAGGAAGTGCATGAGGCGTCTTAAGGGGTGCGATTGACCTTGAAGGAGAAACTGCACCCCTGTCTGTAGTGACCGCTGCTTGTCCAGCGGAAGCTTCACTACCGCTGAGAGAGTATGAAACTCCATGCCAAGGTATGTCAGTGATTGTGTCGGTGACAGGTTTGACTTTGAAAAGTTGATGATCCACCCAAAAGTCTGGAGAGTCTCCAGCGCAACGGTTAGGCTGTGTTGGCATGCCTCTTGAGAGGGTGCCTTGACAAGCAGATCGTCTAAGTAAGGGATCACCGAGTGTCCCTGAGAGTGCAAGACTGCTACCACTGCTGCCATGACCTTGGTGAAAACCCGTGGGGCTGTCGCCAGACCGAAGGGCAGAGCTACGAACTGAAGATGGTCGTCTGCTATCACGAAGCGTAGAAAACGCTGGTGCTCTGGAGCAATCGGCACGTGGAGATAAGCATCTTTGATGTCTATTGATGCTAGAAAATCTCCTTGAGACATTGAGGCAATGACGGAGCGGAGGGATTCCATCCGGAACCGCCTGGTTTTTACGTGCTTTTTGAGCAGTTTTAGGTCCAGAACAGGACGGAACGAGCCGTCCTTTTTTGGCACCACAAACAGATTGGAGTAAAAACCTTGACCTCGTTCCTGAAGAGGAACAGGGATCACCACTCCTTCTGCCCTTAGAGAGCATACCGCCTGCAGAAGGGCATCGGTTCGGTCGGGATGTGGGGAAGTTCTGAAGAACCGAGGCGGAGGACGAGAACTGAACTCTATCCTGTACCCGTGAGACAAAACGTCTGTTACCCACCGGTCCTTGACCTGTGGCAGCCAAATGTCGCAAAAGCGGGAGAGTCTGCCACCGACCGATGATGCGGAGGGAGGAGGCCGAAAGTCAGGAGGCAGCCGCCTTGGAAGCGGTTCCTCCTGTTGCTTTCTTTGGGCGTGAGTGAGCCCGCCAGGAATCTGAGCTCCTCTGCTCCTTCTGAGTCCCCTTGGACGAGGAGAATTGGGCCCTGCCCGAGCCTCGAAAGGACCGAAACCTCGACTGTCCTCTCCTCTGTTGAGGTTTGCTTGATCTGGGCTGGGGTAAGGAAGAATCCTTACCCTTGGACTGTTTAATAATTTCAGCCAATTGCTCACCAAACAGTCTGTCACCAGATAATGGCAAACTGGTTAAGCATTTTTTGGAAGCAGAATCTGCTTTCCATTCCTTTAACCACAAGGCTCTGCGCAAAACCACAGAGTTGGCGGACGCCATTGAGGTACGGCTCGTGGAGTCTAGGACCGCATTGATAGCGTAAGTCGCAAACGCAGACATTTGCGAGGTTAAGGACGCCACTTGCGGCACTGATGGACGTATGAGAGAGTCCACCTGCTCCAGACCAGCTGAAATAGCTTGGAGTGCCCACACGGCCGCGAATGCAGGAGCAAACGACGCGCCGATAGCTTCATAGACAGATTTCAACCAAAGGTCCATCTGTCTGTCATTGGCATCTTTTAGTGAAGCCCCATCTTCCACTGCAACTATGGACCTAGCCGCAAGCCTGGAGATTGGGGGGTCCACTTTTGGACACTGGGTCCAGCGTTTGACCACCTCAGAGGGAAAAGGATAACGTGTATCCTTAAGACGTTTGGCGAAACGCTTGTCTGGATAAGTATGGTGTTTCTGGACTGCTTCTCTGAAGTCAGAGTGGTCCAGAAAAGTACTCAATTTACGCTTGGGATACCTGAAATGGAATTTCTCCTGCTGTGCAGCTGCCTCCTCTGCTGAAGGGGCTGGGGGAGAAATATCCAACAGTCTATTGATGGCCGCTATAAGATCATTTACCATAGCGTCACCATCAGGAGTATCCAGATTGAGAGCGGTCTCAGAATTAGGCTCCTGATCAGCCACCTCTGCCTCATCATACAGAGAAGCCTCTCGCTGAGACCCTGACCAGTGTGATGACGTCGAGGGTCTTTCCCAGCGAGCTCGCTTAGGCTGCCTGGGACTGTCGTCCGAGTCAGAGCCTTCAGCCTGTGATGCCTGAGACCCCCTTGTAGCCTGGACTAGTTCCAACTGAGGGGGACCGGGAAACATTGCCTCAACAGTGTCCATGGTCTGAGTGACCGGCCTGGACTGCAAAGTTTCAAGAATTTTTGTCATAGTCACAGACATCTTGTCAGCAAAAACTGCAAACTCTGTCCCCGTCACTGGGGCAGGGTTCACAGGCGTCTCTGCCTGGGCCACTACCACCATAGACTCCGGCTGACGAAGTGGCACAGGGACCGAACATTGCACACAATGGGGGTCAGTGGAACCTGCCGGTAGATCAGCCCCACATGCGGTACAATCAGCATATAAAGCCTGTGCCTTGGTACCCTTGCTTTTTGCGGATGACATGCTGTTGTCTCCTCAGAGCAATGGGGTATAAGCCAAGCAGCGACCGTACAGTGCAATATATAGGTACAGACAAAAAGTACACTAAATAACACTGCGGCACTAGTGGGGTCAGCAGGTAGGTGCTGCTTACCGCCCGCTTAACAGCGGGTGTGTGCTCGCCAGAATCCCTTGTCTGGGTCTCCCAGGGCTATGTCCGTTCTCCAGCTCAGACTGCATGCAGGAATGGCTGCCAGCGTCCTGTGAAGAGGGGCGGGCCGTGGGCGTGCTGCAGACAAGAGCGGGAAACTGGCGTCCCACTGTGCCGAGTGAGAGGGCTGGAGTATGTAAATAAGACTCCAGCCCTCGGCGCTGAATGATTGTACAGCGTCTCTCCCCTTCCGTGATTGACAGGGTTGGGGGCGGGAACGAAACGGAGCTAGGCCGCAAAAGCCGGGGACTGGATTTATGAGCGCTGCCGTCGTAAAAGCACGGTCAGCGCGAGTCCCCGGCGCACTACAAGTCTCAGCCGCGCCGCCGCTCCAGGGGCGGTCGGCGCGGTAGTTCCCAACACAGAAAGTCACTCAGCTAAGCTGTAGTGACTAAGACCCAGGCGCGCAGCGCTACTGTCCCCGGCGCACTAGCACACCCAGCAACTCTGGCGTGTGTCTGTGCCTGTCTGTACGGGGACACAGAGTACCTGAATGTTGCAGGGCCTTGTCCCTGACGGTACTCAGCTCCGTATCCAGCAGGATCTCCGGGTCTGTGGATGGAGCCCGGCCTCAGAGTCTGGAGGCCGGTAAGATCCCACTTCCCCAGAGCCCTCAGGGGGATGGGGAAGGAAAGCAGCATGTGGGCTCCAGCCTCCGTACCCGCAATGGGTACCTCAACCTTAACAAACACCGCCGACACAGAGTGGGGTGAGAAGGGAGCATGCTGGGGGCCCTAGTATGGGCCCTCTTTTCTTCCATCCGACATAGTCAGCAGCTGCTGCTGACTAAACAGTGGAGCTATGCGTGGATGTCTGACCTCCTTCGCACAAAGCCCAATCGTCTGGGTCTCCCAATGGAGCGCCGAAGAAGAAGGGAATTTTGTTACTTACCGTAAATTCCTTTTCTTCTAGCTCCAATTGGGAGACCCAGCACCCGCCCTGTTTCCTTCGGGATTTTTGGTTTTTTCGGGTACACATGTTGTTCATGTTGAACGGTTTTCAGTTCTCCGATGTTCTTCGGATTGAATTTGTTTAAACCAGTTATTGGCTTTCCTCCTTCTTGCTTTGGCACTAAAACTGAGCAGCCCGTGATCCCACGGGGGGTGTATAGCCAGAAGGGGAGGGGCCTTACACTTTTTAGTGTAATGCTTTGTGTGGCCTCCGGAGGCAGTAGCTATACACCCAATCTGGGTCTCCCAATGGAGCGCCGAAGAAAGTTTATTTTTTCCCCGTAGTTGAAGACCATTCCAAAAAGGAGAAAAGTCAGCCAGAGCATGAAAAATAATGCAGCTGTCAATCTGAGTAAAACACAATCATCGTGAGAGATTTTACCGAATTTGGAGCATATTTTACCTGTAAATAAATATAAAAATACGCGCAATTGATGAATCTGGACCCTTGCTCTTTTCCATCACAATATCCCAACACTGAGAAATAGAAGATGTAAGGGTCACTATAGGTCAGACTGGAGGAGGCAGAAAGGAAGATGGATTCATTGAAGAAATAAGTGATGTCTGCGAGGTAATCGGAGCTTCCCAGAGGCTGAAAATCTGTCCTAGAGGCGTGACGGACCTGGTGCACGGCTCGTTACAGCTATCAGACCTGTTGGGCGACGAGCGACGCTCATGGGCATCCATCACCTGACCAAGACACTTGAGGAGTGGGCTCAGGAGAAAACCTTGAAAATGTTGAATACCCCCTTCCCCTGGTAACAATAAAGTAGTGTAAAGAAGGGAATTTTGTTTACTTACCGTAAATTCCTTTTCTTCTAGCTCCAATTGGGAGACCCAGACAATTGGGTGTATAGCTATGCCTCCGGAGGCCACACAAAGTATTACACTAAAAGTGTAAAGCCCCTCCCCTTCAGCCTATACACCCCCTGTACTGCTACGGGCTCATCAGTTTTGGTGCAAAAGCCAGGAGGAAAAAATTATAAACTGGTTTAAAGTAAATTCAATCCGAAGGAATATCGGAGAACTGAAACCATTTAACATGAACAACATGTGTATACAAAAAACAGGGGCGGGTGCTGGGTCTCCCAATTGGAGCTAGAAGAAAAGGAATTTACGGTAAGTAAACAAAATTCCCTTCTTTGTCGCTCCTAATTGGGAGACCCAGACAATTGGGACGTCCAAAAGCAGTCCCTGGGTGGGTAAATAATACCTCATAATAGAGCCGTAACGGCTCAGTCCTACAGGTGGGCAACTGCCGCCTGAAGGACTCGCCTACCTAGGCTGGCATCTGCCGAAGCATAGGTATGCATCTGATAGTGTTTCGTGAAAGTGTGCAGGCTCGACCAGGTAGTTGCCTGACACATCTGCTGAGCCGTAGCCTGGTGTCGCAAGGCCCAGGACGCTCCCACGGCCCTGGTAGAATGGGCCTTCAGTCCTGAGGGAACCGGAAGCCCCGAGGAACGGTAAGCTTCGAGAATTGGTTCCTTGATCCACCGAGCCAGGGTTGATTTGGAAGCTTGTGTCCCTTTACGCTGGCCAGCGACAAGGACAAAGAGAGCATCGGAGCGGCGCAGGGGCGCCGTACGAGAAATGTAGAGTCTGAGTGCTCTCACCAGATCTAACAAGTGCAAATCCTTTTCACATTGGTGAACTGGATGAGGACAAAACGAGGGTAAGGAGATGTCCTGATTGAGATGAAAAGTGGGCAAGGCAAATGGCCAGGGAGAGAACGCCTGAGCAGAGCACCACGACAGGAATATTTTCCACGTCCTGTGGTAGATCTTGGCGGACGTTGGTTTCCTAGCCTGTCTCATAGTGGCAATGACCTCTTGAGATAATCCTGAAGACGCTAGGATCCAGGACTCAATGGCCACACAGTCAGGTTGTGGGCCGCAGAATTCAGATGGAAAAACGGCCCTTGAGACAGCAAATCTGGTCGGTCTGGCAGTGCCCACGGTTGGCCGACCGTGAGATGCCACAGATCCGGGTACCACGACCTCCTCGGCCAGTCTGGAGCGACGAGGATGGCGCGGCGGCAGTCGGCCCTTATCTTGCGTAACACTCTGGGCAACAGCCAGAGGAAGAAACACATAAGGAAGCTGAAACTGCGACCAATCCTGAACTAAGGCGTCTGCCGCCAGAGCTCTGTGATCTTGAGATCGAGCCATGAATGTTGGGACCTTGTTGTTGTGCCGTGACGCCATTAGGTCGACGTCCGGCATCCCCCAGCGGCAACAGATCTCCTGAAACACGTCCGGGTGAAGGGACCATTCCCCTGCGTCCATGCCCTGGCGACTGAGAAAGTCTGCTTACCAGTTTTCTACGCCCGGGATGTGAACTGCGGATATGGTGGATGCTGTGGCTTCCACCCACAGCAGAATCCTCCGGACTCTTGCTGAGTCCACGTACCCTGAGCCCTGTGGTGGAGAAAAACTGCTCCCCACCCTGACAGGCTCGCGTCTGTCGTGACCACCGCCCAGGATGGGGGTAGGAAGGATTTCCCTTTCGATAATGAGGTGGGAAGAAGCCACCACCGAAGGGAAGCTTTGGTTGCTTGAGAGAGGGAGACGTTCCTGTCTAGGGACGTCGGCCTCCTGTCCCACTTGCGTAGGATGTCCCATTGAAGAGGACGCAGGTGAAACTGCGCGAAAGGGACTGCTTCCATTGCTGCCACCATCTTCCCCAGGAAGTGCATGAGGTGCGTCAAGGGGTGTGACCGACCTTGAAGGAGAGATTATACCCCTGTGTGTAGTGAACGCTGTTTGTCCAGCGGAAGCTTCACTATCGCTGGAAGAGTATGAAACTCCATGCCAAGATATGTCAGTGATTGGACCGGTGTCAGATTTGACTTTGGAAAATTGATGATCCACCCGAAACTCTGGAGAATCTCCAGAGTAACGTTGAGGCTGTGTTGGCATGCCTCTTGAGAGGGTGCCTTGACCAGCAGATCGTCTAAGTAAGGTATCACTGAGTGACCCTGAGAGTGGAGGACCGCAACTACTGTAGCCATGACCTTGGTGACAACCCTTGGGGCTGTCGCCAGGCCGAACGGCAGTGCCGCGAACTGAAGGTGTTCGTCTCCTATGGCGAAGCGCAAGAAGCGCTGATGCTCTGGAGCAATTGGTACGTGGAGATAAGCATCCTTGATATCGATCGATGCTAGGAAATCTCCTTGGGACATTGAGGCGATGACGGAGCGGAGGGATTCCATCCGGAACCGCCTGGTCCTTACGTGTTTGTTGAGCAGTTTTAGGTCCAAAACAGGACGGAAGGACCCATCCTTCTTTGGAACCACAAACAGGTTGGAGTAGAAACCGTGACCCTGTTGCTGAAGAGGAACCGGGACCACCACTCCTTCTGCCTTCAGAATGCCCACCGCCTGCAGAAGAGCCTCGGCTCGCTCGGGAGGCGGAGATGTTCTGAAGAATCGAGTCGGAGGACGAGAGCTGAACTCTATCCTGTAACCGTGAGACAAAATGTCTCACCCAACGGTCTTTTACTTGTGGCAGCCAGGTGTCGCAAAAGCGGGAGAGCCTGCCACCGACCGAGGATGCGGTGTGAGGAGGCCGTAAGTCATGAGGAAGCCGCCTTGGTAGCGGCACCTCCGGCGGTCTTTTTAGGGCGTGATTTAGACCGCCATGCGTCGGCGTTCCTCTGATCCTTCTGAGGCCTTTTGGACGAGGAGAATTGTGACCTGCCCGCACCCCGAAAGGACCGAAACCTCGACTGTCCCCTCCTCTGTTGGGGTGTTTTTGGTTTGGCTTGGGGTAAGGATGTTTCCTTTCCCTTGGATTGTTTGATGATTTCATCCAATCTCTCACCAAACAAACGGTCGCCAGAAAATGGCAAACCAGTTAAGCACTTTTTGGAAGCCGAATCTGCCTTCCAGTCCCGCAGCCACAAGGCCCTGCGTATTACCACCGAATTGGCGGCTGCAACCGCCGTACGGGTCGCAGAGTCCAGGACAGCATTAATAGCGT